>NC_053499.1:161103517-161443902 GCF_905171775.1 Rana temporaria | reverse complement strand
AGTCCTAATTGTCTTTATTTTAGTTATCTTTGGTTCTCCTTCCACCACGCTGTTCTGTGAATCACTCGCCCGATCTTCTCCTCGCTCTGCCTCCAAGCTGTATATCTTAAACCCGTTTATTCATCATTTCTTTTACATTATTCATGTTTTTCACTCACTGACAGTTAGCGTGAGATTCCATTTCCTCAAATGTTGTCTTTTTAAGCTTTTTTTAAAAAAAATTATAATTTGAAACTTAAAGTAGATGTATAAATATTCACTAAGATCTCATAGACTGTACATAGAAGGAAGATCAAGATGTATGCCTTACCTGAGTGTCCCTGTGTACCCCGATTTCTTATCTATTCCCTGAGCACCCCCACTCTATACACCCCATCATTGTGCACCCCTGCCCTGCTCCCTTCATCCCCTCATTGTGCACCCCAATTTCATACAGCCTCCTTATTGTGCACCCACAGGCCCTGCACCCCTTTTTTGTGCCCCCCAACTCCATACACCCCCTTATTGTGCCCCCAACTTTATATACCTCCTCGTTGAGTACTCCCCAGTCACTCCTTCCCCTCATTGTGCCCCAAGCTCTATATACCTCCTTACTGTGCACCCCCAGTCCCTCCACCACCATAAACCCCCTCATTGTTTACCCCCACTCATTTTATCCCCTCAATGTCGCCCAAATTCTATACACCCCAATTACATTGCATTTAGCAGCTCCGTTGTCCGCTCCTCCAGTGGTTTGCTCCACTGTGTGTCCCCTCTCTCTTTCGCCTAAGCCAGGGGTGTCCAAACTTTTTTCAAAGAGGGCCAGATTTGATGAAGTGAACACTGAACATGCGTGAGGGCCAACCATTTTGCCTGACATTATTTGAACCGTTAAAATTCGGTCTAAGTGTGTTCCTCCGAGCACGAATATACTGCCCAACAAGCTCAGGCATATTATTTGCATATACCATATTTATTGGCGTATAACACGCACCTTCACTTTAAGAGCGAAGTTTCTGGAATATTTATTTTTTAAATAAAGAACTGTGAAGCAAGATAAGGGTCAGTGCCCATCTGCAGCCTCACAAGTGCCCATCTGCAGCACCCACCATTGCCATGAATGCAGCACCCACCATTGCCAGGAATGCAGCACCCACCATTGCCAGGAAAGCACTCACCATTGCCAGGAATGCACTCACGAGCGCCAAAGATTACCTACAGGAGAATCTCCTGTTTACACGGCGGCCTCTTTAATAGAAAGTCCTGCCTCCTTTGATGGACAGAACAGTCATCCAATGGCAGTGCAGGAGACGGGACTTCCTATTACAGAGGCCGCCTGTAAACAGGATGTTCTCCTGTGTATGTACGGCACTTGTTTCGCCTCCTCCCTGTCCCCTCCAAGACAGCCAGAATATACATCTTTTGTGGCCCCGGTGCTGGGAGATCGTCAGGGGCCACAAAAGATATAGATGTCCAAATAACTAGGCGGGCCGCTCAAAACCAGAACGCGGGCTGCGATTGGCCCACGGGCCGGACTTTGGACATGCCTGGCCTAAGTGATAGGCATAGGCAATAGGATCAGAATATAAACAAAAAAGTCAGTGCTACTACCCATTCATCACATGAAAAGCAGAGCTCCCGGGGGCTCGATCCACAGTCGCTGGCTGAGTAGAAGTAAATGAAAAAAAGATGATCCGCACTCCGGTCGTTGCTCTTAAAAAATTGACGTATTTATTGACAAGCCACAGTAGACAAACGCAAATAGGAAAGGTTGACTCGTTTCAGCCTATAAGGCCTTAGTCATAACCACATGACTAAGGCCTTATAGACTGAAACGTGTCAACCTTTCCTATTTGCGTTTGTCTACTGTGGCTTGTCAATAAATACGTACATTTTTTAAGAGCAACGACCGGAGTGCGAATCATAATCTTTTTTTCATAGGCAATAGGATCGCCTGACGGTTTGGCCAATCGAGGAAACAGATCGCCTCCTGATTGTCAGGCTGGAACGTTAGTGCGAAAATAGCGAAAATTGATTTTCTATCATCACACAACTGGGCGAGCTCACCCTTTTTTAAAGCCTATTAGAGCCTCTCTCTCCAATCACGTGCTTCAAAAAAGCACACCCCCTGCATTGGAATCCATAGTCCGGTGCCTTGATATGTAGATCAGGGGGCCGGACAATGGATAGCGGAGGCAGCGCATGTGCCCTCTATGGACGGGCCTGCCACTGCCCTTAGGTCACATATGTCAAACACAAGGCCGATTCCGGCCCACCTGGCCATTTCATGTGGCCCTCGCATCTCTCCTGTGGCACCCTCCCTCCAACCTTCAGAACTCCTCCTACAGATCCTCCCTTCTGTTAATAGGTCGCACTGTTAACTTTGGTATTAGTATGATGAGCTACCGTGAAGCTAGGTAATAAATATGCATACTTTTCTCAGCCAATCAGTAGGAGTTCCATGGCCAATGAGCATGTTGGGAAATAGTATTTGGGGAGATCAAGTGATCAGGGTCCTCCCACCGAGACTGCAGCACCCCCTTGTCTCCGCCTCCCTTGATCTCAGCATTCAGCCCTCCACTGATGGTTGAGGGACTCTTGATATGAGTGTGGGGTGCTCTGGGCATTTAGTCCTACAGATCCAACCATCCCTTTGAGGGCAACCAAAATGCTGATGCGGCCCA
This sequence comes from Rana temporaria, assembly GCF_905171775.1. Classification (NCBI taxonomy): domain Eukaryota; kingdom Metazoa; phylum Chordata; class Amphibia; order Anura; family Ranidae; genus Rana; species Rana temporaria. The sequence continues at coordinate 161,441,239 of NC_053499.1, read as the reverse complement.
CAATGAAATTGAGTTTGACACACCTGCCCTAGGTTATCAGTTTTGAGTGGGCTGACCCTTTAACTTATCTGAAAAAAGGTATATATGTGGTATCAGCCTTTAACGGGTTTCTTGGTTAATGTGGTCCAATGAAGGAATCGGCTAATTGCTGCATCTCTTCTGTATGTCTGGGGAACCTCGGTGACCGGCTGACATTCTCTGCCAATTCTAGTCACAGATGGCTCCGTTCATTTAATCGCAAAACACATTTACCTGGCTTATGTGCGCGGGAGAACATGAACTTTACAGCGAGCGAATGTTAAACAGAATTCAAACATCATTCCGTTACTCAATCTCAACCAGGTGATGACCTTCATTCAGTCTAACATTTATCCTTCGTTTTATTGTACTCCACAAAAATATATATAATATTTCCACTCTGAAAGCGGAGGAGTTTCTGAATCCTGCTTTGCATCTTCAATATTAATGGGAGATGAAAGATTTAGCCGCTGTAATTTAAAAAAGTCTTCTTAAAGGAATGAAGAGTGAGCCCCGGAATGTATAAAGAGGACGCGTCTGATCGGAGATTCTGCTTTACCGTCCAGGTATAGCAGTGTGGAGCGCCGCCGCCGGGCAGACCCACTGCTGAAAACTGCCTTCTACTGGGAACACCATTTGTGGAGCCATGGGAATGCGCTGGCTGGGAATCCTAACTTCACCATCCTGGCTGCCACTGAGGCGTAGGGAGCTTTCTGAAATCTTTGCCATGTCAGCGGCTCAGAAACTACTGAAGCCAGAGGCTAGAAATGTTCATTAGGTTCTTAGGCAGCCTACATATTTCTCACAATGCGTGTTTCCTTAAAATATAGCATGTAGCCCCTACCTAACACATATATGTCACACCCCTGCTTTGCGAATACTACCAGACCACACTCCTGCTCTCCTAAATAACTGTAGACCACATCCCTTCTTTACCGAATGTCTACAGACTATGTCCCTGCTATGCTAAATACCTGCAGACCACACCCCTGCTTTGTTGAATACCTGCAGACCACACCCCTGCTTTGTTGAATACCTGCAGACCACACCCCTGCTTTGTTGAATACCTGAAGACCACACCCCTGTCCTCACAAATAGCTGTAGACCACACCCTTCTCTGCTGAGTATCTATAGACAATGCATCTGCTATGCTAAATACCTGCAGATTGCGCCCCTGCTTTGTTGAATACCTGCAGACCACACCCCTACTCTCTTGAAAAACTGTAGACCACACACTTCTCTGCTGAATAGCTATAGACAATTCCTCTGCTATGCTAAATACGTGCAGACCACACCCCCGGCTTTTTGGATTCCCTGCAGACCACACCCCTGCTCTCCTTAATAACGGCAGACCACACCCTTGTCTGCTGAATATCTATAGACAATGGTCCTGCTATGCTAAATACCTACAGACCACGTCCTGCTTTGTTGAATACCTGCAGACCACACCCCTGCTCTTCTGAATACCTGCAGACCACACCCTTCTCTGCTGAATATCTACAGACAATGCCCCTGCTATGCTAAATACCTGCAGACCACACTCCTGTTTTGTTGAATACCTGCAAACCACACCCCTGCTCCCGCAAATAGCTGTAGACCACACCCTTCTCTTCTGAATGTCTATAGGCAATTCCTCTGCTATGCTAAATACGTGCAGACCACACCCCTGCTTTGTTATATTCCTGAAGACCACACCCCTGCTCTCCTGAATAACTGTAGACCACACCATTCTCTGCTGAATATCTATAGACAATGCCCCTGCTATGCTAAATACCTGCAGACCACACTCCTGTTTTGTTGAATACCTGCAAACCACACCCCTGCTCCCGCAAATAGCTGTAGACCACACCCTTCTCTTCTGAATGTCTATAGGCAATTCCTCTGCTATGCTAAATACGTGCAGACCACACCCCTGCTTTGTTATATTCCTGAAGACCACACCCCTGCTCTCCTGAATAACTGTAGACCACACCCTTCTCTGCTGAATATCTATAGACAATGCCCCTGCTATGCTAAATACCTGCAGACCACACCCCTGCTTTGTTGAATACCTGCAGACCACACCCCTGCTTTGTTGAATACCTGAAGACCACACCCCTGTTCTCACAAATAGCTGTAGACCCCACCCTTCTCTGCTGAGTATCTATAGACAATGCATCTGCTATGCTAAATACCTGCAGATTGCGCCCCTGCTTTGTTGAATACCTGCAGACCACACCCCTACTCTCTTGAATAACTGTAGACCACACACTTCTCTGCTGAATAGCTATAGACAATGCCTCTGCTATGCTAAATACCTGCAGACCACACCCCTGCTTTGTTATATTCCTGAAGACCACACCCCTGCTCTCCTGAATAACTGTAGACCACACCCTTCTCTGCTGAATATCTATAGACAATGGGCCACTTTGCTGAATACCCACAGACCACGCCTGTGCAGCGTTCCATTCTCCCTCTTTCTAGTGGAAGAAATTGTTGTGTGTAGGGGGATTTAAAAAATAAAAAAAATTAGAGGTCTGGACAACCGCAGTCAGAAGGTCAGAAGGTCAGAAGCGGTGCAAATGCAAGTCAAATAAATTGCGCCTCCCAATAAAAAGCGAATCCTTCCTGTTGCCATATACAGGCGGCGTGCATCTGAAAGCGAGCTGCGTTGGTGCGTCAGCACAGGCCCCGGAGGTTCGCTGTCTGCGCATTATAAACATTGGGACTTGTTTCTTGAATTTCTCGGAGTGCCGCTTCTAATAAAGAGAGCGGAGGAGCGCGGCGCAGATCTATAGGGAGATTTCCATTCCTCTTAAATTGCTGCAAGCATAAATCACCTCTGACAGCCACCAACATGGGAAGTATACCCCAGACAGCCCGGCGTCAGATTACAGCGCTGGAAAGGATGCGTCGTCCCCGTGCGGAGTCACGTCTGCGGAATGGGGGGCGCGTTAGAGCGTTTAACTCCGGAGTGCGGGGATTAAAGGGAGACGCAGATTTCTGACAAGCGCCATTACCTGACTTTCCGCCTAAGTGGGAGACGTGCGCAACGCATCTGAGCATTCTAGCAGATGCAAATCCTAACTGAAGGGCATTTCATTTGTTAACCGCTTCAGCCCCGGAGGATTTACCCCCCTTCCTGACCAGAGCACTTTTTGTGATTGAGACACTGCGTCGCTTTAACTGACAATTGTGCGGCCGTGCGACGCTGTACCCAAACAAAATTGACGTAGTTTTTCCCCCACAAATAGAGCTTTCTTTTGGTGGTATTTGATCACCTCTGCGGTTTTAATTTTTTGCGCTATAAACAAAAATAGAGCGACAATTTTACTTTTTGAAGCATTGATTTCTATGGATTTTTTTTTAGAAGCACGTGATTGAAGCGGTGTTCCACCTAAAAGTGGAGCTTTCGCTTTAAATACTCCTCGCCCCCTTACATGCCACATTTGGCATGTCATTTTTTTTGATGGGCACAGTGTCTGCGTTTGATGGGCACAGTGGCTGCGTTTGATGGGCACAGTGGCTGCGTTTGATGAGCACAGTGGCTGCGTTTGATGGGCACAGTGGCTGCGTTTGATGGGCACAGTGGCTGCGTTTGATGAGCACAGTGGCTGCGTTTGATGGGCACAGTGGCTGCGTTTGATGGGCACAGTGGCTGCGTTTGATGAGCACAGTGGCTGCGTTTGATGGGCACACTGGCTGCGTTTGATGAGCACAGTGGCTGCGTTTGATGAGCACAGTGGCTGCGTTTGATGGGCACAGTGGCTGCGTTTGATGGGCACAGTGGCTGCGTTTGATGAGCACAGTGGCTGCGTTTGATGGGCACAGTGGCTGCGTTTGATGGGCACAGTGGCTGCGTTTGATGAGCACAGTGGCTGCGTTTGATGGGCACAGTGGCTGCGTTTGATGGGCACAGTGGCTGCGTTTGATGAGCACAGTGGCTGCGTTTGATGGGCACACTGGCTGCGTTTGATGAGCACAGTGGCTGCGTTTGATGAGCACAGTGGCTGCGTTTGATGGGCACAGTGGCTGCGTTTGATGGGCACAGTGTCTGCGTTTGATGGGCACAGTGGCTGCGTTTGATGAGCACAGTGGCTGCGTTTGATGGGCACACTGGCTGCGTTTGATGAGCACAGTGGCTGCGTTTGATGAGCACAGTGGCTGCGTTTCATGGGCACAGTGGCTGCGTTTGATGGGCACAGTGGCTGCGTTTGGTACAGTTTGATTGCGCTCCCCCCCAAAAAAGTTTGGAGCACCAGCCGCCACTGTGGCGATGTCTGTGACATAGACGCTCACCCTGAATCATCTTACATTACCCTTATTATCTGGCACGCTGTGAACGTCCGATCGCGATGGCCAGTCCACTCCCCGTCTCCGTTTTGGACAAGACGTACTTTTTGGCCGGCCGCCATCCCATTTATTTTCTCTTGGCTGATATAGAGAGATTCTTAAAGCACCGGGAAGATTCATTCAACCGCGGAAACGCACGAGGTGGCGGATAAACAGCCTCCTTGCCAGATTATGTATTGTTTAATGCCGGCAGAATCCATTTATTTCACATCCGCGGTCAGTGTCGGGCTTATTGGCGTAAAAAGTGAAAAAATTTATATATATGCTGTTGGAGGACCGGCGTGAAGGACGGCGCCAAAAGGCTAAAACTAGCGGGCGGCTAAACTCTCACAATTTACGATCATATGTTTTGTGGTGCCGGATAAAAGCTGATTAGTAACATTGTTTCCCCCTAAGTGCTGCTGTTAGCGTGCGCAGGCAACACGCCATAAATTAGGTTGCCGACATATTTTTTTTAACCACTTAAGGACCGCCACACGACTATATACGTCGGCACTTTGAAGAGGGATATCTCGGAAATTGGCAGCAGCTGCTGTCACAACTAAGGTATCCATCTTTTCAGGCGGCGGCTCGGTTAACAATAATGTTGATCTCTGCGGTGGATTCGCTGCAAGATCACCGTTATCGGCAGCGGGAGAAGGGCCCGGATTCACATACATCGGCGCATATTTATACAGCCGTAGCGTATCTTTTTTACACCGACGCAGCGCAGAGAGGCAAGCACTGGATTCACAAAGCCAGTGCTCCCAAATCGGCAATGGGTTTCTTAGGCGTAAGTCGTCGTAAGTGGAAGTGGGCGTGAGCCATGCTAATGAGGCGTGACCCCATGCAAATGATGGGCCGAGCGCCAGATAGATACGAATAACGAATGGCGCATGCGCCGTCCCGTGGACGCATCCCAGTGCGCATGCTCAGAATCACGTCGGAACGAATGCCTAAAAAACGTCGAATCACTGCCTATGGCGTGAACGTAACCTACGCCCAGCCATATTCACCTACAACGTAAACGACGTAAAATACGACGGCTTGAGTTCCCTGGTCCATACCTTTGCATGGGTTGCGCCTATGCGGGAATAACTTTACGCCAGACGTACGACTTACGCAAACCGCGTATATTATGTGCTGGGCACAAGTACGTTTGTGAATCGGCGTATCGCCCTCATTTGCATATGTGCAAAGAAAATCCATGGGAGCGGCAAATGCGCCCAGCGTAAATATGCGCCTATGATACGACGGCGTAGGCAAGTTACGTCAGTCGGATGAAGCCTATTTTCAGGCGTATCTAGTTTTGTGGGCACGGCGCACAGATACGACGGCGCATATTTGCACTTACGCGGCGTATCTCGAGATACGTCGGCGCAAGTGCTTTTCGAATCCGGGCCTGAGTCTGAAAAACAGGTCCTTCTAAATTGTTTCTAGGGATACCTTGCGGCAGCGTCTGACGTATACGAGATCCTTCTACGTAGCGGAGATACGAGTCACATTAATCAACGCTGGCAGCTGTTTACTCCCGGCACATCTAATAAGTTAAAAAGAATGATTGCTGCGCTGCTAATATGGTAGACGTGTGTACATCATTACTGACATGATATAGTGAACAATAATACACATCACAAGAAAAGTGCTTATGTGCTAATAAATACAAAAGTGAAATAGTGCACAGAAAAATATAAAGTCCATATAGCTATGGTTTGCTAGATGTTGATTAAACGTGACAAATCTTCATATAAGCACCGAGTTGTGTTCAAAAGAAAATCCACACTGAGTGAAAAGCAGCTGATTGAAGCACCTCCACCTTAGGTAAAATTTCCTGCTTACCGAACACCAATTAATAAATCGCATGTAGTACTGATAGGTAACCTCCGTTCCCCAGCTAGGTTCTTCCACACCAGATGAAAACAATTGGTAGTCCTTAGCCAGAACGCACTCATGCGTTACACCCAGAGGTAAAAACAAGAAGGGCAAACATAGAGTAGTACTGCTAACACAGCGATTTATTGAAAAAATAAAATTTATGCACTCACATATCCAAAATAGTAAGTTGGCGTGTGTTTAAAATGTAAAGCCGGCCGGCTTGTATAATCCGCTCGTTCCTTCCGGATAGTCGCGGGCAAACAATGATGACGTCAGCACGCCGTTCCTCCCTACGCCGTTTCGTCAGTAAAATGACATCTTCCAGGGGCACGAGCGGCGTGCTGACTCGCCACTATTTATGTGCATTCAATGTCAATCGGACCGCCCAGACTTGACTTCCGGGGATCGTGGACACAAATCCGCCATTTTTGATGAGGGATCCTATACCTAACAGTATATATCCCAACTACAATTGGGTGATGATGCTGGCAATAATTCCCAAAGCTGAATTAGATCAAACTATGTGGCAGCTAATCACTTATGGCTAAAATATACAAAGAAGTAAAATGTCTTACGGTCATTCACATTAATCAGATTAATCAGACATAAATTATGTGCCGCAGACATTTCAACATTAAAAAATACCTAAATTAAAGGTATAACTTAATATGAGGGCACATTCAACTTGAACTTGATACAGGTGCACGCACTTATTAAGGTGCAGATCCCATATCTATTGTTGGTTGACAGTGTGACATCATGAATATAAAATATAAAATCAAATCATGAATCGAATCATGACTATCTATATATAAAATAAAAGTCGAATCTAAGGAGGACCCATATTCATGAATCCACCTATGGTCCGATTATATACCCTTCAAAATTGTCCGATCATATATGGCAGGAAAACGATCGGAACTATGAAGGAAATTTTCCAAAATTTTAAAAAATTATTAAAAAATTCTTAAAAAATTCGCAAATTAGCAATATATCAAAATAGAGCCATACTGGCACACATGTGGTGTACTGCTAGGAACAGAAAAATGGTAAATTAGAAAAAGAAAAAAAGGTAAAGAAAATACTACAAAAGGAAATGTATCCATAGGGAAGTCCTGATACCCCGGATGTCAAGTCAGGTTCACAGCATATATTTCAAAAGATGATATTATGCATTCCTATTCCGAAATGGCCTAACTATTGTCAATAAAAGCGTTGACATCAACGTCTATATTTAATCCATATGGGGTATATGTGCGGACACGGTGTATCCAGGCCATTTCTAGCCTAGAAAGTTCTCTTACTAGAGAACCACCTCTCCAATGGGCATCATATTTATCTATGCCCAGGAATAACGTTCCCTCAGGATTCCTATTGTGACACAAATCGTAATGATGCGATACTGAGTGATTTGGGAACCCTGATCGTATATTGGTTACATGTTCTCCCAATCTAACCTGCATGGACCTCTTGGTTCGGCCTATATACTGCAGCCCACAAGGGCACTGCAGCAAATAGACCACACCCGTTGAGCTGCAGGTGATGAATGGTTCGATGGTGTGCTCTCTCAACGTGCTAGTTGACACAAACTTCAGAGTTTTTTTAGATGCAACTTTATTTAATGTGCAGATTTGACATCTGCGACATTGATGGTATCCCGAGATACCCCTCTGAAAAAAAGAGACCTTTTTCGTGGGTGGATCAACAACATTAGGTGATATTTTGTCCCTTAGTGAGGGGACACCTCTGAATACAATCTGGGGGTTAGCAGGGAGAAAAGTGCTAATTAACCTATCACTACCCAGCAAATGCCAATGCTTTTTAATAATCTTCTTGATAAGGTAATGCTGGGTAGAATAACTGGTAACAAATGGTATAATGGGGCCCTCCCTGCGTGACCTAATAGAGGAATCTAAAAGTTTAGAGCGGTCAATATCAGCAACCTCTTTCCTTACAGTATCTAAGTCACTAGGTTCATAACCCTTCTCAACTAGTCTAATTTTAAGGACTTCAGATTGAGTTTGGTAATCTTCAAGAGACGTGCAGTTCCTCCTCATTCTGATGAATTGGCTCTTGGGTACAGAATTGAGCCAGTTTTTATGGTGGCAACTCCCCACCGGAATGAAGGAGTTCCTGTCAGTCTTCTTGAAGTATGTTTTTGTTTGAAAACTACCTTCCTTCTTATTGATGGTAAGGTCAAGAAAGTTAATTGTTTCTTTATCCATCTCATGAACGAGATGGATCCCCCTATTGTTGTTATTTAGGGAACATATAAACTCATCAAGTTGGGGCCCAGTGCCATTCCATAGGAGGAGGATGTCGTCGATATACCTTGCCCACAACAGAATGTGTGGGTTCCGGTCCTTATAGACGACATCCTCCTCCCATTTAGCCATGAATAAGTTGGCAAGACTCGGCGCATATTTTGCGCCCATGGCGACACCTCTAATTTGCTGGTAGTAATTTTGATTGAACCAGAAATAATTGTGTCCGGCAGCGTATTCCAAAAGTTCAATCAAATAATCTCTCTGTACTTGAGGTACATCAGAGAGAGCATCCAGATAGTATTTGACAGCTGATATACCCAACTTATGTGGAATAATGGTATATAATGAACTTACATCAGCCGTCACCAGCCAGGTATCATCACTAGGCTGAATCTGAGACAGCATATTGATAACCTGCTTGGTGTCTTTCAAATATGATGGCATCTGTTGGACCAAGGGTTGTAGGAAATGGTCAATATACTTGCCCACCCTGGACGTAACCGAGTCTATGCCACTGACTATCGGGCGTCCAGGGGGGCAAGTAAGACTTTTATGGATCTTTGGCAAACAGTAGAGAATTGGGGTTCTAGGTGCCCTAGGAATAAGAAATTCCCGTTCTTTCTCACTTAGTATACCTAGATCAAAGCCCTTCTTAATTAACACCTCCAATTCATTTTGGTATAGATTCACTGGGTTACCCCTAAGGAGTAAATAGGTATTTCGGTCATCAACCAATTTCATGGTGCCTTCGATATAGTTCGAACGGTCCATGACAACAATGCCTCCTCCCTTGTCCGCTGGGCGGATGACCAATTGGCTATTATTACATAGGGAGTCAAGACCCTTAATTAATTGTTGGTCCATTTTATGATTGGTTACCTTGATGGTTTCCAAATCCCTGAGTACCACATCCCTAAAGACCCTAAGGGATGGTGCCAGCGTCCCTGGAGGGTTCCATGTGGATGCGTTAGCCAACCCTGAATGGATAGAGGAATGTTGAGTTATAACTCTATCTTGATTAGGGAGGCCAGCGAAATATCGCTTGATGTTAATTTTCCGTATATAACGATGAACGTCCATATACGTGGAAAATTTATTCATTTTTTTGGGGGGGGCAAATTTGAGTCCTCTATCCAACAATGACAGTTCCGGTTGTGTCAAAGTGTGGGAACTCAAATTATAAATGCCCAAATCCCCTACATCCTTTGTTTCTTTGGGTCTTGTTCGCCTCCCCCCTCTGCACCCTCTTTGTTTTCTACTGGTCTTTTCACACCGTGATTGACCCTGGGAAAACCCCATTGATCGTTGGTACGAGTGCCTAGTTGGTCTAAAGGGAAATCTCTTGAGGGGCCTAGCCTATAAAGTTCCTGAATCTGGTTAGCCCTTTCATAGTCTAATTGACTGGTATTGCGAGGTCCATCTCTATCTCTTAATGGATAAAATTGGTTTCTCACATCTGTGTCACTGTCATCATCATAGTCGTCTCCACCTCTACCTGTATGGTGACGAATACCATGGTGACTTGTAGGTCCCTGATTGGGGCCATAATAATGGCCTTCAGCACCATTTCTTGCATTGCCTCTTTCTCTCCTTGGGGAGTCACTATAATGGTGATGTTGGCCCTGGTAATAAGTACTTCCATTACGTTCTGTGTTACCCACATATTTACCATGAGATGGTTTGACCCAACCCGAGTTGTGTTCTTGATGGTAATTATTGGGAAAAGTACCAGTTGTTTTATTTGGAAGTGTATATGGAGTCTTATTTACCTTTTTGGCAATCTTTTTCTTTTTAGGAGTCTTGCCTAGATCTTTATTAACCCTCGGGGTTTGTGGGAGAGTGACCCTTGTGATTGGGGTCTCCTCACCCTGCATAATAGCTTCCATTCGGGAGTTTGATTCAGATTGTTCCTCAGCAGCCAGTTTCTTCTGCCATTCAAAAACTAGACTCGATTGGTAGTCACTGAAATCTCTATTATACTTTTTCTTTTTCTTTATTTTCTGTTCCTTTTCTTCTCTATCTAAAATTTTTAAAAGGTTAGAGGATCTATCCTTATATTCATCGCTCTCCTTATGAGATGACATAGTCTCCTTTAACGTTTTAATTTCATTATCTAATTTAGTGAGCTTGGTATTTTTCCTCGTAACCAGAAATTCCAAGAAATTTACCCCTGCTTCATTAAAATATCTGAACCATTCCTGGAGGTCTAGGTCACCCTTTTGGGGGCTCACCTGCCATCTCAGGCTTCTTGGGACCATACTTAACTTGATATAAGTTTCCAAGAAGGCTACATCCCATTGGGTATGTATCTCAGCAATGGTCAGATTTTTCAGTCTGACAAACAGACCACTCAAATCTCCTTCTTGATACATCTGGAATACTCCATCAGTATTAACTCTTTTGGCAGCTCGGTATTCAAAAACATCCATAGTTAAATGTGATAAAAATGAGTGCCACCCCTAATAATCAAAATCTATGTAAAGAAAAAAATATGCAAATATAATTCCAAACTATTAATTATATATAATATATAAACTCTACCTTAAGTAGTGTAAGACCGCTGCTGTAAGTGGTATCTAAATAATGTGCAATGTATGTGAAAATTCAGCGCAGGTCTATAGATATAATAAATAATGACGTGATGTCAAAATCTATTAGTGTATAGCTGCTGCAGCAAAAAATGTTAGATGAACAAATGATACAAATTAAAAAGAATGATTGCTGCGCTGCTAATATGGTAGACGTGTGTACATCATTACTGACATGATATAGTGAACAATAATACACATCACAAGAAAAGTGCTTATGTGCTAATAAATACAAAAGTGAAATAGTGCACAGAAAAATATAAAGTCCATATAGCTATGGTTTGCTAGATGTTGATTAAACGTGACAAATCTTCATATAAGCACCGAGTTGTGTTCAAAAGAAAATCCACACTGAGTGAAAAGCAGCTGATTGAAGCACCTCCACCTTAGGTAAAATTTCCTGCTTACCGAACACCAATTAATAAATCGCATGTAGTACTGATAGGTAACCTCCGTTCCCCAGCTAGGTTCTTCCACACCAGATGAAAACAATTGGTAGTCCTTAGCCAGAACGCACTCATGCGTTACACCCAGAGGTAAAAACAAGAAGGGCAAACATAGAGTAGTACTGCTAACACAGCGATTTATTGAAAAAATAAAATTTATGCACTCACATATCCAAAATAGTAAGTTGGCGTGTGTTTAAAATGTAAAGCCGGCCGGCTTGTATAATCCGCTCGTTCCTTCCGGATAGTCGCGGGCAAACAATGATGACGTCAGCACGCCGTTCCTCCCTACGCCGTTTCGTCAGTAAAATGACATCTTCCAGGGGCACGAGCGGCGTGCTGACTCGCCACTATTTATGTGCATTCAATGTCAATCGGACCGCCCAGACTTGACTTCCGGGGATCGTGGACACAAATCCGCCATTTTTGATGAGGGATCCTATACCTAACAGTATATATCCCAACTACAATTGGGTGATGATGCTGGCAATAATTCCCAAAGCTGAATTAGATCAAACTATGTGGCAGCTAATCACTTATGGCTAAAATATACAAAGAAGTAAAATGTCTTACGGTCATTCACATTAATCAGATTAATCAGACATAAATTATGTGCCGCAGACATTTCAACATTAAAAAATACCTAAATTAAAGGTATAACTTAATATGAGGGCACATTCAACTTGAACTTGATACAGGTGCACGCACTTATTAAGGTGCAGATCCCATATCTATTGTTGGTTGACAGTGTGACATCATGAATATAAAATATAAAATCAAATCATGAATCGAATCATGACTATCTATATATAAAATAAAAGTCGAATCTAAGGAGGACCCATATTCATGAATCCACCTATGGTCCGATTATATACCCTTCAAAATTGTCCGATCATATATGGCAGGAAAACGATCGGAACTATGAAGGAAATTTTCCAAAATTTTAAAAAATTATTAAAAAATTCTTAAAAAATTCGCAAATTAGCAATATATCAAAATAGAGCCATACTGGCACACATGTGGTGTACTGCTAGGAACAGAAAAATGGTAAATTAGAAAAAGAAAAAAAGGTAAAGAAAATACTACAAAAGGAAATGTATCCATAGGGAAGTCCTGATACCCCGGATGTCAAGTCAGGTTCACAGCATATATTTCAAAAGATGATATTATGCATTCCTATTCCGAAATGGCCTAACTATTGTCAATAAAAGCGTTGACATCAACGTCTATATTTAATCCATATGGGGTATATGTGCGGACACGGTGTATCCAGGCCATTTCTAGCCTAGAAAGTTCTCTTACTAGAGAACCACCTCTCCAATGGGCATCATATTTATCTATGCCCAGGAATAACGTTCCCTCAGGATTCCTATTGTGACACAAATCGTAATGATGCGATACTGAGTGATTTGGGAACCCTGATCGTATATTGGTTACATGTTCTCCCAATCTAACCTGCATGGACCTCTTGGTTCGGCCTATATACTGCAGCCCACAAGGGCACTGCAGCAAATAGACCACACCCGTTGAGCTGCAGGTGATGAATGGTTCGATGGTGTGCTCTCTCAACGTGCTAGTTGACACAAACTTCAGAGTTTTTTTAGATGCAACTTTATTTAATGTGCAGATTTGACATCTGCGACATTGATGGTATCCCGAGATACCCCTCTGAAAAAAAGAGACCTTTTTCGTGGGTGGATCAACAACATTAGGTGATATTTTGTCCCTTAGTGAGGGGACACCTCTGAATACAATCTGGGGGTTAGCAGGGAGAAAAGTGCTAATTAACCTATCACTACCCAGCAAATGCCAATGCTTTTTAATAATCTTCTTGATAAGGTAATGCTGGGTAGAATAACTGGTAACAAATGGTATAATGGGGCCCTCCCTGCGTGACCTAATAGAGGAATCTAAAAGTTTAGAGCGGTCAATATCAGCAACCTCTTTCCTTACAGTATCTAAGTCACTAGGTTCATAACCCTTCTCAACTAGTCTAATTTTAAGGACTTCAGATTGAGTTTGGTAATCTTCAAGAGACGTGCAGTTCCTCCTCATTCTGATGAATTGGCTCTTGGGTACAGAATTGAGCCAGTTTTTATGGTGGCAACTCCCCACCGGAATGAAGGAGTTCCTGTCAGTCTTCTTGAAGTATGTTTTTGTTTGAAAACTACCTTCCTTCTTATTGATGGTAAGGTCAAGAAAGTTAATTGTTTCTTTATCCATCTCATGAACGAGATGGATCCCCCTATTGTTGTTATTTAGGGAACATATAAACTCATCAAGTTGGGGCCCAGTGCCATTCCATAGGAGGAGGATGTCGTCGATATACCTTGCCCACAACAGAATGTGTGGGTTCCGGTCCTTATAGACGACATCCTCCTCCCATTTAGCCATGAATAAGTTGGCAAGACTCGGCGCATATTTTGCGCCCATGGCGACACCTCTAATTTGCTGGTAGTAATTTTGATTGAACCAGAAATAATTGTGTCCGGCAGCGTATTCCAAAAGTTCAATCAAATAATCTCTCTGTACTTGAGGTACATCAGAGAGAGCATCCAGATAGTATTTGACAGCTGATATACCCAACTTATGTGGAATAATGGTATATAATGAACTTACATCAGCCGTCACCAGCCAGGTATCATCACTAGGCTGAATCTGAGACAGCATATTGATAACCTGCTTGGTGTCTTTCAAATATGATGGCATCTGTTGGACCAAGGGTTGTAGGAAATGGTCAATATACTTGCCCACCCTGGACGTAACCGAGTCTATGCCACTGACTATCGGGCGTCCAGGGGGGCAAGTAAGACTTTTATGGATCTTTGGCAAACAGTAGAGAATTGGGGTTCTAGGTGCCCTAGGAATAAGAAATTCCCGTTCTTTCTCACTTAGTATACCTAGATCAAAGCCCTTCTTAATTAACACCTCCAATTCATTTTGGTATAGATTCACTGGGTTACCCCTAAGGAGTAAATAGGTATTTCGGTCATCAACCAATTTCATGGTGCCTTCGATATAGTTCGAACGGTCCATGACAACAATGCCTCCTCCCTTGTCCGCTGGGCGGATGACCAATTGGCTATTATTACATAGGGAGTCAAGACCCTTAATTAATTGTTGGTCCATTTTATGATTGGTTACCTTGATGGTTTCCAAATCCCTGAGTACCACATCCCTAAAGACCCTTAGGCCCCATACACATGATAGAATTTATCCGCAGATACGGTTCAGCGGACCGTATCCGCGGATAAATCCTCTCTAAGATTTCAGAGGATTTCAATGCGATGGCGTGTACACACCATCGCATTGAAATCCGCGCTGAAATCCTCTGCCGATGACGTGTCGCGCCGTCGCCGCTATTATGACGCGGCGACGGGCGCGACGCTGTCATATAAGGAATTCCACGCATGCGTCTATTCATTACGGCGCGTGCGGGGAATCCCTTTGGACGGATGGATCCGGTAAGTCTGTACAGACGAGCGGATCCATCCGTTGGAATGGATTCCAGCAGATAGATATTCTGTGCATGTCGACAAATATTTATCTGCTGGAAATCCATTCCAGGGGAGATTTATTTGCGGATAAATATCCGTTGGCGTGTACACACCATAGGATCTATCCGCAGAAACCCATTTGATGGGATTTATCTGCGGATAGATTCTATGGTGTGTATGGGGCCTAAGGGATGGTGCCAGCGTCCCTGGAGGGTTCCATGTGGATGCGTTAGCCAACCCTGAATGGATAGAGGAATGTTGAGTTATAACTCTATCTTGATTAGGGAGGCCAGCGAAATATCGCTTGATGTTAATTTTCCGTATATAACGATGAACGTCCATATACGTGGAAAATTTATTCATTTTTTTGGGGGGGGCAAATTTGAGTCCTCTATCCAACAATGACAGTTCCGGTTGTGTCAAAGTGTGGGAACTCAAATTATAAATGCCCAAATCCCCTACATCCTTTGTTTCTTTGGGTCTTGTTCGCCTCCCCCCTCTGCACCCTCTTTGTTTTCTACTGGTCTTTTCACACCGTGATTGACCCTGGGAAAACCCCATTGATCGTTGGTACGAGTGCCTAGTTGGTCTAAAGGGAAATCTCTTGAGGGGCCTAGCCTATAAAGTTCCTGAATCTGGTTAGCCCTTCTTGTTTTTACCTCTGGGTGTAACGCATGAGTGCGTTCTGGCTAAGGACTACCAATTGTTTTCATCTGGTGTGGAAGAACCTAGCTGGGGAACGGAGGTTACCTATCAGTACTACATGCGATTTATTAATTGGTGTTCGGTAAGCAGGAAATTTTACCTAAGGTGGAGGTGCTTCAATCAGCTGCTTTTCACTCAGTGTGGATTTTCTTTTGAACACAACTCGGTGCTTATATGAAGATTTGTCACGTTTAATCAACATCTAGCAAACCATAGCTATATGGACTTTATATTTTTCTGTGCACTATTTCACTTTTGTATTTATTAGCACATAAGCACTTTTCTTGTGATGTGTATTATTGTTCACTATATCATGTCAGTAATGATGTACACACGTCTACCATATTAGCAGCGCAGCAATCATTCTTTTTAATTTGTATCATTTGTTCATCTAACATTTTTTGCTGCAGCAGCTATACACTAATAGATTTTGACATCACGTCATTATTTATTATATCTATAGACCTGCGCTGAATTTTCACATACATTGCACATCTAATAAGTTAACCTGTAATTTAATTTATTTAAAAAAATTATAAATGAATTTAACAATTAGCTTATAATTTCATTATTTCAGAACTGAATACAAAAAAATGAGCTAATGAATACGCTACATACAGGTAATGAAGCTTACCTGCCCGGGACTCCAGTTGCTCGTGTAGGCATCACTGTAGGGCTCCAGTCCACTTCATGTTGGTCATCTGGTGATCTGGAAACTCGGATTGTTGACCTGTATCGAAATACACTATATTACCAAAAGTATTGGGACGCCTGCCTTTACACGTACATGAACTTTAATTTGGGGGACAAACTGGCTGCATTTTGCAGGCAGCTTGTGCCCCCAAATGCAGGCAGCTTGTGCCCCCAAATGCAGCCAGTTTGTGCCCCCAAATTCAGCAAGTTTGTGCCCCCAAATGCAGACAGTTTGTGCCCCCAATTGCAGACAGTCTGTGCCCCCAATTGCAGACAGTTTGTGCCCCCAAATGCAACCAGTTTGTGCCCCCAAATACAGCCAGTTTGTCCCCAAAATGCAGCCAGTTTGTGCCCCCAAATACAGCCAGTTTGTGCCCCCAAATATAGCCAGTTTGTGCCCCCAATTGCAGCCAGTTTGTCCCCCAAATGCAGACAGTTTGTGCCCCCAATTGCAGACAGTTTGTGCCCCCAATTGCAGACAGTTTGTGCCCCCAATTGCAGACAGTTTGTGCCCCCAATTGCAGCCAGTTTGTGCCCCCAAATGCAGACAGTTTGTGCCCCCAATTGCAGACAGTTTGTGCCCCCAATTGCAGACAGTTTGTGCCCCCAATTGCAGACAGTTTGTGCCCCCAAATGCAACCAGTTTGTGCCCCCAAATGCAGCCAGTTTGTGCCCCCAAATGCAGCCAGTTTGTGCCCCAAAATGCAGCCAGTTTGTGCCACCAATTGCAGCCAGTTTGTGCCCCCAAATACAGCCAGTTTGTGCCCCCAATTGCAGCCAGTTTGTCCCCCAAATGCAGCCAGTTTTTCCCCCCAAATGCAGACAGTTTGTGCCCCCAAATGCAACCAGTTTGTGCCCAGGGCCGGACTGGGAGTAAAAACCAGCCCTGGAAAACCTTTCATACCAGCCCCATAGCATTATTATACCAGCCCAACATCATAACGTCATTATTTTCTTGTTTTTAAAAGAGAAAACCATACATTTTAAAGAAACATTTAAAGAGCGTATTATATAAAGATAAGACAGATATGAAAGCACATAGGGCTAGGGAGATTAATATATATATATATATATATATATATATATATATATATATATATATATATATATATATATATATATATATATATATATATTACATATTACAGTGGAACCTCAGATTACGAGCATAATCCGTTCCAGGAGAATGCTCGTAATCCAAAGTACTCACATATCAAAGTGAGTTTCCCCATTGAAGTTAAAGCGGTGGTTCACCCTCCTTAACATGATTATAGCATTAAATTCGGCATCGTAGCGCGAGCTACAGTATGCCGGTCTTAAATTTTTAATCCCCGTACTCACTGTGCTATGGATCATTGAAGATTCTGACTCCCGCGGGGAATGGGCGTGCCTATGGAGAGGGAGGATGATTGACGGCCGGCTCTGGCACGTCACGCTCCCCGAAGACAGCCGGAGTAGGTCTCGGCTCTTCACGGCGCCTGCGCACAGGCTATGCGCAGGCGCCGTGAAGAGCCAAGCCTATTTCGGCTATTTCCGGAGAAGCGTGACATGCCAGGGCCGGCCGTCAATCACCTTCTCTCACCATAGGAACGCCCATTCCCCGGAATCTTCAATGATCCATAGCACAGTGAGTACGGGATTAAAAATTTAAGACCGGCATACTGTAGCTCGCGCTACGATGCCGAATGTAATGGTAGTAAAAAAAAAAATTTTTTTTTTTTTTTAATAGGGTGAACCCCCGCTTTAATGGAAACAAAAATAATTTGTTCCGCATTAACTTCAATTGCATGCAATACCGCATGTGGCCAGAGTTGGGGGGCACCAGAGAGCATCGGAGACACTCGGAAATGTCACTTGCCACTTGTCCCTTGTCACCAGATTCAGCATGTCACGACAGCAGGGGACTGGGTGACAGAGGACTTGGCGACAGCAGGGGACTGGGTGAAAGAGGACTTGGTGACAGCAGGGGACTCGGTGACAGAGGACTTGGCGACTGGGTGACAGAGGACTTGGCGATAGCAGGGGATTGGGTGACAGAGGACTTGGCGACAGAGAACTTGGCGACAGCAGGGGACTGGGTGACAGAGGACTGGGTGACAGAGGGCTGGGTGACAGAGGGCTGGGTGACAGAGGGCTGAGTGACAGAGGGCTGAGTGACAGAGGGCTGGGTGACAGAGGGCTGGGTGACAGAGGACTTGGCGACAGCAGGGGACTGGGTGAAAGAGGACTTGGTGACAGCAGGGGACTCGGTGACAGAGGACTTGGCGACTGGGTGACAGAGGACTTGGCGATAGCAGGGGATTGGGTGACAGAGGACTTGGCGACAGAGAACTTGGCGACAGCAGGGGACTGGGTGACAGAGGACTGGGTGACAGAGGGCTGGGTGACAGAGGGCTGGGTGACAGAGGGCTGGGTGACAGAGGGCTGAGTGACAGAGGGCTGAGTGACAGAGGGCTGGGTGACAGAGGGCTGGGTGACAGAGGGCTGGGTGACAGAGGGCTGGGCGACAGAGGGCTGGGCGACAGAGGACTGGGCGACAGAGGACTGGGCGACAGAGGAATTGGCGACAGCAGGGGACTGGATGACCGAGGACTTGGGGACAGCAGGGGACTGGGTGACAGAGGACATGGCGACTGGGTGACAGAGGACTTGGTGACAACAGGGGATTGGGTGACAGAGGACTTGGCGACAGAGAACTTGGCGACAGCAGGGGACTGGGTGACAGAAGGGGACTGGGTGACATGGGACTGGGTGACAGAGGGCTGAGTGACAGAGGGCTGAGTGACAGAGGGCTGGGTGACAGGGGACTGGGTTACAGAGGGCTGGGTGACACAGGGGACTGGGTGACACAGGGGACTGGGTGACACCGGGGACTGGGTGACACCGGGGACTGGGTGACACCGGGGACTGGGTGACACAGGGGACTGGGTGACACAGGGCTGGGTGACGCAGGGGACTGTGTGACACAGGGGACTGTGTGACACAGGGGACTGTGTGACACGGGACTGTGTGACACAGGGGACTGTGTGACACAGGGGGCTGTGTGACACAGGGGACTGGGTGACACAGGGGGCTGGGTGACACAGGGGGCTGGGTGACACAGGGGGCTGGGTGACACAGGGGACTGGGTGACATAGGGGACTGGGTGAGATAGGGGGCTGGGTGACACAGAGGACTGGGTGACACAGGGCTGGGTGACACAGGGGACTCGGTGACACAGGGGACTCGGTGACACAGGGGACTGGGTGAGATAGGGGACTGGGTGACACAGGGGACTGGGTGACACAGGGGACTGGGTGACACAGGGGACTGGGTGACACAGGGGACTGGGTGAGATAGGGGACTGGGTGACACAGGGCTGGGTGACAGCAGGGGACTGGGTGACACAGGGGGCTGGGTGACACAGGGGGCTGGGTGACACAGGGGACTGGGTGACACAGAGGACTGGGTGACACAGGGCTGGGTGACAGCAGGGGACTGTGTGACACAGGGGGCTGGGTGACAGCAGGGGACTGGGTGACAGCAGGGGACTGGGTGACACAGGGGACTGGGTGACACAGGGGACTGGGTGACACAGGGGACTGGGTGACACAGGGCTGGGTGACACAGGGGACTGGGTGACACGGGACTGGGTGACACGGGACTGGGTGACACGGGGGACTGGGTGACACGGGGGACTGGGTGACACGGGGGACTGGGTGACACGGGGGACTGGGTGACACAGGTGAGACAGGGGACTGGGTGAGACAGGACTGGGTGAGACAGGGGACTGGGTGAGACAGGGGACTGGGTGACACCGGGGCTGGGTGACACCGGGGCTGGGTGACACCGGGGCTGGGTGACACAGGGGACTGGGTGACACAGGGGACTGGGTGACACAGGGGACTGGGTGACACTGGGGACTAGGGGACACTGGGGACTAGGGGACTGGGTGACACTGGGGACTAGGGGACTGGGTGACACTGGGGACTGGGTGACACTGGGGACTGGGTGACACTGGGGACTGGGTGACACTGGGGACTGGGTGACACTGGGGACTGGGTGACACTGGGGACCAGGGGACTGGGTGACACTGGGGACCAGGGGACTGGGTGACACTGGGGACTAGGTGACACTGGGGACTAGGGGACTAGGTGACACTGGGGACTAGGGGACTGGGTGACACTGGGGACTAGGGGACTGGGTGACACTGGGGACTGGGTGACACTGGGGACTGGGTGACACTGGGGACTGGGTGACACTGGGGACTGGGTGACACTGGGGACTGGGTGACACTGGGGACCAGGGGACTGGGTGACACTGGGGACCAGGGGACTGGGTGACACTGGGGACTAGGTGACACTGGGGACTGGGTGACACTGGGGACTGGGTGACACTGGGAACTGGACTCTCTCTCACCATTCCATGGTCAACCCCCCCCCCCTCCCCTCTCTCTGAGATTATTAGACAGACTGTTTATATTTTCCAGGGGCAGCAAAGAGAGAGGAGGGGGGGGGCGGGGGTGCACCATTACATGGTGAGAGAGAGTCGAGAGATACACACAGTATACAGGATGTGTTCCTCACCTTGTGCTCCAAGGATGGCCGGGCCGGGCGTTCACTTCTTCTCCTCTGGCTGCGGCTGAAGACACGTGACTCTGCACTGGGAGGTGCTGGCGCCGCACGGGAAGATGGAACAAGGTCTGACGTTCGGTTCTTCTCCCGCTCGGCTCCTCCCCTCCCTCAGACACGTGACGTGACACGATCGCTCCAGTCCACACAGGCACAGCGCGGGAAGGAAAGTGCAGTGGCGAGCATGGCGGCCGCGAACCGCCGGCGGCCGGCCGCTGCTGCTTTTATTAACATACATAATGTGAGTGAGACTTTAACATGACACTGGAGAGGGCAGGCGCATAATTTAAAAGTGCGGCCACGGCCGCGATGGCGGCCGCCGCGGCCCACAGGCAGCTGAGCTGATTAATATTTGATTGACAGCCGGCGGCCTACCGGGAATTTTCCCGGTATCCCGGTAGGCCAGTCCGGCCCTGTTTGTGCCCCCCAATTGCAGCCAGTTTGTCCCCCAAATGCAGCCAGTTTGTCCCCCAAATGCAACCAGTTTGTGCCCCAAATGCAGCCAGTTTCCCCTCAGCCCAGAACTAACCTTCCTCGGGTCAGTGCCGTCCTCCTCCACGCTCCCTCCGCTCCCTCGATGTCGCTTCAGCCAATCAGGTGACCCGTAACCAGACCCGGTGCACCTGATTGGCTGAGAGGCGGGTCAGTGTTAGGGAAGTGATTCCATAACACAGCACTGTTTAACAAGGGAACGCACTGCCTGTGCGCCCACTGTTTAACCATTTGGAAGCCGTCTGCTCTAATCAGGCACTTCCAAAACACCCCCACCACTATTATTCAGATGGCCGTAGGGTGACCACGTGTCCCGGATTGCCCGGGACAGTCCCACATTTTGCAGGTCTGTCCCGGGCACCTTCATTCCAGGACAATACAGTGTCCCGGAATGAAACTGACACAGCCACCCCCGGGCCAATATAATGCCCCCCCAAAAAAGGCGGCCACATCACCGCTTTACTCACTGACAGTACTTGTCCTGGCCGGGAATGCCTGGAGGAGCACAATCCCCACCCCCTGCTTATGAACGGAGAAACTATAAATCCCGCCTCTTGTGTCCAATCACTGTGCTGTGATTTATTACAGCACAAGCTGACTTTTGGAAAGGGAGGGTGTCCCTGAATGGTAGTTTGGAAATGTGGTCACCCAAGATGGCCGGCGCTCAACAGGGGGCCGAAACACCTGAATAACGTCCGGCAGCAGCGACAATAGATAGATTCATGCAATGCATGAATCTATGTATTGTTGAGTGACGGATGCAGGGGAGAGGGGGCGGCACTCCTGCGCCCACTATGAACGCACCGCCACTGGCTACCTGCGAGAATGGTTTTGTCCCATTGACCACAAAGTGTAGGGAACATTCGTCCCATTGACCTCCCCCACCTTAATGTACCATGAGCTGTAGATATAGTAATAATTGGCAGGGGTTCCCTGGGACAGGAACGTTATTTCAAGGATTCCTTAGTATTAAAAAGTTTGGGAATGGCTGTTCTAGAATGTCAGCCAACAAAAGAAGAAACTTTTACCTAGATTCAGGTACATGGCCGCAACTTTGCGGCAGGGTAGCTTAAGGCATTTAAGCTACGCCGCCGTAAGTTAGCGAGGCAAGAACATGATTCACAAAATACTTGCCTGCTAAGTTACGGCAGCGTAGTCTAAAGCGGGCGGGCGTAAGGGCGCCTAATTCAAATTTGTCTGAGGGGGCGTGTTTTATGATAATGAGGCTTGACCCGACGTGATTGAAGTTTTCTTTGAACTGCGAATGCGCCGGGCGCCTACATTTCCCAGTGTGCATTGTCCGCCGCACGGGCCTATTGATTTGGACGTGGATGTAAACAACGTAAATCTCTATTCACGGACGACGTTCTCAAACGACGTAAAATTTTGGAATTTCGACGCGGGAATGGCGGCCATACTTAACATTACTATTCCATCTATTTGATGGAATAACTTTAGGCGGCCTATCTCTTAGGCCTCGTACAGACGGGCAAACATGTACGATGAAAACGGTCCGCCGGACCGTTTTCAGCGTACATGTCTGCCCGGAGATTTCTGTATGATGGTTGTACACACCATCATACAGAAATCCGCGTGTACTCGATACGCGGCGACGAGGCCGCGCCGTCGCCGCGACGATAACGTGGCGATGTGCGCGGCCCTGGCAGTTCAATGCTTCCACGCATGCGTCGAAGTCATTCGACGCATGCGAGGGATGGCGGCCGCTCGGACATGTACGGTAGGTCTGTACAGACGACCGAACATGTCCGACGGACAGGATTCCAGCGGGCATGTTTCTAAACATGTTTAGAAATATTTGCCCGCTCGAAAAAGGCCCGGCGGGCAAATGTACGCTGGAATCCTGTCCGCTCGGCTGTACAGACGACCGAACATGTCTGCTGAAACTGGTCCGCGGACCAGTTTCAGCAGACATGTTCGGTCGTCTGTACGGGGCCTTACGGAAACGGCGTATCTGTACTGCGTCGGCCGGGCGTACGTTCGTGAATAGGCGTATCTACTCATTTACATATTCCACGCCGACCGCAATGGAAGCGCCACCTAGCGGCCATCCAAAATATTGCAATCTAAGATAGGACGGTGCAAGCCGTCGTATCTTAGATATGTTTAAGCGTATCTCTGTTTGAGCATACGCTTAAACATAGGGCGGCGTAGATTCTGAGTTAGGCCGGCTTATCTACTGATAAGTCGGCCTAACTCTTTCTGAATCTACCTATTGGTTTTTGTTTTTTGTAACAAACTGAACTACCGCTGGTTTCGGCTTTTATATGCATCCCATTTGTAGACTCGTTCCCATTGACGATCATCAATAAACCACTGAGCAGAAAAATGATAGGTCGACACTCTACTAGACAGCTTTATAGAATATTCGGAAATTTCCAGCGCAGCCCCCCGTCTTTGAAGAATAACAGATGTTTAAAACTTTGTTTTACATTGTTTTATAGGTTCTTAAAAACAAAATGGAGCCGTATATAGCGGAGTATTAATATCCCCCTCAGCAGACAACGGGTTGTGTCAATATAAACTTCGGGCAGATGCTTTCCGAATCTCACATAAAACTGTGACTTTGTTTTGTGAAACCCATAAAGCAAACAATGTCCTCTCTCTACGAGCCCCAAAGATGGAGTGCGATGCCGGGCCCCGGCTGTAGCTTTGATGGATCTCCGGTACGGCTGTGCGCATGAATCCTGAATAAAAGTGACCGTTTTTCAAATCTATATTGTCAGAGCCGTTTCCTGTCCAATAACATCACCCATAAAACCATACAAGTGTAATGGCGGTTTTCGGCTGGCGTTAAGGGGGGAAAAAAAAAGTGCATAAAACTGCAACACATTAGCTGCCGGGGAAAGTGGCGTTCGGGGCCGATGAAGATTTATGGCGCGCGTCCCTCTTCTACACCTCTGAATATATGGCGCCGTCAGAAGTATGGACAAGGATTTCTACCTGCCGCTGTTATAACTGAAAATGTAGGCCCGGATTCACATACAGCTGCCCATATATATGCCGCCGTAGCATATCTCCGTTACGCTACGCCGACGCAGCGCAGAGAGGCAAGCACTGGATTCGCAAAGCACTTCCAAATCTGCGCTGGGTTTCCAAGGCGTAAGTCGGCGTAAGTGGAAGTGGGCGTGAGCCATGCTAATGAGGCGTGACCCCATGTAAATGATGGGCCGAGCACCAGACATATACGAATCGCCAACTGCGCATGCGCCGTCCCGTGGGCGCATCTCAGTGCGCATGCTCACAATCACCTCGGAACTACTTCCTTGAGATACGTCGGATCACTGCCTACGGCGTGAACGTAACCTACGCCCAGCCATATTCACGTCCTATGTAAACTACGTAAAACACGTCGGCTTGTGTTCCCTTTGCATGGATGCTGCTGAGTTACACCTCCTTTATGGGGGCATAACTTTACGCCGGACGTATGACTTTACGCGCACTGCGTCGGAAGGACGGACGTTTGTGAATCGGCGTATCTCCCTCATTTGCATATGTGCATAGAAAATCAATGGGAGCGCCAAATACGTCCAGTGTAAATATGCGCCCACTCTACGCCGGCGTAGAGTGGGCGTAGAGTAGCCTATTTTCAGGCGTATCTTAGTTTCTGAGTCCGGCACACAGATATGACGGCGCATATTTGCACTTACGTGGCGTATCTCGAGATACGTCGGCGCAAGTGCTTTGTGAATCCGGGCCGTAAACTCTGACTGGATGGACTTTTTCTAAATGACTGCGTATCATAAATAATCAAATGGGAGCTTCTATGGGACGCCCAGCCCATGCCAAACATAAACCCGAATGCCCAGACTTCAAAATTGTCAGAAACCATGAATCAATTCAAATGATCCAGGTAGGGGGCGTGGATCATTTAAATTAGGCGCGTTCCTGCGCCGATCGTACTGCGCATGCGCCATCCCTAAAATTTCCCGACGTGCATTGCGCTTAATGACGTCGCAAGGACGTCATTGGTTTCGACGTTAACGTAAATGGCGTCCAGCGCCATTCACGGACGACTTGCGCAAACGACGTACATTTTTAAATTTCGACGCGGGAACGACGGCCATACTTAACATTGGTTACCCTCATATAGCAGGGGCAACTTTACGCGTTGCAAATGCTATGGAAACGTTGTAAATTCACTGCGTCGACCGCGCGTACGTTCGGGAATCTCGCGTAAATAGCTAATTTGCATAGACGACGGGGAAAACGACGAGACGACACCTAGCGGCGGGAAAAAAAATTGCATTTAAGATCCGACAGCGTAAGAGCCTTACACCTGTCGGATCTAATGGATATCTATGCGTAACTGATTCCAAGAATCAGGCGCATAGATACGCCGGCCCAGATTAGGACTTACGACGGCGCAAATGGCGTTGCGCCGTCGTAAGCCCTTTGAGAATCTGGCCCATAGTTTTCCCGAAAGGGGTTTTTAGTTCCTCATAGTAAATGGAAATTCAGATTATTATTTTTTTTGTGTTTTGTTGGAGACTTTTATTTTCTCCCGGATTCAGGTGAATAATGCGCGGTTGGGTCCGGTCCCTTAGTAGCAAAACAGATAATCACTACATTTAATAACTGGAACCTGTAATCACACAATTACGGCCAGCAGCACACAAAACCAATAAACAATAAATACAATAATATTAAAAAATCTAGTTGTGTTTGTATGTTTTTTTTGTTAATTTGTTCTTTTTCACCTGTAATAAAATTGCCCAGAAATGAAGATATAACAGCGAGGTGCTTCGCATACAGTCGGGTTCCTCTGATTCATTTACACAAAGAAGTACAATTTGTCACAAGTGCTAATTAAAAGTTTTCTGCTGTGTAGGTTTATTTCCACGCAGAGTTGTATATAATCGGGTGTTCTGTGACAAAAAAACAAAGACCATAGATATGCGAGTCACGTGACCATACCGTGTAATTACATGAAGAATATTTAAAAGCCGAACTCCAGGCAAGCCGCTGAATACACAAAAAAAGTACACACACTGTATATACAATACGGATTGCGAGGATAATTCGTTCCGGAAACATGCTTGTAATCCAAACAGTGGCGGCTGGTGCTCAATATTTTTGGGTGGCGCGAAGGGGAAAAAAAAGAAAAAAAATTGCAGCCTCACTGTGCCCATCAAATGCAGCCACTGTGCCATCAATTATCACCACTGTGCCATGCCATCAAACGCAGTCACTGTGCCATGCCATCAAACGCAGCCACTGTGCCATCAATTGTCACCACTGTGCCATGCCATCAAATGCAGTCACTGTGCCATCAATTATCACCACTGTGCCATGCCATCAAATGCAGTCACTGTGCCATCAATTCGCACCACTGTGCCATGCCATCAAACGCAGTCACTATGCCATGCCATCAAACACAGCCACTGTGCCATCAATTGTCACCACTGTGCCATGCCATCAAATGCAGCCACTGTGCCATGCCATCAAACGCAGCCACTGTGCCCCTCAATTGTCGCCACTGTGCCAATTGTCACCACTGTGCCCTTTAATTGTTGCCACTGTGCCCATTGTTGCCACTGTGCATGTCACTGTGCCCTTTAATTGTTGCCACTGTGCCCATTGTCACCACTGTGCCCATTTTTGGAAACTGTGCATGTCACTGTGCCCTTTAATTGTTGCCACTGTGCCCATTGTCACCACTGTGCCCTTTGTCGCCACTGTGCCCTTTGTCACCACTGTACCCATTGATGCCACTGTGCCCTTTGTCGCCTCTGTGTCCATTGTCGCCGCTGTGCCCTGTAAAAAGCACTTACCTTACTCCTTCCACGTCCCTCAATGTTTTCTCCCGCCTTGGTGACACTGTGACTTCAGCCAATCAGGTTACCAATAATCAGAATAGGGGAACCTGATTGGCTGAGACGGCCGTCAGTCTTATCCAAGGAACGCACCCCCCGTATGTTCCGAGGATAAGACATCCGGGAGACGAGGGCTGTACTCGGAAAGCCTATCAGAGCTGCTGGCTCCCCTCCCCAGAATGCACAGCGGGTTCACCACACCCCTTGAGCCACTTCTGAGAGAGAGATACCCAATACATCCAGCCTGTTGCCTTTCCAAACGTGACCTGCGGCGACAGCGACACCCATAGTCAGGGGGAAACTTGTACAACCCAGCTGGACTGAACAGAACCAACAATTTAGGATAATCATCCTGAGCCAAAACTACTGCTCAGGCAACTTTCATTTAACACATCGCGCCCACTCAATGGGAGCAGGGCACTACACTAAATTGTGACGTGTCTGGAATGTATTCATATGTAAATCTCCTTGCATATCTCTGTTAAATCCTGCAGTGTTGTCCTCAGTCCTGGCTGAGCTGTAAGTTCAGGCCTGACTCTGATTATGTACATACAACAATATAAATGATCTTTCCCTGTCAGAGTCCCTTCCCTTCGGCTAATTGATGCCCTGCCCTTTGAGCTAAGTACACCAGAACATCTGTTTGCCGAGGAAACTTTCAGGGAGAACGGGACGCATTAATCAACCAATAAGGACAGCGATGAGTCAGGATAATGGGGAGTGGTAGTTGTCATGCTCTGTCTTCTGTGCCAGCTCTGCTTGGCACTCCACCCCATGCTGAAGCAAAAATAAAGGACGGCTGTAACAAATATACCAATTGCCATTGTAGAGCGTTAGAAATGTTGCTTACCTGGCTGTTACGCTGATCGAGTATTGATCGCTGTGCAGGTCCTTGAGTTGAAACTTGTTGTCCTCGTGGTCCATTCATATGCAACCTTTGACTATGCAGCTTGGTTAGGAGCCAGCAAGGTGCCACCTAATGCCAGACTTCCAACCTTCATCTAGTCTTCCATCCGTCCCAGCCTACGTGGGGTTACGGAGGCATTGTGACTCTGCTGCCAACATGCACATTGACCTCCTCCAAGGGCGCACATTTATTGCAAGCATTAAAGTAAATGTAAATTTCATGACATTAAGGGCGCGTTTATAAACCAGCGATACGGCCTTACCGTGACCATAAGACTACTGTTAAAAATAAAACAACTGTACATTTGTAAAGCAAGGCCATATGTTATACAATTAGTGCTTTCCTGGCTTCGGTGCTCTGAATCGGGTAAAGCCTATTCATTTCAATAAATGGGGGGAAAAAAAAATAACAAACATGTCACACTTACCTCCGCCATGCAGCTCGTTTTGCTAGAGAGTGGCCCCGAACACCGACTTCTGGGGTCCCTCGGCGGCTCTCGCAACTCCTCCCAGCATCAGAAAACCCCCTAGGAGAAGCGCTTTCCCGGGGGTTACCTTGCAGGCGCACACCCGAGTCATTCATTTGGCGCCCACAGAAGCCGAATGTATGACTGGGCCCCACTCCTCGGCGCCCACGTCATTGGATTTGTTTGACAGCAGTGGTGGGGTTGCTTATTTCAGAGGATAGCAAAATGACCAAACAGTGGGGTTTGGCAGTTAGAGAAGAGAATCATGGGGTGCATTACTTGAGGGGTCACCAGCAAGAGGAAGGAGGTCCTGATTCCTCTATATAGATCTTTATATCTCTAGAGGGGTCACCAGCAGGAGGAAGGAGGTCCTAATTCCTCTATATAGATCTTTATATCACTAGAGGGATCACCAGCAGGAGGAAGGAGGTCCTGATACCACTATGTTGTAAATAGTTACAACATGTTGGTGCCGTGACCTGGATATGTAATATAATATAATATAATAGTGATCTTTTTATCACTAAAGGGATCACTTGCAGGAGGTCCCGATTCCTCTATATAGATCTTTATATCTCTAGAGGGGTCACCAGCAGGAGGAAGGAGGTCCTGATTCCTCTATATAGATCTTTATATCACTAGAGGGATCACCAGCAGGAGGAAGGAGGTCCTGATTCCTCGATATAGATCTTTATATCACTAGAGGGATCACCAGCAGGAGGAAGGAGGTCCTCATTCCTTTATATAGATCTTTATATCACTAGAGGGATCACCAGTAGGAGGAAGGAGGTCCTGATTCCTCTATATAGATCTTTATATCACTAGAGGGGTCACCAGCAGGAGGAAGGAGGTCCTGATTCCTCTATATAGATCTTTATATCACTAGAGGGGTCACCAGCAGGAGGAAGGAGGTCCTGATTCCTCTATATAGATCTTATATCACTAGAGTGGTCTCCAGCAGGAGGGAGGAGGTCCTGATTCCTCGATATAGATCTTTATATCACTAGAAGGGTCTGCAGCAGGAGGAAGAAGGTCCTGATTCCTCTATATAGATCTTTATATCACTAGAGGGGTCACCAGCAGGAGGAAGGAGATCCTGATTCCTCTATATAGATCTTCATATCACTAGAGGGGTCTCCAGCAGGAGGAAGGAGGTCCTGATTCCTTGATATAGATCTTTATATCACTAGAGGGATCCTGATTGATTTCTCAACTGATGGTACCTGCATACCCAGTTCCTATCCCAACACAATTTGGTGGAGTCAGTTGACACCAGTCCAAGCCTTTTATGACTTTCTCCGATCTCCTATGCTATGCCTTTTAGAGAAGAACAAATCGAAGAAGTCCCAAACTTTTTATCTTAAGTTCACCAACACTTTAATACACTTCCCAATCATAGCCCTTTTCCAGTGCCAAGCTGTCCATCTGCTGCTCGCTATAAGATGACATGTATCATTCATGGTATGTCCCCCATCTATAAGTTGTCCTGCCGCCTCCGGTATTAATAGAATGAAACCTTGTCACTCCTTATCACTCCGAGAAGACAACTAATGAAAGCAATTGTCGGATAGATGTCAGCATAGACAGAGACACTTCCCACGAGCGCAATCAGAGGGAGGAGAGAGAGAAATAAATCAACATACATTAGCGCCAGGATTGTCCCGAGACGTGATGTGTTCTTGGCTAACTGTCAGGCCGGTGACGAACAAATGCCAACTCAATTGAGGAAAGTGGCATTCAATCCTCGGTGGATAATTGAATAATAAAGCCCCCGTTATCCCGGAAAACCCCCATCAGACGGAAGATGAAAAAGAGAAAACAAACTAATTTAGATATATAGAAGCTGGCGCTGCTAATAAACACATAAAAAAAAGAAACAACAACGATGCGTCCATAAAAGAGAAGCCGTATCGTAAACGCTGGCGAGGAGATGATCAAAGCCGTAATTGCTCCATCAATATTTCAGGCGAGACCCAGATGTGTCCCTGGAAGATCATTACTCTTTTATACCCCTCTAATCATAAATTCTGCAGCCGTCATGTATAGGCAGCTGCTTTCAATAACCGCGTCCTAATAATCCCCGGGATAAAAAAATATATAATATAGAAGAGAGATAGAAAATCTTTAACCAATTTGTATTTGCTTGATATTTGCATCGAGACTTGGAGTTTATTTAAACTATCGTCAAGTAATTTGCAGCTTGGGATAAGAAAGACGTCAGATTGACTGTTTTTCTCTGAGAAAATATCTCTTGGACAAATGTATACTTTGTATATCAGGGTTTAACCCCTTCCATACGGGGGGCACTTACGCACCTTCCTGCCCAGGCCAATTTTCAGCTTTCAGCGCTGTCGCACTTTGAATGACAATTGCGCGGTCGTGCTACACTGTACCCAAATTACATTTTTATCATTTTGTTCCCACAAATAGAGCTTTCTTGTGGTATTTGATCACCTCTGCGATTTTTATTTTTTGCGCAACAACTAAAAAAAGACCGAAAATTTTGAAAAAAATAAAGTATTTTTTTGTGTTAATTTTTTTGGTAAATAAGTATGTTTCCTACTTCGATTACGGGCACCGATGAGGTGGCACTGATGGGCACCGATGAGGTGGCACTGATGGGCACCGGTGAGGTGAAACTGATGGGCACTGGTGAGGCAGCACTGTTGGACACTGATAGGCGGCACTGATGGGCACTCATAGGCGGCACTGATGGGCACTCATAGGCAGCACTGATGGGCACTCATAGGCCGGAACTGGGCACTCATAGGCGGCACAGATGGACACTCATGGGCGGCACTTATGGGTATCACTGATGGGTACTTATGGGTGGCACAGGTGGGCACTGGGCATGGATGGGCACTGAGGGGCGGCACTGATGGACACTGTGGGGTGGCACTGATGGACACTGAGGGGTGGAAGTGATGGACACTGAGGGGTCCATGTTGCCAGTCAGTGCCCATTTGTGGGCACTGATTGGCATCTATTCTTTTTTTTTTACTGCCCTTTTTTTTTTTTCCCTGGTGGTCCAGGGTGGGCTTCCCTGGTGGTCCAATGTGGCGATCCGAGGGGGGGCTGCTCTGATAAACAATCAGTGCCAAACCCCCCTGTCAGGAGAGCCGCCGATCGGCTCTCCTCTACTCGCGTCTGTCAGACGCGAGTGAGGAAGAGCCATCAACGGCTCTTCCTGTTTACATCGTGATCAGCCGTGGTTGGACACGGCTGATCACGTGGTAAAGAGCCTCCAACGGAGGCTCTTTACCGAGATCGGAGATGCAGGGTGTCAGACTGACACCCCACATCACTGATCGCCACGCTGCGCGCCCCCACGGGCGCGCCCGGGCATGAAATCCTGCAGGACGTCAATAGACGTCCAGTCAGGATTTCACAACCACTTCCCGGACGTCAATTGTCCATTGACCGGGCGGGAAGTGGTTAAAGTGGAGCTCTGCCCAGAGTTTTTAGGTCAAGAACTATTTGCGCCTTGAAGCCAAATGGTGATTTTTTACTTTTTTTTTAATTTTAGTCTTATGTTGGGTAGTGAGGGGTGAGAACACCAGTCTAGTGTTATGGACATCTGACGACAGAGGTGGGAGAATATAGAGGGGGGTGAAGGGTTGGAAAATGGGGACACCGAGGAGGAAGGGTCAGGAAGGGAATAAAAGGGGGATATGTATTCACTTAGATAAGACGCTCATAGAAGCCTCGAACATATATTTTTTTTTTTGGGGGGGGTTTTACGGTAAATTTATTTACCGTATATACTCGAGTATAAGCCGAGTTTTTCAGCACATTTTTTTGCGCTGAAAATGCCCCCCTCGGCTTATACTCGAGTCACCTTTTTGTGCCTGATCTCCCGGATTTTGCGGTTCCGGTTCTGGCCGGCCGTAGGTCCCCTGGACCACATATAGCCCCACTCTTCCTCTACAAGTGTGCAAAGTTTGTTGTCCGGGGGACCTGCGGCCACTGAGCACCGAGTTCTCAAAACCAGGCACCCCTTCCATAGACTCCCATGTTAAATGGTCATTTCTCCGGTGACCATGTACCGGTCGGTTGTAGGTCCCCTGGACCCGGAACTTAGCACACATGTAGCCCCATTTCTCCTCTACCAGTGTGCAAAGTTTGTTGTCTGGGGGACCTGGGAGCACCGAGCTTTCGGTTTACATCACCGCTTTACTCACTGACAGTACTTGTCCTGGTCGGGAATGCCTGGAGGAGCACAATCCCCGCCCCCTGCATGTGATTGGAGAAATCATAAATCCTGCCTCTTGTGTCCAATCACTGTGCTGTGATTTGTTACAGCAGAAGCTGATTTTTAGAAAGGGGGGGGGGGGTCCCTGAATGGTAATTTGGAAATGTGGTCTCCCTACATGTTCGGTATCAATTTACTCGGCGTAACATCATCTTTCACAATATAAAAAAAAAAATATTGGGCAAACTTTACTGTTGTCTTATTTTTTAATTCAAAAAAGATATTTTTTTTTCAAAAACAAGTGCGCTTTTAAGACCGCTGCGCAAATACGGTGTGACAGAAAGTATTGCAACGACCGCCATTTTATTTTCTAGGGTGTTAGAAAAAAATATATATAATATTTGGGGTTTTCTAAGAAATTTTCGAGCAAAAAAAAAAACAGTTTTTAACTTGTAAACACCAAATCTCAGAAAAAGGCTTCGGTCCTGCACGCGTCTCGCCTCTTGGCGTATTATCACTATCATTTTGTGTTTATTTTCCAAATATTCAAATTTGGCGTCCGATCGCCAGCAACAGATACAACTTGATTCAATTACTTCCCTTTGTTCTTCCCGCCCAACCACTTCATAAGAAAAAAAAAAACGCTCCGGTAACAGGTGTATTTTATTCGCTGTGTGATTATGCCGCAGAACAAAGGCGAACGCGTCATTCTTCCGCCTTGATATCGCGGATTATATCTTTTTAAGCCAGTGACAGGGGAGAAAAAAAAAAAGTAAGAAAGAAAGAAAGGACAGCCATCCAAACACACTCAGCTTGTGAAGACACATTTCACCGGCGGTGAAACAAAGAGAGGTCACGGCAGGTAACGCATCGCGCCACGGCACAGATAATAAGATGTTGTGCCCAGACAAAAGCAATCTGAAGGCGCGCTCAAGCTGAAACATTCCGCTCCCCGCTGCCTTCCCGCTTTCAAAGCTCGCAAAGTTTGACAATGTTACCTTGATTTCAAATAATTCCCAGGCGGGAGCGCGGGAGCCGAGCGCAAAACACAACTTCATTGCAACCCGGAGAAGGGCAAATAGTTGGCTTCTTTTTTTTTTTTAACTGAGCGTCTGAATTGTCGGTATTTGAAGACGTTATTAGCCGGATTCAGGTAGAGCGGCGCATCTTTGTGCCGGCGTAGCGCATCTCATATGTGCTACGCCAACGTAACTTTGAGAGTAGCCAGCACTACCAGAGTGATTGCCAGGGTCCTGTGTCTTCCCCACTGCACACTGACCATAGGGGGGCGCTGGCTTGCCACTGACAGCATTCATAGAGCGTCTTGTGAATATATGCCATTTTCTGATTGGATAAGGTGGAGAGGAGGGTAATGTCACAAGCTCCACCTTGTCCAATCAGAAAATGCCTTATATTTTTATATATATATATATATATATATATATATATATATATATATATATATAAAAAATACAGGGCTTCCTATGAATGGTGGCAAACCGGCGACCCCCCTGTGGTCAGTGTGCAGAGGGTAAGGCACAGGACCACGGCGATCACTCTAGTAGTGCTAATGGGGCACTTGCCAAGGACATCCTGGGAACATTTGTTCGCTGAGGAGCGATCCCTCAAAATGGAAACATTCCCAGCAAATGGTAACGAATGGGAACCCTGGGCCAGATTCACGTAGGGGAGCGGCGGCGTAACGTATCGTAGATACGTTACACCGCCGCAAGTTTTCATCGCAAGTGCCTGATTCACAGAGCACTTGCGATGAAAACTACGCCGGCGGCCTCCGGCGCAAGGCGGGCCAATTCAAATGGGCGTGTGCCATTTAAATTAGGCGTGCTCCCGCGCCAGACCTACTGCGCATGCTCAGTTGCGCAATTCCCGTTGTGCTTTGCGCGTCGTGACTTCATTTTTTCGAACGGCGACGCGCGAAGCGTAATTCCGTATTCCCGGACGGCTTACGCAAACGACGTTCATTTTTAAATTTCGACGCGGGAACGACGGCCATACTTTAGACAGCAATACGTTTGCTGACTAAAGTTAGGGCACCTAAAACGACGACTAACTTTGCGACGGGAAACTAGACTAGCGGCGATGTAGCGAACGCGAAAATCCGTCGTGGATCCGCCGTAACTCCTAATTTGCATACCCGACGCTGGTTTACGACGCAAACTCCCCCCAGCGGCGGCCGCGGTACTGCATCCTAAGATCCGACAGTGTAAAACAATTACACCTGTCGGATCTTAGGGATATCTATGCGTAACTGATTCTATGAACCAGCCGCATAGATAGAAACAGAGATACGACGCCGTCGTATCCCCTTTGTGAATCTGGCCCCCCATTCTTAGCCAGTGTTATTTTACTTGTATGGGCCCAGGGGGCAAATACCACCCTGCCCTCCTCTAACCCATTCTTCCCCAAGTGAAGTGCCCCACTTTCCCGCCATCTCATCTATATCTTTCATGACAACTTTGACCTTTCACCACGCCCCCAATAATCTCTGTGGCCACGAGAGACACCTTCATTAGCCCACAAGAATCTATCGTTGCCATAAAAAGGGCCAGTTGGTTGTCTTTGCTCCCCCCCCCCAAGCCAAAAGCCCCCCCAGTCCCCCCCTCTGTTTCTTGCCTCCTCTCCACCACTGCCCAGCCAGTCTTAGACGGAATGGAATTTCTGAGTTAATTAGTACGACGCGGGAGAACGGTGGCCACAAAAAACGGCGGTTCAATTTCCGCTGCAATGAAAAGCAGAAAAAGTGTTTTTCGGCCTTGGACGCCTGGAAAGGTCTTTATTAGTTATATATGAAAGTGAGACGTCTCTTCTGACCCCTTCCTCCCGCATTAGAAAAAAGTCATAAATTATTCCGATTCTCAAATTCTGGGCTGAGGACAGGAAAGTTCCTTGGCAGCGTTATATGAACCGAATCGTGAAGTTCATGGAGACTTTTTCATTATTTTTTTAAATGGTAATAACTTCTCGTCGTAACTTCTACAGCCTGCAATAAATGGAAAATTAAAGAGATTTTTTTTTCCAAGGAGAGCGACAATGTATCCTGACTGAGCGCATATTCCGCGTTATTGTTGTGATGTTTACCCCGAGGCAGCGTTTGGGGCGACGGTCACATTTTTTATTTTATTTCCACGCCTAACGATATTTCCAATATTCCATTATTGTTACTATACAGACTTTCAATTCTCCATCTTCTTCTTGTACATGTTAGTATATATACCTATATACTCTTCTCTGCCCTTCCGTCATTCCTTCCCTCTACCTCTTTCTCCCCCTCCCCCCTTCATTCTTCTCTCTCTCTCTTTTGTTTCCTCTCCCTTTCTCTTTTCCCGTCCCTTTGTGTTCTTCCTCTCCCTCTTCTCTAATTTATCTCCTTCTCCCACTGTCTCTCCTTGCACATCTCTCTCTCCCTGTAGACCTCTATCTCTTTCTTCTCTCTCTCTCTCCCTGTCCATCCGTGTTCTCCCCCTTCCTATTCTCTTCTTCCTTCTCTCCCTCCCTGTTCATCTCTCTCTCCCTCCATATCCCTCAATGTTCTCCTTCTCCATCTTCTCTCCTTTATCTCCTTCTCTCCCTCCCTGTACACCTCTCTCTTCTCTCTCTCTCTCTCTCTCTCTTTCCCTCTATCTCCCTCAATGTTCTCCTTTTTAATCTTCTCTCCTTTATCTTTCTCCTTCTCTCCCTCCCTGTTCATCTCTCTCTCTCTTCCCTCTACATCCCTCAATGTTCTTCTTCTCCGTCTTCTCTCCTTTATCTCCTTCTCCCGCTCTCCCTGCCTGTACATGTCTCTCTTTTCTCTCTCTCCCTCCATATCCCTCAATGTTCTCCTTCTCCATCTTCTCTCCTTTATCTCCTTCTCTCCCTCCCTGTACACCTCTCTCTTCTCTCTCTCTCTCTCTCTCTCTCTTTCCCTCTATCTCCCTCAATGTTCTCCTTTTTAATCTTCTCTCCTTTATCTTTCTCCTTCTCTCCCTCCCTGTTCATCTCTCTCTCTCTTCCCTCTATTTTCTCTCTCTCCCCTCTATATCCCTCAATGTTCTTCTTCTCCGTCTTCTCTCCTTTATCTCCTTCTCCCACTCTCTTTGCCTGTACATGTCTCTCTTTTCTCTCTCTCACTCCATATCCTCAATATTCTCCTTTTCCACCTTCTCTTCTTTTTTTCATTCTCCCGCCCTGCCTCCCTTTACATCTCTTTTCTCTCCTAATCTCCCTCACTGTACATCGCTCTCTCTTCTCTCTCTCTCTCTCCCTCCATATCCCTCAACATTCTCCTTCTCCATCTTCTCTCATTTATCTCCTTCTCCCGCTCTCCCTCCCTGTACATCTCTCTCTTTTCTCTCTCTCACTCCATATGAATGTTCTCCTTCTTTTCTCCTTCTCCCGTCCTCCCTCCCTTCTCTCCTTTATCTCCTTCTTTCCCTCCCTCTCTCTTTTCTCTCTTTCCCTCCATATCCCTCAATGTTCTTCTT
The DNA here is from genome assembly GCF_905171775.1 of Rana temporaria. Classification (NCBI taxonomy): domain Eukaryota; kingdom Metazoa; phylum Chordata; class Amphibia; order Anura; family Ranidae; genus Rana; species Rana temporaria. Next base: position 161,403,854 of record NC_053499.1, on the reverse strand, counting down.
CTCCATCTTCTCTCATTTATCTCCTTCTCCCGCTCTCCCTCCCTGTACATCTCTCTCTTTTCTCTCTCCCTCCATATTCTCAATGTTCTTCTTCTCCATCTTCTCTTGTTTTCTCCTTCTCCCTCTCTCCCTCCCTGTACATCTCTTTTCTCTCCTTTCTCTCCTTCTCGGCCTCCCTGTACATCTCCCTCTCTTCTCTCTCTCCCTCCATATCCCTCAATGTTCTCCTCCGTCTTCTCTCCTTTATCTCCTTCTCCCTCCCTGTACATCTCTCTCTCCTCTCTCTTTTCTCTCCCTCCCTGTATATCTCTCTCTCCTCTCTCTTTTCTCTCCCTCCCTCCATATTCTCAATGTTCTCCTTCTCCTCTTGTTCTCTCCTTCTCCCTCCCTCCTTGTACATCTCTCTCTCCTATCTCCTTTCTCTCTCTCCCTCCTTGTAAATCTCTCTCTCCTCTCTCTTTTCTCTCTCTCCCTCCATATTCTCAATGTTCTCCTTCTCCTCTTGTTTTCTCATTCTCCCTCCCTCCCTGTACATCTCTCCTCTCTCTTTTCTCTCCCTCCCTGTACATCTCTCTCTTTTCTCTCCCTCCCTGTACATTTCTCTCTCTCCCCTCTCTTTTCTCTCTCTCCCTCCATATTCTCAATGTTCTCCTTCTCCTCTTGTTTTCTCCTTCTCCCTCCCTCCCTTGTACATCTCTCCTCTCTCCTATCTCTTTTCTCTCCGCCCCTGTAAATCTCTCTCTCCTCTCTCTTTTCTCTCTCTCCCTCCCTGTACATCTCTCTCTCCTCTCTCTTTTCTCTCCCTCCCTGTACATCTCTCTCTCCTCTCTCTTTTCTCTCCCTCCCTGTACATCTCTCTCTCCTCTCTCTTTTCTCTCCCTCCCTGTACATCTCTCTCTCCTCTCTCTTTTCTCTCTCTCCCTCCCTGTACATCTCTCTCTCCTCTCTTTTCTCTCTCTCCCTGTACATCTCTCTCTCCTCTCTCTTTTCTCTCTCTCCCTCCCTGTACATCTCTCTCTCCTCTCTCTTTTCTCTCCCTCCCTGTACATCTCTCTCTCCTCTCTCTTTTCTCTCCCTCCCTGTACATCTCTCTCTCCTCTCTCTTTTCTCTCTCTCCCTCCCTGTACATCTCTCTCTCCTCTCTTTTCTCTCTCTCCCTGTACATCTCTCTCTCCTCTCTCTTTTCTCTCCCTCCCTCCCTTGTACATCTCTCCTCTCTCTTTTCTCTCTCTCCCTGTACATCTCTCTCTCCTCTCTCTTTTCTCTCCCTCCCTCCCTTGTACATCTCTCCTCTCTCTTTTCTCTCTCTCCCTGTACATCTCTCTCTCCTCTCTCTTTTCTCTCCCTCCATATTCTCAATGTTCTCCTTCTCCTCTTGTTTTCTCATTCTCCCTCCCTCCCTTGTAAATCTCTCTCTCTCCTCTCTCTTTTCTCTCCCTCCCTGTACATCTCTCTCTCCTCTCTCTTTTCTCTCCCTCCCTGTACATCTCTCTCTCCTCTCTCTTTTCTCTCTCTCCCTCCATATTCTCAATGTTCTCCTTCTCCTCTTGTTTTCTCCTTCTCCCTCCCTCCTTGTACATCTCTGCTCTCTCCTCTCTCTTTTCTCTCCCTCCCTGTGCACCTCTCTCTCCTCTCTCTTTTCTTTCCCTCCTTGTAAATCTCTCTCTCCTCTCTCTTTTCTCTCTCTCCCTCCTTGTACATCTCTCTCTCTCTCTCTCTCTCTCTCTCTCTCTCTCTCTCTCTCTCTCCATATTCTCAATGTTCTCCTTCTCCTCTTGTTTTCTCCTCTCTCCTCTCCCTCCCTGTACATCTCTCTCTTTTCTCTCTCTCCCTCCATATTCTCAATGTTCTCCTTCTCCTCTTGTTTTCTCCTTCTCCCTCCCTCCCTCCCTGTACATCTCTGCTCTCTCCTCTCTCCCGCCTTCTTACAATATTTGTTCACTTTTTACCATACATTTAAGTGTAATAAATACCATTTCTCATTGCAAACAATGCGTCAGCTCAGCAGCCATCGTTTATGTTGCTGGTACAAGCGAGCCCATAATAATACCAAGTATCACTCTACTGTATTTTTTTTTTCTTGTACCTGAAGTTATATTAGCGAGTTTTCATTTTCGTGTTGTAGGAAATTGATGGATGTCATAAAGTAGAGCAGTACAAGGCAGCGTATACGCTCAGTACGGAACATACAAATCCCGCCGTCCCTCCAGCGGGTAGGAAACCTCCCCTCCGCCATTAGCAGAATTAAAGTGTAAGGCTTTATTGACTTCCAATAAAACGATGTCCATGTTACTGGCCCTATCAGAATGATAATTTACATGAAGGTGACCTCAATAAAAGCCAATGGATATATTTACATCTAGATTTAAGTATGATGTCTTGTATCCGGCGCTGCATTTTCCATGACAGTGATACATTATGGGAGGGATAAGGCAGGCACGCAATTTTATTTATCATTTCTTTATTTTATTTGACATAGGGCTTGTGTTTATGTGAGTGCACTACGCCAAGCGCTGAAACATGCTGTACTTTATTTTGTGTTACAGCCAAACTCCAGACAAAAATAGCAAGATAAAAATGAAAAGCCCATTAACCCCTTAGAGACTGCAGTTGGGCGGCCTCTCTGGGCGAAATCACGCACCTGTACGTGATTTTGCCCTTGCTGGTCTGGGACGCACCCGCGTGCCGCCGGCGATCAGCTCCCACTGTAATTGGACACAGCGAGGATCCAATCAGCGGGTCCAGTGGACCCGATGTCCGCCGGGACTCTCCGATGGTACACCCGGCGGTGGCCTAGGTGAGCGGCGTGCTGACGTCATCATCACCCACCTCAACTGCTCGTGGATCTGCCTGCTTGTGTAGTGGTAAGCAAGCAGACAATCATATATACAGTGGGGGAGATGTGGATATTACAGTGGGGGAGATGTGGGGATATTAGAGTTTTAAACATATTGGCCCAGATTCACATACAATTACGTTGCTCCTGGGCAGCGTAACGTATGTGATTTACGTTACACCACCGCAGTTTTACAGCGTTAGTGCCTGATTCTCAGAACACTTACCTGTAAACTTGCGGCGGTGTATCGTAAAAGCGCTCGGCGCAAGAACGCCCTATTCAAATGGGGCGGGCACCATTTAAATTAGGCGCGTTCCCGCGCCGAGCGTACTGCGCATGCTCCGTCGGGTAAATTACCCGACGTGCATTGCGCTAAATGACGTCGCACCGACGTCATTTGCTTAGACGTTAACGTAAATGGCGTCCAGTGCCATTCACGGACGTCTTACGCAAACAACGTAGATTTTTTAAATTTCGACGCGGGAACGACGGCCATACTTAACATTGGCTGCGCCTCCATAGACCCAGGGGCAACTTTACGCGTCGCAAAGGCTACGGAAACGACGTAAATTCTCTGCGTCGAGGGCGCGTACGTTCGGGAATCGTCGTAATTTGCTAATTTACATAAGCGACGGGGAAAACGACGGAGGCGACACCTAGCGGCGGAAAAAAAAATTGCATTTAAGATCTGACAGCGTAAGAGCCTTACGCCTGTCAGATCTAATGGGTATCTATGCGTAACTGATTCTAAGAATCAGGCGCATAGATACCCGGGGCCAGATTAGGACTTACGACGGCGCAAATGGTGTTGCGCCGTCGTAACGCCTTTGAGAATCTGGGCCATTGTATGGTTCTCACAGAATTACATTTTAAAATATGTGGCGTTCATGGCTCTCTCAGCCAAAAAGGTTCCCGACCCCTGCTATACACGATACATTGTCCATGCTCATTTGCTAGGAAGGGTAGATAGCTTGTGCATGTGTATATTGCATGCCTATTTTCTAATACTCTGTATGGCATGTATTGTATTCCTTACATTGTAAGTAGTTTGTGTGAGTGCAGCATTTTTGTTTAGTAAAACACATTAACACACTACATGCTTCCTTGCTTTACCGCAAAGTGACCTTAAAAGACAAAGCAAAACACCCCCCCCCCCCATGCACCAGCTGCCCATAGTTGGCATGGAGGGTGTACTGTGGATTTGTGGCCATTCAGTTGCTTTCCAGCAGCTAGGGGTGGGTGCATGGTTGGGGTGTTGGGTTATGGGCAGATGGAGCGGGGGGGGGGGGGGGGCCATGTTGGAGTGCAGTAGCTGTCAAAGCCGATAGAAATCTGAGGCCTGGTAGAAGGGAGGTCGCAGTCCACTAGTTGCCCACCGCTGATCTGGAGCAATTTAAAGTTGCCTACAACTGATCACTATGTGGCCCTCTGGCATCTCTCCTGCCACTTGAAAATGCTGAACCTGGGGCAACTGCCCCCCCCCCCCCCCCGAAATCCAGTGTGTGGCTGTGATGAGAGCAATGATTATGTTATTATATCCCCGTGTGAAAGCTACACTGATGCACTATTGCTGTACAAACGATCTTGGCAATGAACAACGCCGTCGCCGAGAGGGCATGTTTGGCATTACAAAATGGCACTGTGTTGCCGCAATGCTCCTCAGTGGGAACGGTGCCCAATGTGACACAACCCTTGTCTTACCAGCAGTGACAAAGGACAGCAGACACGGGGACAATGTGACATTAAAAGCATTACAGAAGTTCCTGCCAAACATTGCAGCCTTCCAAGTTAGGTCGCGTTTTTCCTCAGCTAACCGATCTTCATCTTTAATATTTCATGGACAAAAGTGAATTTAGAAAAAAAAAAAAAAAATCAAAAACTCATTATACAGAAAAAGTCCTTTGTGGTCGGATTGATTAGAAGGAGAAGTCGGAGATCAATTCTTCCCTGCAGACGAGCCGAGTGTCACTGCAGTTCACAGGCAGCAGCTGGAGAGCCGACATCTCAGCTTCAGCACCGCGGACAGCTGTCTACTCTCCCCGGCTGTCAGCGGGAGCTGCTTTCCTCTACGCCGCCGGCACATCACTTTACCTGAGCCAAGTTCCTGAGCTGCTCACTTTCCCTTGTCATGTGTAATAAAGATTAAATGTACAAGCCAAACAATGATAGCCTGCTGAATTATATATACCGGGGCTGCCAGGGAAGCCATCCAACTATAACAATCCTCCGATCATCATGGAGTTTCCAGGTGGAAATCCATCCGCTGCTCTCAGGAAACCGCATGTTTTATTACAACCTTTTATAAAGTGTTCAGGAATCTCCTCTCCTCTTCTCTCTTTTTTCATTTTCCTTTCCACTTTCCTTTCCTATTTCCCTTTCTCTCCCCTCCTCTCCTCTCTACAATTTCCTTTACTTTTTTCCTTTCTTCACTCCTCTCCTCAATTTCCTTTCCTTTCTTTCCCTTTCCTTTCCTCTACTCTTTCCTTTCTTCTTTCCTTTCCTCTTTCCTTTATTTTTTCATTTCCTTTCTCCGTTCCTTTTCCCTTTTGTTTCATTTCCTTTCCTTTCCTCTCCTCTTTCCTTTCCTTTCTTCTTTCCTTTCATTTCTTCTTTCCTTTCCTCTTTCATTTTTTGTTTCATTTCCTTTCTTGGTTCCTTTCCCCTTTTGTTTAATTTCATTTCCTTTCCTTTCCGTTCTTGTTTCCTATCATTTCTTCTTTCCTTTCCTCTTTCCTTTCTTTTTTCATTTCCTTTCTTCTTTCCTTTCCCCCTTTTTTTTTTGTTTCATTTCCTTTCCTTTCCGTTCTTCTTTCCTTTCCTTTCTTCTTTCCTATCATTTCTTCTTTCCTTTCCTCTTTCCTTTCTTTTTTCATTTCCTTTCTTCTTTCCTTTCCCCCTTTTTTTTTTGTTTCATTTCCTTTCCTTTCCTTTCTTCTTTAATTTCCTTTCCTTTTCTGTTTCATTTACTTTCCTTCCCTTTCTTCTTTCCTTTCCTTTCCTTTCCTTTCCTTTCCTTTCCTTTCTTCTTTCCTTTAATTTCTTTGTTCCTTTCCTATTTCTTTTTTCTTTCCTTTCTTCTTTCCTTTCCTCTTTCCATTCCTTTTCCATTCCTTTTCCTCTTTCCTTTCCTTTCTTCTTTCCTTTCCTTTGCTTGTTCCTTTCCTATTTATTTTCCCTTCCTTTTCTTTCTCCTTTCTCCTTTCCGTTCCTTTTTCCTTTCTTTTCTCCTCTCCTCAATTTCCTTTCCTTTCTCCTCTCCTCGCCTCAATTTCCTTTCCTTTCTTTTTTCCCTTTTCCTCTCCTCTCCTTTTTCCATTTCCTTTGTTTCCTTTCTCCTCTTCCCTTCTCTCCTCTCTTCTCCTTGTTTTCCTTTTTTTTTTCTTTTCTCCTTTCCTCTCCTCTCCTTTTTCAATTTTTTCCCTTTCTCCTCTGCTTTCCTGTTTTGTTTCAATGATTTTTATTGAAATTTACCGGACAATGGTAAGATATTTTTATTAATATTTATTTTTTACTACTAATGGCGGCCATCAGCGGTTTTTTTTCGTGACTGCGACATTATGGCGGACACATCGGACAATTTTAACACATTTTTGGGTGCTATAAAAATGCAATGATTACTGTGAAAATGACAATTGCAGTTCAGGAGTTAACCACTAGGGGGCGCTGTAGGGGTTAAGTGTGACCTCATATGTGTTTCTAACTGTAGGGGGGCGGGGCTGGACTTGTGACGTCATTGATCGCCTTTCCCTATATCAGGGAACAGATGATCAATGACACTGCCACTGTGAAGAACGGGGAAGGTGTGTTTACACTCACCTCTCCCCGTTCTTCAGCTCCTGTGACCGATCACGGGACACCGGTGGCGATCGGGTCCCGCGACCGCGGAGCTTCAGACCGGGTCGCGGGCGCGTGCCCGCGTCCCACGGCTGGGCACTTAATGGGGACGTACCCTTACGTGATTGTGCCCAGCCGTGCCATTCTGCCGACGTATATCGGCGTTAGGTAGCCCTTAAGTGGTTAACACTAACTATCCTTAACAATGTCCCTCCCCCTCCCCCACACACAGGTGTTTTCTGGTGCGGTTTTGATGCATTTTTGTCACATTCCAGAGCAATCAAAGTTCTGCTTTTGTTGATCGCACTGGAACGCACACTGCGCTGGTGTGAACTAGGGCCATTGGATCACATGGTAAACACCGTCCATATGTTTTTAATGCAGAATAGAAAAGCACTGGACTGCATCTGGTTGAACCGGCCCTTAAAGTTTGTTTCAAAAATGAAAAAAGGTAAACAAATTATCGCTAACTTAATTGCATCCTTTGATGTTCTCTACAACAGCCAGCCTACTCATCAAAGAAAGACTAAGAAACCTCCTTGAGGGTTGGTGGCTTTCACACCTTGCCTGGTCCCGATATGTTCAGCTAAATTTCCATGTAATAAACCCGCTCTGTTCTCTTTCTTGACCGCATGTTTATTGTAGATAAAAGGTACGCACGGGTAAACTGAGATCAAAGAAAAAGCCTCGACTCATTTCTCACAAAGTGATTAATTGTAAAGGACAGTTAAGCACTTTGTACAAAACGCGTCGGGCTTCCTTCTTTGATGTCTTTTTACCTGTTCATACCTTTTTTCTACAACAAATGCAACGGTCAGGCAAAGGAATAAAGCCCCTTTTGTACGCTGAAATTTATGCTACTCCTCTGACCAGTTGGAGGTAATAGAGAAGCAAATAAAATACCAGATTACATGAACCATTTTTTTTTTCTAGTACAGAGTTGAAGATAAAAGGGGAACCCAAACCAATTGTGGGAATCCAACGTCTAGTTCTTTCAGATTCTTCGACCTCTGCATAAACTAAGCAGCTGGAGAATTTTTAGGATCCTAATAGACCGGGGGTACCTCTGGGGACACAGATTGCGTCAGTGTCAGGAAGGGCATGCCAGTACCCAAAATGGCAGCCGAAGAAGACAACCTGTTCCCTTAGTCTTGTAGAGGAGAAATGGGGCTACATGTGTCCAGGGGACCTACGACCGTCGACCGCCCAGTACCAGGTCCACAAAGTCACTGGAGAAATTACCATTTAACATGGGAGTCTATGGAAGGGGTGTCCGGCTTTTGAAAAATTGGTGCTTCCTGGCCGTAGGTCTCCTGGACAACAAACTTTGCACACTTGTAGAGGAAGAGTGGGGCTATGTGTGCCAAGTTTGTGCCGGTACCGGGTCCCCAAAACCCGGGAGATCAGGCGCAAAAGGTGACTCGAGTATAAGCCAAGGGGAGCATTTTAACCACTTGCCGCCCGCCAATGACATATTGACGTTGGCAAAGTGGTTGTAGAATCCTGACCGGACGTCATATGACGTCCTCAGGTTTCTGAGCCGCTGCGCGCCCCCAGGGGCGCGCATCGCGGCGATCGTTGTTGCGGGGTGTCAATCTGACACCCCGCAACACCGATCAAGGTAAAGAGTCTCTCACTGAGACTCTTTACCACGTGATCAGCCGTGTCCAATCACGGCGGTTCACGATGTAAATAGGAAAAGCCGGTAATCGGCTTTTCCTCACTCGCGTCTGTCAAACGCGAGCAGAGGAGAGCCGATCGGCTGCTCTTGTGACAGGGGGGGGGGTTTGTGCCGATCGATCATCAGCACAGCCCCCCCCCCCGAGGATGCCCACTGGACCACCAGGGATGCCAGGGATGCCGACTGGACCATATAGACCACGCGCCGCCTATCCGTGCCCGTCTGTGCCTTTTTTTTCTAAATTTTCGGTAATTTTTTATTTTTTTTTGCAGAAAATAAATATCCCAGAGGTGATCAAATACCACCAAAAGAAATCTCTATTTGTGGGTACAAAATGATAAAAATTTAGTTTGGGTACAGTGTAGCACGACCGCGCAATTGTCATTCAAAGTGCAACAGCGCTGAAAGCTAAAAATTGGTCTGGGCGGGGAGGTGTATAAGTGCCCCCCGGTATGGAAGTGGTTAAGCACCAATAAATGTGCTGAAAAACGCGGCTTATACTCGAGTATATACGGTACTCTTCCAACTATCAAAGTATTCTGGCTCTCATTTTTTTTCCAGGGGAAATCAGACCATGTAACAAAGTATCTTGGTTGCCTTAGGGCTCCCCTCAATTTCCTTTCCTCTTCCTCCAGTTTTTTCGACACAAGGCTCAGCCTGATATATATATATTTATTTTTAAAGCTCATCTTAGACTATAATCCCCATGTAATTGCATTACGGATCCTATTTAGAATTTACCTCTGATAACTGGTTGGAGCAGTCGCCAGAATCTTGATTCCGATTCCATAAGCAATGACCTTGGAGGGGGGTTTAGTCACCTTCCATTTTTTTCACGAAACAAATCCCATAGTCGCAGCATGTCTAATAGACATTTTATGCCTATACAGCTAAATAGACAAATGACCCCGGAGTCTGAACTTCGGTCGCCGGCGTAATTAGCGTAAAGATGAGCTAAGGCCTCGGAAAAAGCAAACATTTAACACCCGGCTCTTGGAAATGAAGATACCCCAGACGGGATTCGTTGGCGAAGGCGCATTGAGGGGCCGCGCTAAAAAACACAGCGTGTTGCACTGTGACTGGTTTAATTGCGAAAGGGTGGGGGGGGGGGGGAATAAATTGGCCAAACTTAAATTTACCGAGCCGTTGCCTAGCTCTCACGCCCGGTGTCTGCTTGCCAACGGCCGAGGCATGATTTTCTGCAGTTTCCGGGGCCTCTAGAGCCCGTGCTGATTACAGTGCCAATGGTCTGGAACCTTCGGATTCAGCTAATGCCTTGGCAGGTGGCTGACGTAGTGAAGCATATTCGAAATGTGTTATAAATTGATAAAGTGGTTACTTGCTAAGCGCCGGACCTAAGTAACCAATTTTATTTACACGTTTTTTTTTTTTTTTTTTTGGAAAGAGGTGACGGGCACGGAACGAATGTTCTCTTTTAGCGAAGCCGGCGAGCCTGTAGCCGGCCGTGCCAGGAACCCGGTGCCATGTACGTACGTTTCTTGCCGGAGAGCCATCTGCCACGTTCTCTATTAATAAGGACATAAGCTGTAGATATAAGGGGGTCCCACGGCAACATCATTAAAACGGAACTTCAGGCAGAAATATAAAACGCCCAATTTAATTCAGTTATGTATTCTTTACGGCTGAACTTTAAGAATTAGTCAAAATCTATTCTTGCAAATACTCATTTAGTCCTGGATTGCAGGGTTAAGTCGTGTAGTGCTACCCCCATAGGAGCCACTGGTTTTAACTGGTTCTTCCCCAAAACAATGCAGAGGCCACCGATCACACAGGCAGCAGTCCATTCACTCCATTGACAGCTTTTGGCTTTTAGGGCCAGGCGCGATGAGCGAGTCGCACTGCGCATGTGTGAGTTGCATTGCACTCTCGGAGTGGACAGGCGATCTTCTGGGACCTGTCACATGTCCCAGAAGATCGCCTAGAGGGAGGGGCCGCCTAGAGGGAGAGTAGGAGTCACCTAGGCGGCCCGTGGGCAGAAGAAGAAAGTGGGACAGGAAGTCCCCTTCAAAACGAAGAACCCACTTCCCTCCCCCCCAAAAAAATAACATGCCAAATGTGGCATGTAAGGGGGGCGAGGATTACTTAAAGCGGAAGTTCCACTTTTGGGTGGAACCAGGGGTGGACTGACCATTCAGTCACTCAGGCACCAACCGACAGCCCGTAGTCAGGGGGGCCTTAAAAACCAGTGGCTCCTATGGGGGTAGCACTACGCTACTTAACCCAGGACTAAATTGTCATTCAAAGTGCATCAGCGCTGAAAGCTGAAAATTGGTCTGGGCAGGAGGGGGGTTTAAGTGCCCGGTAAGGAAGTGGTTAATGTTTGGGGGTTCTAATTAATTTTCAGGGGGGGAAAATACTGATTTGTAATGTGTAAAAAAAAAAAAAAGAACATTTCCCAGTAGGCAGTTAAGACATTTCCACCTGAGGCCTCATCTTCCTCAAGGCCCGAGCACGCAAAAAAAACGCCGCCTCCCTCCCCATGTCAAGCTCAGTTTATTCTGCAAAATGGCCGCTTTCGCCGCGTGCGCCCCACAATGGATCCACGTCAACGACATAATCCTTTATAACAAAAGGCCGCCGCGTTCCGTTAGCCGACACGCGGGTCTGATTTATTCTCCGCGAGGCTTCAGAATCCTTGGCGATGCCTCCAATCACATTGAGGACGAGCGCTCCGAAAAGGACGTGCCCTTTACCTTCCCGCCGCACTTGTTTGCTTTGTAACTTAAATGGAATTACGGAATGTTTGCTCGATGTTATGAACCTGTCCTTCTTTTTTTCCCGCTGGCGCTCTGGCGCGGCTGATATTGTTAAAATTCACTAAGCGAGACGGGCGAGTTCATAAATATTTACAAAGACCGGCGTTAATAACCCGCAGAAAAGGAAAGTACCGGGGGCGGCTTACAGTGAAGTTCTACTTTGTCCATACTAGGGAAGGAAACGGGGTTAACTAGTTACTGAATTTGGGTGTGCTACAGACACCCCCCCAAAAAAAGGTCATCATTGTACACATCATTGGTTTCTTGTTTGAGGGGGCGGCAAACAACCACTCCCCCCCCCCCCCGCGGCACCTCAAACCCCCCCTCACTGTCTGGTAGTCCACCAGCACTTACCCCATTAGCAACAGTGATCAGCGGGCACATCTGGGATCGGCAGGCACAACGGGGATCAGCAGGCACACAGCATCAGGAATCTGCAGGCACACAGCATCAGGGATCGGCGGGTACGCAGCTTCGGGGATCGGTGGGCACACTGCAACTGGGATCAGTGGGAAAATCTGGGATCGGCAGGCACATTGGGGATCGGCAGGCACATAGCTTTGGGGATCTGGAAATCTCCGGGCCCCTGGGGACCTCCGGACCCCGAAAAAAAAAAAAATTGGCCCTTTAATAAAAAATAAAATAAAAATATATTAAAAAAAAATATATATATTTTTATAAAAAATAAATTAAAAAAGGGGGGGTTGCCATCCGGGGCCCTGGGGGCCTCCGGGCCCCTTGGGACCACCGGACCTCTAAAAAAATAAAAAATAAAATTGTCCCCTTTAATAAAAAATAAAATAGAAATATATTAAAAAAAATATTTTTTTTATAAAAAATAAATAAAAAAATGGGGGTTGCCATCTGGGGCCCTGTGGGCCTCCGGGCCCCTGGGAACCTCCGGACCCCTAAAAAAAATATAAATATATATTTTTTAAAGGGGGCTGCCATCCGGGCCCCTGGGGACTTCTGGGCCCCTTACAGGTGTACTGCCTGTACCCCCCTGATGGCGGCACTGCCCGGACCTCTCAGACAGCCCGTGGCTGCAAGACTCTTTAACACCTTCTCGATTTTCCAGGGGGGGTCAATTGCCCCCCCTTGCCCTATGGAGCGGACGCCCATGATCTATTGGAAGACTTTTGAAGAAGAAGAAGAAGATCCATGCCATGTGGTAAGAGTTTTTATTCCCCCCCCCCCCCGGGGGGTACCCAAAGGAGAGGCTCACCGCGTCCCCTTCCGGTGGTTGTGGATAGTTGGAACATCTTCCCATCTCCTTTGAATTTATTATCATCTTTGAATTGGATTCACTGACTGACTATGGGCCATATTCTGAGTAAGGATACGATGGAGTATCTCAGGAAACTCCGTCGTATCTCTCTTTTTTGGGCCGCGCATCTATGCGAGTGATTCTTAGAATCATTTTCGCATAGATACACTGAAGATCCGACATGTCACTTACACTGTCGGATCTTAAATGTAATTACCCAGCCAGCCGCTAGGTGGCGTTTACGTTCAGGTCTCATTTGTTTATGCAAATGAGCCTGATACGCCGATTCACGAACGAAATCGCGCCGCGTAACCGTCGCTAACGTCGTTTGAGTAGGCGTAAGGTTACCCCTGCTATATGAGGGGTAACCTTACGCCAGTCCCACGTAGGCCATGTTAAGTTTTTGCGTCGGGTCCGCGTCGTCTTTTCCCGTCGTGTACGTCGTTTTACTAAGTCGTCCGCGAATACGACTTTACGTCAATGACGCACACGTCGGCGTCATTGACGTTTTACACCGAGAACTGGAGCATGCGCACTGGGCTATTTTAAGCCCGGCGCATGCGCAGTTCGTTCGAATCGGGGGCGCGCTTAATTTAAATACAAGCCGCCCCCTTGGATATACGCGGGGATACGCCGGGCCAATTACACTACGCCGCCGTAAACTACGGAGCAAGTGTTTGGGGAATACAGCACTCCTGTAGGTTGGGGCGGCGGAGTTTAAATGGCTTACGCGCCGCCCGCCTACTTTCTACCAAAATATGGCCCTATATATATTTTTTTTTTACATTTATTTTTTAACTTTAATTTTTTTGAGTTTTTTATGTAATGATTCACTCATGTTCACCTTTTTTGGTATATACATTATACTATATTTCATTTTGGGTACCTTAGGATTCAAAAAACGTATTCTATTAGCGTGACTCCTCCTTTTCTATGCGTTCCAGTAATACAATGATGAATGGATATACATTTATGTTTAGATTGTAGATTTTGTTTCCATTGTATCTTCTTTCTGTATTATGTTTGGATTGTAGATTTTGTTTACATTGTATCTTCTTTCTGTATTATGTTTGGATTGTAGATTTTGTTTACATTGTATCTTCTTTCTGTATTATGTTTAGATTGTATATTTTGTTTACATTGTATCTTCTTTCTGTATTATGTTTGTATGTAAACAGTAATCTTTCTACATAATTGTATATAAACACCACAATAATTGTTACATTATAACTAATAGATTTCAGAACGAATAAATACAACAAATGTTACAATTGTCACTCGGGGAATTTCTTTTATAGACTCGTATCGCGGCGCCACGCTGAGCTGCCATTTCTCTCTCCACGCTAAATTATCTCGGCCTCTTCATTCCATTCTGGTTTTCTTCGCGCCGCCCGGAGATTGGGGGGGGGGGGGGGAAATCCTTTGCACCTCATGGTTGGAAGGACGGCGCTGACACGTGTGACAGGCCGCTGGAGCAGAGCATTGTGGGGCGGCGGTTGGATGCTGCCGGAGACAAACAATAAATCATTCTTTCATAAACTTTTGTCAAGGCCGGCGATTTATGCGGCAAACACAGCGCCGTTATTTTAGAGACACCAGAGATCTGACCTTGAGGAGGTCTGACCTGGAGAGAAATGATATTTTACACTTCCTGACATCACCGCCATTTATATACCCGAGGTGAGGGGGGGAGGGGCGGGCGGGTGAGCGATGTGTTTAGGAAATACAGGAGCCACAAAAATTGTGTATTTTTAAAAACCTATCAAATATTGTTAGAGCGCTGGAAGCAGTCGGCAAACACCGTACAGTGCCTTGAAAAAGTATTCATACCCCTTGAAATGTTACACACGTTGTCACGTTACAACCAAAAACGTAAATGTATTTTATTGGGATTTTATGTGAGAGACACAAAGTGGTCGTGCGACTTTCGTTTTCCAATTTCGCACGACAAGTCGCACAAGTGTGAATGGAGCCCCCCAGCACCATTAAAGTGCTTTTAAACCCTATTTAAAAAACGAGCTCATTATGAATTACTTACCTTCAATCGAAGCCCCCGCAGCCGTCCTCGTAGCCCCCTCCAGCTGGCGACATCTCTTGCGGCTTGACTTCCTGGTTCCCTACTGCGCACACGCGAGTTGCGTTGCGCGATCCCAGTGGTCCTTGCTGTCTTCTGAGACCTGTGTGTCTCCCAGAAGACATTGGGGCGGAGTAGGCGCCGGACATGGTGTAGATACCCGTGGTGATCTGTGCCCAGAAGTGGGAGTAAATACCTGGGGCCAGATTCTCGTCCAGCGGCGTAATTTTGCGTGGGCGTAACGTATCCGCTTTACGTTACGCCTCCGCAACTTAGACAGGCAACTGCTGTATTCTCAAAGCACTTGCTCCGTAAGTTGCGGTGGCGTAGCGTAAATCGGCCGGCGTAAGCCCGCCTAATTCAAATTTGGATCAGGGGGGCGTGTTTTATGTAAATCTACTGTGACCCGACGTGATTGGCGTTTTTGCGGAACGGCGCATGCGCCGTCCGTGGAATTTCCCAGTGTGCATTGCTCCAAAGTACGCCGCAAGGACGTCATTGGTTTCGACGTCCAGCCCCATTCACGGACGACTTACGCAAACGACGTAACTTTTTCAAATTTAGACGCGGGAACGACGGCCATACTTAACATTGCTACGCCGCACTTATGCCACCATATAGCAGGAGCAACATTACGCCGGGAAAAGCCTAACGTAAACGGCCTATTTTTACTGCGTCGGCCGTGCGTACGTTTTGGGAATTTGCGTATCTAGTTAATTTGCATACTCGACGCGGAATTTGACGGAAGCGCCACCTAGCGGTCAGCAAAAATATGCAGTTAAGATCCGACGGCGTAAGAGACTTACGCCTGTCGGATCTAATGGATATCTATGCGTAACTGATTCTATGAATCAGTCGCATAGATACGACGGCTCGGATTAGGACTTACGACGGCGTACATGGCGCTGCGCCGTCGTAAGTCCTTTCAGAATCTGGCCCCTGGATTACACAGGTATCTGCTCCCCCCCTCCCCCCTGAACAGTGCCAAATGTGACACCGGATGGGGGGGGGGGGATTCCAAAAAGCGGAAGTTCCATTTTGTACTTCCTCCACAAGCTTTGTTATTTCTAGCTGAGTATTAACACCTCTCCTACATTCTGTTCTCTTTGCAACAGTAAGCTTTTTATTCTCTGTGTTATTTTAACCACTTACCCCCCGGACCATATTGCTGCCCAAAGACCAGAGCACTTTTTACAATTCGGCACTGCGTCGCTTTAACAGACAATTGCGCGGTCGTGCGACGTGGCTCCCAAACAAAATTGGCGTCCTTTTTTCCCCACAAATAGAGCTTTCTTTTGGTGGTATTTGATCACCTCTGCGTTTTTATTTTTTGCGCTATAAACAAAAATAGAGCGACAATTTTGAAAAAAATGAATATTTTTTACTTTTTGCTATAATAAATATCCCCCAAAAGTATATAAAAAAACATTTGTTTCCCTCAGTTTAGGCCGATACGTATTCTTCTACATATTTTTTGTAAAAAAAAAAATCGCAATAAGCGTTTATTGATTGGTTTGCGCAAAAGTTATAGCGTTTACAAAATAGGGGGTATTTTTATGTCATTTTTATTAATATATTTTTTTTATTAGTAATGGCGGCGATCAGCGATTTTTTTTCGGTATTGCGACATTATGGCGGACACTTCGGACACTTTTGACACATTTTTGGGACCATTGGCACTAGGGGAAACACTGATCCTCGGTTCATACATTGTATGAACAGAAGATCAGCGTTTCCCCCGCTGACAGGACCGGGAGCTGTGTGTTTACACACACAGCTCCCGGTCCCTGCTCTGTAACGAGCAATCGCGTGTGCCCGGCGGCGATCGCGCCCGCCGGGCACACGCACGGGAGTCGGGGGTGAGCGGGGGGCGCGCGCGCGCCCCTAGTGGCGGCTGAGAGAGAGGACGTTATACTACGTGCTCTCGCCCAGCAGAGCCAACTTTCCGACGTAGAACGGCGGTGCGCGGTCGGCAAGTGGTTAAAGAAAAAAACGAATGCTGCGTACACACGATCGGTCCGTCCGATGAGAACGGTCTGATGGATTTTTCCATCGGTTAACCGATGAAGCTGACTGATGGTCAGTCGTGCCTACACGCCATCGGTTAAAAAAAAACGATCGTGTCAGAACGCGGTCACGTAAACCACGTATGACGGCACTATAGAGGGGAAGTTCAAATCCAATGGCGCCACCCTCGGGGCTGCTTTTGCTGATTCGGTGTTACCGCGTGTTAGTAAAAGTTTGGTTAGAGCCGATTCACGTTTTTCAGTCTCCGTGCTTTGCAGATCGTTTTCTCGGGTTCAGTTTGTTCTTGTGGGTTCGTATCTGTTTTGCAGTGCCTTCCTGTCCGCTCGTTTTCTGTTTTTCAGTAGAGTTTTTCATTTTGAGTCCTGATCCCTGAGTCCTGATCCCTGAGTCCTGATCCCTGAGTCCTGAGTCAAGAGTCCTGAGTCCTGATCCCTGAGTCCTGAGTCCTGATCCCTGAATCCTGAGTCCTGATCCCTGAGTCCTGAGTCCTGATCCCTGAGTCCTGAGTCCTGATCCCTGAGTCCTGATCCCTGATCCCTGAGTCCTGAGTTCTGATCCCTGAGTCCTGAGTCCTGATCCCTGAGTCCTGAGTCCTGATCCCTGAATCCTGAGTCCTGATCCCTGAGTCCTGAGTCCTGATCCCTGAGCCCTGAGTCCTGATCCCTGAGTCCTGATCCCTGATCCCTGAGTCCTGAGTTCTGATCCCTGAGTCCTGAGTCCTGATCCCTGAGTCCTGAGTCCTGATCCCTGAATCCTGAGTCCTGATCCCTGAGTCCTGAGTCCTGATCCCTGAGTCCTGAGTCCTGATCCCTGAGTCCTGATCCCTGATCCCTGAGTCCTGAGTCCTGAGTTCTGATCCCTGAGTCCTGAGTTCTGATCCCTGAGTCCTGAGTCCTGATCCCTGAGTCCTGAGTCCTGATCCTGAGTCCTGAGTCCTGAGTCCTGAGTCCTGATCCCTGAGTCCTGAGTCCTGATTCCTGAGTCCTGAGTCCTGCGTCCCGAGTCCCGAGTCTTGAGTCCAGAGTCCCAAGTCCAGAGTCCCAAGTCCTGAGCTGAGTCCTGAGTCCCGAGTCTCGAGTTCCAAATCCCGAGTCCCGAGTTCCGAGTCCTGAGCTGAGTCCTGAGTCCCGAGTCCTGAGGGCCGAGTCCTGAGCTGAGTCCTGAATCCCGAGTCCTGAGTCCCGAGTTCCGAGTCTTGAGTCTTGAGTCCCGAGTCCTGAGTCCCGAGTCCTGAGTCCTGAGTCCTGAGCTGGGTCCCGAGTCCTGAGTCCTGAGTCCTGAGTCCCGAGTCCTGAGGGCCGAGTCCTGAGTCCCGAGTCCTGAGGGCCGAGTCCTGAGTCCCGAGTCCTGAGCTGAGTCCCGAGTCCCGAGTCCTGAGCTGAGTCCCGTGTCCCGAGTCCTGAGTCCCGTGTCCCGAGTCCTGAGTCCCGTGTCCCGAGTCCTGAGTCCCGTGTCCCGAGTCCTGAGTCCTGAGCTGAGTCCCGAGTCCTGAGTCCTGAGTCCCGAGTCCTGAGTCCCGAGTCCTGAGTCCCGAGTCCTGAGTCCCGAGTCCTGAGTCCCGACTCTATAATTTTAAGTAGATGGTTAATGAATGTGAGGAGAAGTGTGTCTGGTATTCTGGAGGGGTTTGTTTATTAGAATCTCTGGAATGAACTCGGCTGTAAGTAGATGTTACTTCTCGGGATTCGCCGTTTCTTGTGAAATTACAGAGAGATGATCAGAAATCTTATTCCCTCAACTGTTTTATGTCACGGATGAGAGTTTTCTATTTCATTATATATTCCGTCATTTTGTATCATAGTGGAAGCGCATGCTACAGATTTCAAAGGTTTCTTTTTTTTACCTTCTAGCATAGCCAGCCTAAAAATATAAAGAAACAGATATTGGCTTACGGCCCATCACAGGGCTCCTCGGGGGCAGGGCCAAAAATATATTAGATCTTTTTAAACTGTTTTTAAAAGATTTTGCATGTCTGCATATATTATTTTTCATACCATTTTTTGCCATTATATCAGCGGCAGTGCGTCCGTAGTGGGCACAGGAGCGCCGCCCCCTCTCTCTCCTGCGCCGTTACTCAAGCTTTCAATACATAGAGATTCGTGCATTGCATGAATCTCTATGTAATGTCGCCAGCACCGCTGCCGCCCACTATTCAGATGGCCCGCCCCCAGTGAGGCACAGTGAGGCAGCAGATGGGCACAAGAGGAAGCAGATGGGCACAGTGAGGCTGCAGATGGGCACAGTAAGGCTGCAGATTGACACAGTGAGGCTGCAAATGGGCACAGTGAGGCTGCAGATTGCCACAGTTAGGTTGAAAATGGGCACAGTAAGGCTGCAAATAGGCACAGTGAGGCTGCAAATGGGCACAGTGAGGCTGAAAATGGGCACAGTGAGGCTGAAAATGGGCACAGTGAGGCTGCAGTTTGGCACAGTGAGGCTGCAAATGGGCACAGTGAGGCTGCAGATTGCCACAGTAAGGTTGAAAATGGGCACAGTAAGGCTGCAAATGGGCACAGTGAGGCTGCAAATGGGTATAGTGAGGCTGCAGATGAGCACAGTGAGGCTGCAGATGGGCACATCGTGGCTGCAGATTGGCACAGTGAGGCTGCAGATTGGCACAGTGAGGCTGCAGATGGGCATTGTTAACCCCCTTTTCCACTTACAGTAGCTGCTGCATTTCCCACCCTAGGCTTATACTCCTATGCTTTTGACAGAACACCTGCAACAAGGTACAAGACAAGAGGCTGCAGGTGGGCACTGGAAAAAGAAAAAGTTTAGTGGCGCAGCTTTAATTTTTCTTTTGCAGATTGGCAATGATGAGACAGGTGGGCACCGTGAGGCTGCAAATGGGCACAGGGAGGTTGCAGATGGGCACCGTGAGGCGGCAATGGGCATTGTTGACCCTTTTTTCCACTTATAGTAGCTGCTGCATTCTCACCCTAGGCTTATATTCGAGTCAATCAGTTTTCCCAGTTTTTTGTGGTAAAATTGGGTGCCCCGGCTTATATTTGAGAATATACGGGTGTCTTTTTAGTTTTATCTCATTCGCTTTTACTAATTGACTGAAATAAATCCAGTTTCCCTCTTCATATATTGTATATTATAGATTGTATATTATAGGTTGTATATTATAGATTTTATATTATATATTGTATATTATAGATTGTATATTATAGATTGTATATTATATATTGTATATTATAGGTTGTATATTATAGGTTGTATATTGTATATTATAGATTGTATATTGTATATTATAGATTGTATATTATAGGTTGTATATTATAGATTTTATATTATATATTGTATATTATAGGTTGTATATTATAGGTTGTATATTGTATATTGTATATTATAAATTGTATATTATAGGTTGTATATTATAGATTGTATATTATAGATTGTATATTATAGATTGTATATTATAGATTGTATATTATAGATTGTATATTATAGATTGTATATTATAGGTTGTATATTATAGGTTGTATATTATAGATTGTATATTATAGATTGTATATTATAGGTTGTATATTATAGATTGTATATTATAGGTTGTATATTATAGATTGTATATTATAGATTGTATATTATAGATTGTATATTATAGATTGTATATTATAGATTGTATATTATAGGTTGTATATTATAGATTGTATATTATATATTGTATATTATAGATTGTATATTATAGATTGTATATTATAGATTGTATATTATAGGTTGTATATTATAGGTTGTATATTATAGATTGTATATTATAGATTGTATATTATAGGTTGTATATTATAGATTGTATATTATATATTGTATATTATAGATTGTATATTATAGGTTGTATATTATAGGTTGTATATTGTATATTATAGGTTGTATATTGTATATTATAGATTGTATATTATAGATTGTATATTATAGATTGTATATTGTATATTATAGGTTGTATATTGTATATTATAGGTTGTATATTATAGATTGTATATTATAGATTGTATATTATAGGTTGTATATTATAGGTTGTATATTATAGGTTGTATATTATAGATTGTATATTATAGATTGTATATTATAGGTTGTATATTATAGATTGTATATTATAGATTGTATATTATAGGTTGTATATTATAGGTTGTATATTATAGGTTGTATATTATAGGTTGTATATTGTATATTGTATATTATAGATTGTATCCGCCGCCATTCTCCTTTTTTTCGCGGGTTAAACATGATTTGTGACACGCTGAAGAGCGAACTCTTGGAAAGCAATTCTTCTCAATCGCTCTCAGGAGAAATAAGTGGCATCTATCGCATTGTTACATTTATTTCACCGCAACACATAGGAGAGGTAAACGAGGTGCCGGGAACGCGGCGAAGGAAAACAATCGGGGATAAACGCGCATATGTAGAAAACGTTTTGTAGCGGGAACGCTGAGTCACAAGCTGAACTCTTTTCCTCTTTTTTTATTTTCCTGAAAACTTCAACTTCAAGTATTGCGATCGGCCAATCACCAATCCTGTACAGGCTCCTGAGAGCGTCACCATAGTCTATGGTGTTTTACGCACAATGGTCCCCAAACCAATGGCGTTCCATGCGTAATTTTTAGTTTTTTTTCCCTAACTACCCATTCCCCCTCCCCCCCTACCAGGGTGCTAGGTGTAATTCTGGACTCCAATGTCATCTTTCAGTTCCACACCCAATCACTCTCCATCAGTGGCGGCTGGTGCTCAAATTTTTTTGGGGGGCGCAAACAAACGAAAAAAAAAAAAAAAAAAACATTAATTTCAACTACTGTGCCCATCAAACGCAGCTACTGTGCCCATCAATTGCCACCACTGTGCCCATCAAACGCAGCTACTGTGCCCATCAATTGCCACCACTGTGCCCATCAAACGCAGCTACTGTGCCCATCAATTGCCACCACTGTGCCCATCAAACGCAGCCACTGTGCCCATCAAACGCAGCCACTGTGCCAATCAAACGCAGCCACTGTGCCCATCAATTGTCGCCACTGTGCCCATCAATTGTCGCCACTGTGCCATCAAACGCAGCCACTGTGCCCAGCAATTGTCGCCACTGTGCCCATCAATTGTCACCACTGTGCCATCAAGCGCAGCCACTGTGCCCATCAATTGTCGCCACTGTGCCATCAAACGCAGCCACTGTGCCCAGCAATTGTCGCCACTGTGCCCATCAATTGTCGCCACTGTGCCATCAAGCGCAGCCACTGTGCCCATCAATTGTCGCCACTGCGCCATCAAACACGGCCACTGTGCCCAGCAATTGTCACCACTGTGCCATGTCATCAATTGTCGCCACTGTGCCATCAAGCGCAGCCACTGTGCCCATCAATTGTCGCCACTGTGCCATCAAACACGGCCACTGTGCCCAGCAATTGTCACCACTGTGCCATGTCATCAATTGTCGCCACTGTGCCATCAAGCGCAGCCACTGTGCCCATCAATTGTCGCCACTGTGCCATCAAACACGGCCACTGTGCCCAGCAATTGTCACCACTGTGCCATGTCATCAATTGTCGCCACTGTGCCATCAAACGCAGCCACTTTGCCATGCCATAAAACGCAGCCACTGTGCGATCAATTGTCACCACTGTGCCCATCAATTGCCGCCAGTTTGCCCCCTCAAAAACTGCCAGATTGCTCCCCCGCCCAGCACTTACCTTTCTCAGGTCAGCCATCCTCCCTCGGCGCTCCATCAATGTCTTCTTCCGAATCCCGCCCTCGATTTTGCTTCAGCCAATCAGGTTACCGTTAACCAGACCCGGTGAACCTGATTGGCTGAGACGAGTGTCAATGTTAACCAGGAAACGCACACCCCCTGCGTCCACTGATTAACTATTTGGAAGCCGACAACAGGCTGTAATCGGGAAGCCTATCAGAGCCAGCGGCACTTTTTTGTGCCAAGGAGGGCACAAAAAAAATAGCTAAATCCCGACAAAGCGACCAACCTTTTCCAGCTCTTAAACAATAAAAAAAAGAATTGTAATGCCGTCTTCTCGGTGTCACTAGAAGATAAATGGAAGAAATCCTTGATAATAAATGGCATATATTACATATAATAGCAATTGGCGGAACCTCTGATAATATCTATCGTTATACACGGAGAACTCTCCTCCATATTGTCCGCACCGCGTTATGGAAAACGCAGAGATCAGACCGATTAACCAAATTCCATTTGCAACAATAATTTCCTACTTTCCTTAAAAGAAAAAAAAAGAAAATTTGTGCTGAATTGAATGTACCGGACTTTGTACAAGTACCATAAAACATGGGGGAGGAGTTATAACTCGCCGCAGTCAATCCGCTTAGTCCTACTCAAAGGTTAAAATGATTGTCAGGCTTTCCGGATTCGCTTTTCAAACGTTTGAGCAAATAAAGATGTTTTTTTCCCCAACAAAAAGTCAGTCAAATCCCAACTTTTATTTGTGTTGGAGAATGACTCCGCTTCCTCCGCTCCCTCTGCCACCTCCGCCCCCTCTTCCCCCACGCTCCCTCTTCTCCCTCCACTCCCCTCTGCCCCCACTGCTCCCTCTGCCCCCTCCGCTCCCTCTGCCCCCTCCGCCCCTCTGCCCCCTCCGCTCCCCCCTGCCCCCACTGCTCCCTCTGCTCCCTCCGCTCCCTCCGCCCCTCTGCCCCCTCCGCTCCCCCCTGCCCCCACTGCTCCCTCCGCTCCCTCTGCCCCCTCCGCCCCTCTGCCCCCTCCGCTCCCCCCTGCCCCCACTGCTCCCTCTGCTCCTCCCCTTCCCTCTGCCCCCTCCGCTCCCCTCTGCCCCCCTCCACTCCCCTCTGCCCCCACCGCTCCTTCTGCTCCCTCCGCCCCCTGTGCTCCCTCTGCCCCCTCCCCTTCCCTCTGCCCCCTCCGCTCCCCTCTGCTCCCTCCACTCCCTCTGCCCCCTCCGCACCCTATGCTCCCTCCGCTCCCTCTGCTCCCCTCTGCCCCCTCCGCTCCCTCTGTCCCCTTCGCTCCCCCTCTGCCCCCTCCGCTCCCTCTGCTCCCTCTTCCCCCTCTGCTCCCCTCTGCCCCCTCCTCTCCCTCTGCCCCCTCCACTCCCTCTGCTCCCTCTGCCCCCCTCCATCCCCTCTGCTCCCTCCGCTCCCTCTGCCCCCTCCATCCCCTCTGCTCCCTCTGCCCCCTCTTCCCCCTCTGCCCCCTCCTCTCCCTCTGCCCCCTCCGCCCCTTCTGCCCCCTCAGCTCCCTTTACCCCCCTCCCCCCTCTGCTCCTTCTGCCCCTCCGCTCCCTTTGCCCCCCTCCACTCCCCCTGCCCCCCCGCTCCTTCTGCTCTCCTCCGCTCCCTCTACCCCCCTCCACCCCCTTCGCTCCCTCCGCTCCCTCAGCCCCCTTCACTCCCTCCACCCCCTCCGCTAACTCTACCCCCCTCCACCCCCTTCGCTCCCTCAGCCCCCTTCGCTCCCTCCACCCCCTCTGCTCCCTCTGCCCCCTTCGGCCCCCTGTGGCCCCTCTGCTTCCTCCACCGCCTCCGCCCCTTTTCTTCCTCCGCCCCCTCCACTCCCTCTGCCCCCCTCTGCCCCCTCCACTCCCTCTGCCCCCTATAACGCATCAGTGGTGGAAGTTGAAGGCCTTTGTTCACGTCCAATATTTTTTTGTGTTGCGATTTTTTGATGCCAGACGTTCTGTAGCTTCTAGCTGACTTCATGCAAAAAAAAACGCAGCCGGAATTGTCTTCGGGGTAAAATCAAACAAATGAATCGCGTTGAATCTGTCGGGTGGAAGACATGGATCTTTATAACTATTGCAGATCGGGGATTATTCGGGAGCTCGGCTCCTTCCTGCATCTTAAAAGACTGATATATAAAAAAAAGGATAATTTACTAGCGAGGAGCGGCGCGAATGTTACTGGCGGGGATTTAATCTAATTTGCGTGCTGAGGGATAGCGGGCGCCAGCGAGCTTAACATTTTTTTTACATAGCTCCTGCAGATCGTATCGCGGCGGCCACTGAGGCTCATAAACGCAGAGGCGGGTGGTTGTTTGTAGCTCGGGGGGCCAATCTGAGATGAGACGCCAATGGCCTGAAATGTGCCATTTCCTCTTTTATATTACAGAATGATGAGAAGGAACGGCGGGGGTTGGGGGGCCGGGAGGGTTCAACGGGTTTGATCATTTGTATTGTATGTTCATTTATATCCAGTATACTTGTAAAGTAGATAGTGCAGCGCTAGAGGAAAAGTCCAAATAAAGATCATCCAGGTGATTCTCTTATAAGTGACTGACAATATGAGGCATGCAGGTGATATAGCGTGGGTTAACAGGAGACCTCCACCAATAGTAACAATGGCCGCTCACCTCACTGATAATAAAAAATCGCTTTCCCATAAGGGTCAATCCCAGGCATGTAACAGCATAATCCAAGCAGGAAAGGAATACATCTCAGGTAATATCAGCATGGATGGCAGATCTCAAGTAATATCAACATGGATAGCAGCCATGGAATCCGATGTAAGAAAAACAAAACATAGTGTTTCTCCGCAATAACCAATATAACATTTAATAGTGAAAATACACTTACATAAAAAGCACTATATCCAGTGCTAGGAATCAAATGCAAACAAAAACGCACACAGCATGGTCCGATAGATGGCAGCGGGTGACGTCACGTACTTCCCTACCGAACGTTGCGTCCCAAGGACGGGACTTCTTCAGCGGATGTAGGGGAGAGGAAACGTGCACCCAGTTATATACATGTATGTTGCTATGGAAAGTAAGTAGCTACAATGCAGCATATGGACCAAAAAGGTCTCTAGCTACAGGGCAGTGTGTGGGACAAAAAGCTCACTGGCTACGGATCAGCATGCAGGACAAAAAGCACCGCAAAAAAACAGAAAGCAAATCACTTACTGCGGCGATCATACCTATTCAAATCTGTCAGCAGAAATATGCAAGGGGAGAGTGAATATTACTTAAAAGCCCCGGAATACATATGTTTAGCAACGACAAAGAAAAAATATAAAAATATATAAATATATAAATAAATAAATATACGAAAGTCCCATTTAGACAAAATGGGAGATGAAAAAACAGGGCTGCATAATCATGCAGACCAGTACAACACATGAGGTCAACCGCTGCAACCATCGGACAAGTAAAAACATAACATTAAAACAATATAAATACAAATATAAATTATGAACAATGTTATAAAAATATTTTGTTTAAAAAATATATGTATCTGAAAACGCATGTCAACGATCGGATAAAAACAATTGACATCAAAGTCCACATTAAAACAATGTAAATACAAATATTAATTATGGACAATGTTATAAAAATATTTTGTTTAAAAAATATCTGTATCTGAAAACGCATGTCAACGATCGGATATAAAACAATTAACATCAAAGTCCACATTTAACCCGTCAGGACAAAGAACATGGGTCTCATGAATCCAATAAGATTCTTTCTTGCTCAATTGTCGGATAAAATTACCCCCCCTCCAATGACGATTAACCTTTTCAATTCCCCAAAAACGCAATCCTTTTGGATTTCTATGATGGAAATCCCTAAAATGGCGGGATACATTGTGTGTGGTTTTCCCTTGTTTGATGTTATTGACATGTTCAGCTAAACGTACATGTAGGGGTCTGGAGGTTCTGCCTATGTATTGCAGGCCGCAATCACATTCCAACATATAGACAACACCTACGGTGTCACAAGTGATGAGCTGTTTAATATCATATTCTTTATCAGTGGCAGATGCCACAAATTTTTTCCTCTTTTTAATGTTCACTTTGGAATGTTTGCATGGAACACAACGTCCACAGGCATAGAAACCTCCCAGGAATTTGAACATTCTATTATCTGAAATGACCGGGGGATCGAGCACACTAGGTGCTAATCGATCCCTAAGAGTGGGAGCTTTCTTGTATACAAATTGGGGTTTTGCTGGTAATGCAGGTCCCAATATTTTGTCCTGTTTCAAGATAGACCAATTTTTTGAGATGATCCGTTCAAATTTTTTATGTTGGACATTATAGTCCAAGATCATTCTAAAATTGTGTTTATCATTGGGGGGAAGGCTGACATTAGCCACACGATCGGACACTAAAACAGTTCTATCTAATTGCTGAACCTGTCCAATTTCCCTCTCAAGGTGGTCTTGGTTGTACCCTTTTTGCACAAATCTATCAGCCAAAACACGAGATTGGTCAACAAAGTCAGACTCAGTGGTGCAATTACGGCGTAATCTAATAAATTGCCCTTTGGGGATATTACATAACCAAGATTTGTGATGGCAACTTCCCAATGGTATGTATGCATTCCGGTCTGTAGGTTTGAAATAATTGGTGAGTTTAAAATGGTCCGTATTTTTGACTATGGTCAAATCTAAAAAGACAATTTTTTCATAGTCAATGGTCCATGTAAGTGTAATATTTTTGTTGTTATTATTGAGACCACTGATGAAGGTATCCAATGAGGACCTCTCACCATTCCAAATGATGATGAGGTCATCGATATAACGACGGTAACAGACCAACTCAGGGGGGCGATGTTGGAAAATCGCCTCTTCCTCCCAGTGGGCCATAAAAATATTGGCCACACTGGGAGCAAAACGAGCGCCCATGGCAACTCCCCTTGTCTGCAGCAAATAGTCTCCATTATACCAGAAATAATTTCTGGATAAGCAGAAATCCAAACAGCCCAAAAGGAATTCTTGGTGTCTCCCTGATAGTGTTGATGTGGAAAGGGCCCATTCAACAGACGCCATAGCGTCACTGTGTCCTATAATAGTATAAAGCGAACTGACGTCCGCAGTGACTAATATACTATTAGTGGAACAACCAAGAGATTCCAATATTTGGATAATATGCTTAGTATCTTTCAGAAAAGCAGGGGTTTTAACCACTAAAGGTTGCAAAAACGAATCTATATATTGGCCCAATCTGGCCGATACCGAGTCGATCCCATTAACAATGGGCCTCCCAGGCGGATGGGTACTATTTTTGTGGATCTTTGGCAAGAAATAAATAATAGGGGTTCTACAAAACAAGGGATCGAGATACAACGCCTCTTTTTTAGTAAGAATCTTTTGATCCCTCCCATCTTCAATGATATGATGAAGTTCATCCTTGAAATCAAACATAGGATCTTTAGACAATACCCTATAGGTATCACTATCAGAAAGAAGATTACTCATTTCAAGTTGATAATAGTTTTTACTGAGGACAACGAGACCCCCCCCTTTGTCCGCAGGGCGGATAACGATGTCTTTCCTTTTTGCCAAGGATTCAATACCCCTTTTAATGTATTGAGGATCCAATACCTTTTTTACCTTCAATGCTTCCAAGTCATTTACAACCATGTTCTTAAAAACATCCAAAAACTTATTCTCTTTATTAAGAGGGTTAAAAGTGGACTTATTACGCAAACCTGAGTGATAGGAATTAGCAATAGGTGCCGCTGTACTAGTGGGCTTAGACAGGAAATACTTTTTCATGTTAAGTGTCCTGATGTACTTTTGCAGGCTAATGTACGTTTGAAACTTATTCAAATTCTTAGTGGGGGCAAATTTGAGACCTCTATCAAGGACTTTCAATTCGTCCTCATCCAGAGGAACCCCACTAAGAATTTGAATAAGTTTCAAACGTACATTAGCCTGCAAAAGTACATCAGGACACTTAACATGAAAAAGTATTTCCTGTCTAAGCCCACTAGTACAGCGGCACCTATTGCTAATTCCTATCACTCAGGTTTGCGTAATAAGTCCACTTTTAACCCTCTTAATAAAGAGAACAAGTTTTTGGATGTTTTTAAGAACATGGTTGTAAATGACTTGGAAGCATTGAAGGTAAAAAAGGTATTGGATCCTCAATACATTAAAAGGGGTATTGAATCCTTGGCAAAAAGGAAAGACATCGTTATCCGCCCTGCGGACAAAGGGGGGGGTCTCGTTGTCCTCAGTAAAAACTATTATCAACTTGAAATGAGTAATCTTCTTTCTGATAGTGATACCTATAGGGTATTGTCTAAAGATCCTATGTTTGATTTCAAGGATGAACTTCATCATATCATTGAAGATGGGAGGGATCAAAAGATTCTTACTAAAAAAGAGGCGTTGTATCTCGATCCCTTGTTTTGTAGAACCCCTATTATTTATTTCTTGCCAAAGATCCACAAAAATAGTACCCATCCGCCTGGGAGGCCCATTGTTAATGGGATCGACTCGGTATCGGCCAGATTGGGCCAATATATAGATTCGTTTTTGCAACCTTTAGTGGTTAAAACCCCTGCTTTTCTGAAAGATACTAAGCATATTATCCAAATATTGGAATCTCTTGGTTGTTCCACTAATAGTATATTAGTCACTGCGGACGTCAGTTCGCTTTATACTATTATAGGACACAGTGACGCTATGGCGTCTGTTGAATGGGCCCTTTCCACATCAACACTATCAGGGAGACACCAAGAATTCCTTTTGGGCTGTTTGGATTTCTGCTTATCCAGAAATTATTTCTGGTATAATGGAGACTATTTGCTGCAGACAAGGGGAGTTGCCATGGGCGCTCGTTTTGCTCCCAGTGTGGCCAATATTTTTATGGCCCACTGGGAGGAAGAGGCGATTTTCCAACATCGCCCCCCTGAGTTGGTCTGTTACCGTCGTTATATCGATGACCTCATCATCATTTGGAATGGTGAGAGGTCCTCATTGGATACCTTCATCAGTGGTCTCAATAATAACAACAAAAATATTACACTTACATGGACCATTGACTATGAAAAAATTGTCTTTTTAGATTTGACCATAGTCAAAAATACGGACCATTTTAAACTCACCAATTATTTCAAACCTACAGACCGGAATGCATACATACCATTGGGAAGTTGCCATCACAAATCTTGGTTATGTAATATCCCCAAAGGGCAATTTATTAGATTACGCCGTAATTGCACCACTGAGTCTGACTTTGTTGACCAATCTCGTGTTTTGGCTGATAGATTTGTGCAAAAAGGGTACAACCAAGACCACCTTGAGAGGGAAATTGGACAGGTTCAGCAATTAGATAGAACTGTTTTAGTGTCCGATCGTGTGGCTAATGTCAGCCTTCCCCCCAATGATAAACACAATTTTAGAATGATCTTGGACTATAATGTCCAACATAAAAAATTTGAACGGATCATCTCAAAAAATTGGTCTATCTTGAAACAGGACAAAATATTGGGACCTGCATTACCAGCAAAACCCCAATTTGTATACAAGAAAGCTCCCACTCTTAGGGATCGATTAGCACCTAGTGTGCTCGATCCCCCGGTCATTTCAGATAATAGAATGTTCAAATTCCTGGGAGGTTTCTATGCCTGTGGACGTTGTGTTCCATGCAAACATTCCAAAGTGAACATTAAAAAGAGGAAAAAATTTGTGGCATCTGCCACTGATAAAGAATATGATATTAAACAGCTCATCACTTGTGACACCGTAGGTGTTGTCTATATGTTGGAATGTGATTGCGGCCTGCAATACATAGGCAGAACCTCCAGACCCCTACATGTACGTTTAGCTGAACATGTCAATAACATCAAACAAGGGAAAACCACACACAATGTATCCCGCCATTTTAGGGATTTCCATCATAGAAATCCAAAAGGATTGCGTTTTTGGGGAATTGAAAAGGTTAATCGTCATTGGAGGGGGGGTAATTTTATCCGACAATTGAGCAAGAAAGAATCTTATTGGATTCATGAGACCCATGTTCTTTGTCCTGACGGGTTAAATGTGGACTTTGATGTTAATTGTTTTATATCCGATCGTTGACATGCGTTTTCAGATACAGATATTTTTTAAACAAAATATTTTTATAACATTGTCCATAATTAATATTTGTATTTACATTGTTTTAATGTGGACTTTGATGTCAATTGTTTTTATCCGATCGTTGACATGCGTTTTCAGATACATATATTTTTTAAACAAAATATTTTTATAACATTGTTCATAATTTATATTTGTATTTATATTGTTTTAATGTTATGTTTTTACTTGTCCGATGGTTGCAGCGGTTGACCTCATGTGTTGTACTGGTCTGCATGATTATGCAGCCCTGTTTTTTCATCTTCCATTTTGTCTAAATGGGACTTTCGTATATTTATTTATTTATATATTTATATATTTTTATATTTTTTCTTTGTCGTTGCTAAACATATGTATTCCGGGGCTTTTAAGTAATATTCACTCTCCCCTTGCATATTTCTGCTGACAGATTTGAATAGGTATGATCGCCGCAGTAAGTGATTTGCTTTCTGTTTTTTTGCGGTGCTTTTTGTCCTGCATGCTGATCCGTAGCCAGTGAGCTTTTTGTCCCACACACTGCCCTGTAGCTAGAGACCTTTTTGGTCCATATGCTGCATTGTAGCTACTTACTTTCCATAGCAACATACATGTATATAACTGGGTGCACGTTTCCTCTCCCCTACATCCGCTGAAGAAGTCCCGTCCTTGGGACGCAACGTTCGGTAGGGAAGTACGTGACGTCACCCGCTGCCATCTATCGGACCATGCTGTGTGCGTTTTTGTTTGCATTTGATTCCTAGCACTGGATATAGTGCTTTTTATGTAAGTGTATTTTCACTATTAAATGTTATATTGGTTATTGCGGAGAAACACTATGTTTTGTTTTTCTTACATCGGATTCCATGGCTGCTATCCATGTTGATATTACTTGAGATCTGCCATCCATGCTGATATTACCTGAGATGTATTCCTTTCCTGCTTGGATTATGCTGTTACATGCCTGGGATTGACCCTTATGGGAAAGCGATTTTTTATTATCAGTGAGGTGAGCGGCCATTGTTACTATTGGTGGAGGTCTCCTGTTAACCCACGCTATATCACCTGCATGCCTCATATTGTCAGTCACTTATAAGAGAATCACCTGGATGATCTTTATTTGGACTTTTCCTCTAGCGCTGCACTATCTACTTTACATTGACTCTTAAGGAATTTATAAATTGAATCCTAGTGCATAGCTGCTGATTCTGTTTTACCTGTATATTGCGCTGATTTTTTTACTATTTCATATATCCAGTATACTGCATTTCATTATTTTGGTTATATTTCTTTATCGCTTGCTTTCCCTCAAATAGAATACTAGAATCCCTGCCACTCGTACACACACTTCAGGCAAATTAGGCGGCCGCGGGGCCCCTGGGCGTGCGAGGCCTAAGGCGACCACCTAATTTGCCTAATTATAGAGCCGCCTCTGGCTAGAAGTTAAACTACTCATTTACCCCCAAACATTATGGGCCAGATTCTCGTACATTGCGGCGTAGCGTAAGCTATTTACACTACGCCGCCGCAACTTACTGGAGCAAGTGCCGTATTCTCCAAGCACTTGCTGCGTAATTAGAGGCGGCGTGGTGTAAATGGGCCAGCGTATCCCCACGTAATTCAAAGGGGGCGGCTTGTATTTAAATTAAGCGCGCCCCCGTGCCGAACGAATTGCGCATGCGCCGGCCTTAAACGTAGGCCACTGCGCATGCTCCGTAGTACGCCGCAAATACATTGGTTGCGACGTGAACGTACTTAACACACAGCCCTATTCGCGACGAGTTTCGTAAACGACGGAAAAACCCGACGCTGTCCCGACAGCCATACTTAACATGGCATACGGCGGACCGACGTAAGGTTACCCCTCATATAGCAGGGGTAAACTTACGCGTACGGAAACGACGTAAACTACGGCGAAGCAGCGCAAAAACTTTCGGGAATCGGCGTATCGGCTCATTTGCATATCCGCCGCTGAAATGGATGTAAACGCCACCTCGCAGTAGTATTGCATTTAGGATCCGACGGTGTAAGTGACTTACACCAGTCTGATCCTAACCTAATTACGGCGTATCTTGTTTTGAGAATACAAAACAATGATACGCCGGCGGGATTTTCGAATTACGCCGGTGTATCAATAGATACACCGGCGTAATTCTTTTGAGAATCTGGCCCCGTATATATATATTGTCACGGTCCCTGCCCCTCCTTGTCCCTTACACCCCAGAGTGCTGCCCCCTTTGCTGTAAACGTTTGGGGTGTGGTTGTATTCCATTGTTTGTGTCTGTCTGCCTTGAAAGAAACGTATATTATGGGATGGATGTCCATGTGGAGGGAGGGGGGGGGGGGTCTCCTCCAGCAGCCCACCCTGCTGATAAGCTTAAATAGACCTGACCTGTGTGTCTGTTGTCATTGGACAGTTTAACCCACCCGGATTGCAAGGGTTGGGGGGGGGAGTGTCTCTGAGGCATTTTATCTGTTGTAACATGCGCTGGGATAGAGGCAGTTGTGTGGTTACCATCCTGTCTCCTGCTTTCTACATTACCAGTCCTGCAATATATATATATACATTTTTTTTTCTAAAAGCAGAGGCCCTTGAGAATAAAATAGTGGGTGTTGTAATTTTTTAGGGGCATCGGAGAACCCTACAAAACCTTAGTTCTCCGATGCCCCTAGTATGCCCAATTCTCTATTGGTGGTCTCCAACTAGGCTATGATAAATGCCATTGCCCACCTTTCTCCAGGAAACATTTTGGTTGCAGTGGCGGTTTGTCCCCTCTGGCTCCGCACCGCCACTGACTAATAACAGATTCATTGCATTGCATGAATGTATGTTATTGTTGCCAGCTGCCGCTGGTCTATTCAGATGGTCGGGCATAGAGCGCCGGCCACCTGAATAATGGCAGCTGGTTGGCTGTACGGAAGTGCCTATCAGAGCCAGCGCCTCTGATAGGCTTTCCGAGTACAGCCCTCAGGCTGTAGTCGGCTTCCGAATGCTTATCCTCGGGACGTACCGGCGGTGCATTCCTTGGATAAAACTGACAGGCGTCTCAGCCAATCAGGTTCACCGGTTCTGGCTATCGGTAACCTGATTGGCTGAAGCATCATCGAAGACATCGAGGGACGTGGATGGCTGACTCTAGTAAAGGTAAGTGCTGGGCGGGGGGGGGGGGGGGGAGGGAAATTTTACAGGGCACAGCAGCGATGAAGGGCACAGTGACATCAGTGGGCGACAATGGGGACAATTGGCACAGCGGCATGAATGGGCACAGTGGGGACAATTTGGCACAGTGGCGACGATTAAAGGGCATAGTGGCAACAATTAAAGGGCACAGTGGTGACAATTAAAGGGCACAGTGGTGACAATTGGCACAGTGGCGACAATTGATGGCACAGTGGCTGCGTTTGATGGCATGGCACAGTGGTGACAATTGATGGCACAGTGACTGCATTTGATGGCATGGCACAGTGGTGACAATTGATGGCACAGTGACTGCATTTGATGGCATGGCACAGTGGTGACAATTGATGACACAGTGGCTGCGTTTGATGGCATGGCACAGTGGCTGCGTTTGATGGCATGGCACAGTGGTGACAATTGATGGCACAGTGGCTGCGTTTGATGGCATGGCACAGTGGCTGCTTTTGATGGCATGGCACAG
Organism: Rana temporaria; assembly: GCF_905171775.1. Classification (NCBI taxonomy): domain Eukaryota; kingdom Metazoa; phylum Chordata; class Amphibia; order Anura; family Ranidae; genus Rana; species Rana temporaria. Next base: position 161,369,902 of record NC_053499.1, on the reverse strand, counting down.
TGGTGACAATTGATGGCACAGTGGCTGCGTTTGATTGCATGGCACAGTGGCTGTGTTTGATGGCATGGCACAGTGACTGCATTTGATGGCACATTTGATGGGCACAGTGAGGCTGTAAATTGATGACACAGTGGCTGCGTTTGATGGCATGGCATAGTGACTGCATTTGATGGCATGGCACAGTGGTGACAATTGATGGCACAGTGACTGCATTTGATGGCTTGGCACAGTGGTGACAATTGATGGCACAGTGACTGCATTTGATGGCATGGCACAGTGGTGCGAATTGATGGCACAGTGGCTGCGTTTGATGGCATGGCACAGTGACTGAATTTGATGGCATGGCACAGTGGTGCGAATTGATGGCACAGTGGCTGCGTTTGATGGCATGGCACAGTGGTGACAATTGATGGCACAGTGGCTGCATTTGATGGGCACAGTGAGGCTGTAATTTTTTTTTCCGTTTGCGCCCCCCCCCCCCCAAATTTTGATTGGTGGTCTCCAACTAGGCTATGATAAATGCCATTGCCCACCTTTCTCCAGGAAACATTTTGGTTGTTGTTTCTTATCTCTCTACATATTTCTCCCTCTCCCTCCTCCGCTGAAAAGCAGAAGGCAAGGAGTACAAAAAAAAAAAAAAGAAAGGAATTGATTTTGTTAATTTGCTCACACCTTGGAATCCTGCGAGGAGTAAACACCAGGTTGAGTCTTTCACCATCTGCGATGAGTTTCCTCTTTAGAGCGCCAGAGGGACGTTTTTGATCTACTATCCGACTCGACATTGATTCTGGAGGGAAATCAGACATTCTGGTAGGCGCGCGGAGTTGGCGGAGTTGGCGGCGAAGCGGCGGCGGCTAAAGGAGGTCTTCGGGATCCGGCGTCATGTTAAATATTCACAGCAGGAAGACAGCCAGGTACTGGAAGTGACATGATGGATGCCCCTTCTTCTCCCGCTGTTTCTCTCTCATTAAATAAAGTGATTAAAGAGTTATCAAATTTTAATACTTGAAATTGACTTCAGCAGGCAACTTTCTGTGTACAGCAAATCATCCTTGAAGTTACAGCGGCTTTAATTTTGTTGGAACGCTGGCATCGACTTTCAAGCAGAGAGAGAGGAAATATTGAGAAAACATTGCTTAATTACTTTAAATCTGCATTAAAGTTGCATTTCAAGCGCGGTGGCGACAGGAGGAAGGTTTTATTTCCTGTTTGTGAAGCAAAAATGTTTCCATTCTGGATTTCAGGTCTTCATACGTTGTACACAGGAGATGCGTGTATAGAAACCCAAGATCTAAACTGTGACTGAACTACGTTTATATTGCACCGTGTGCAATACATAATAAAAAAAAACCTCTGGAGTCCTTGGACCTACTTTGGGCCAGATCCACGTAGGTAGGCGTAAATTTATGCGGGCGTAGCGTATCGTAGTTACGCTACGCCGCCGCAACTTTGAGAGGCAAGTGCTGTATTCACAAAGCACTTGCGTCTAAAGTTACGGCGGCGTAGCGTAAATCTGCCGGCGTAAGCGCGCCTAAATCAAATGAGGAACGGGGGGGCGTGTTTTATGTAAACTAAGCATGACCCCACGTAAATTACGCTTTTTTCGAACGGCGCATGCTCAGTATCACGTTGAATTTTAAAAATTAAATTACGCCCGCTCAATGCAGAGACAACGTGAACGTAACTTACGCAAAGCCCTATTCGCGAACGTTTTACGCAAACGACATAAACTATGGAAAATTCGACGCTGTCCCGACGTCCATACTTAACATTGCGTACCCCTCATGAGGCAGGGGTAACGTTACGCCGAAAAAAAAAGCCTTACGTAAACTACGTAAAAAAATGCGCCGGGCGGACGTACGTTCTGAGAATCGGCGTATCTAGCTAATTTGCATACTCTACGCGGAAATGAACGGAAGCGCCACCTAGCGGCCAGCATAAATATGCACCTAAGATTCAACGGCGTACTAAGACGTACGTCAGTCGGATCTAGCCCACATTCAGGCGTATCTTGTTTTGTGAATACAAAACAAAGATACGCCGGCGCATCGTAGAACTTACGCGGCGTATCAATAGATACCCCGTCGTAAGTTCTTCGTGGATCTGGGCCAGAGTGTTTACATGCACTCCAATAATGGCTGCATGGCGTTTCTCAGGGTGGGTTTCCTGATGGTGACAATGGCCCATACCCGTGGAATGTGCGCTAAAATGTCCACTTGTAGGCTCCATCGTGTTGTAATATTAATATATATGTGTAGGTATGTATGGCACAATATATTGTATTGCATTACCATATTGACCAGGAATTCAGTTGAACTGTCTAAGCCAGATGAATTCTAACATATCAAAGGTACAGAAGACCCTTAGATGTGTTAATGTTATGCAAGACTACCTAGGTGTGTGTGAGGTACGGCCCTTTAACCTCAAAGGTTATATTGGTTACATACGTTAGGAAGTATTTATTGATGGTAATTAGACTTGAGGGGGTATTCATTCATGAGAAACATTTGGTTGGGAGAGATCTTCTCCGCCGCTTCCGGGTATCGTCTGCGGGACTGGGCCTAGTTCCTATTTTGATTGACAGTCTTCCGACAGCCTTCCGACGGTCGCATCCATCGCGTCACTCGTAGCCGAAAGAAGCAGAACGTCGGTGCGGCTCTATACGGCGCCTGCGCACCGACGTTCAGCTACTTTCGGAAAATCGTGACGCGATGAATGCGACCGTCGGAAAAGCCTGTCGGAAGACTGTCAATCAAATAGGAACGCCCAGTCCCGCAGCCCATACCCGGAAGCGGCGGAGAAGAACGCTCTCTAAAACGGTAAGTACGGCTTCGATTTAAAAAAAACACCCGATTCCCCTTCACAAAACGAGCCTCGATCTAAGGTTAAAAATTTACATTTCCGGGTGAACCTCCACTTTAAGGTGGAGAAAAGGGGCAATGAGGAGGTTGCAGAGTTTAGGATGAGGAGGAGGAATATAGAGGCCACTGAAGGGAGAGAAGAGGGGCAATATGGAGGTTATTGGTTTTGGGAGGAGCAATATGGAGGACACTGAAGGGAGAGAAGAGGGGCAATATGGAGGTTGCTGGATTTGGGAGGAGCAATATGGAGGGCACTGAAGGGAGAGAAGAGGGGCAATGTGGAAGTTATTGGTTTTGGGAGGAGCAATATGGAGGACACTGAAGGGAGAGAAGAGGGGCAATATGGAGGACACTGAAGGGAGAGAAGAGGGGCAATATGGAGGTCACTGAAGGGAGAGAGGAGGAGCAATATGGAGGACACTGAAGGGAGAGAAGAGGAGCAATATGGAGGTCACTGAAGGGAGAGAAGAGGAGCAATATGGAGGACACTGAAGGGAGAGAAGAGGAGCAATATGGAGGTTGCTGGATTTGGGAGGAGCAATATGGAGGACACTGAAGGGAGAGAAGAGGAGCAATATGGAGGTCACTGAAGGGAGAGAAGAGGAGCAATATGGAGGACACTGAAGGGAGAGAAGAGGAGCAATATGGAGGTTATTGGTTTTGGGAAGAGGAGCAATATGGAGGTTATTGGTTTTGGGAAGAGGAGCAATATGGAGGGCAGAGAAGGTGGAGCAATAATTTAAGGGTCATCATTTATGGCTACTATAACTCTAAACTGATGACCTGGAAAGGCTTTTAAAGCAACACCTATGGACATCAAGATATTAGTTGAGACCACAGCGCTAAGGGATACTCTAGAGGCTGGACCGACTGCCTGCTATCAGTAATCGTATGCCAGGAAGGCTCCCTGTGCCCCACCGCCCTGCCAACAGAACACCTTTGAAAGGAAATCGAGTCGTCTTTGGGCACCTGTAGATAAGCGCCAAGTACTACTTTTAAAGGCGCAGTACAAGCAAATCTTTGAGGACTCATCGATTGGACAGACTGCTCAGAATTATTTTATTATTTTCTCTTGACTGACACGTCCCTCTAAGTCACTGGAATGCGTTTGCCGCCTTGTGACCTTCCGACTTGTATTGATATTGACTCGGCTGTTCTGCTGTCAGGGGGGATGTCGCTAAATCTTCCCACTCTGGAGCCGGTTGAATATATCATTGAGATGGAGGTCTCCAATCTCTCGTGCTCTTCACCATCTCCCGGGCTCATTATCCGGGTTGTCACTCCGCGAAGAGCGAGACCTTTCTCCATGCGATCACGGATCCCGTCAACATGTGACAAAAAACACCATTCAGAGGGATGAGGAATAATGGATTGCCGATGGATTTGACAACATAAGCCTTCCGAGCTAATAGCAAAAAATCTCAATGATGACTTTGAATGTCAAAAAACTCAGTTCGCGGCGCGTCTCCGGATTGTGTTATTAGAGGGAATAGTATATAATTCCGAGGTGTTACATCTCTCTTCTTCTAAAACAAACCCTCGTCTTTATAAAGTCTCCCAAAAACGTCAAATTGGCTTCCAATAATAAGAAAATGAATATGATTAGTTCCTGGACATCAGACGACCAGGGAATTGCTATCCCCCAGCTGGGATGGAAACTTTTGCTTATAACATTGATCAGATCATCACTGTAATAAGCAATCATAGTGAAACAAGTCACTATGGTGCCACTCTACTACTCTTGCCACAGTATGTTATAAAATAGAATTGTTAAAAAACAGTAGCGGCCACCCCCCCCCCCAAATCCATGCACCCAACCCCTAATCTATATGCAGGGCACCGGTCAGATCGATTTCTATGGATTTTTAGTTTTAGAAGCACATGATTCGAGTCTGAGGCTCTAATTGGCTTAAAAAAAGGGTGGGCTCTGGGCGCAGAGCACTGCGCCCCGAGCCCGCCCTAATTTGGGACATTAGCAAGTTAATATTTGCTAATGTCTTCCTGTTTCTCATCCTGGCCAATCAGGAAGTGGATCCTGTCTTAAGATCCCATTGGCCGGGTGTCCAAAGACCCCATTGACCAAGAGGAGAAGTGGTGGGCGGGACATGGAGGAGATGGAGAGGGAAGCCGTCGCAGCCGTGACTGGGTAAGTGTAGGCTGATGATGGCCTGGCGGACAAGAGGGCGAGCTGGCCACGGGGGGGGGGGGGGTTTGGGAGGGGATGGTGTTGTCAATAGTGTACGTGGCAGCAGGGGCGTCGTTAGGGCGGGGCTAGGGGGGCTGGAGCCCCGAATGGGTCCCCGAAAAGCCCCGAGTCTATGCCACATCCGATCACATTGTTAGCCCCGAGCATCTGGGAGTCAGGACCTGATGCCGAAGGTGGCCGAGTGTCGAGTGGTGGCACTCGGCTACTTTCGGCATCAGATTGGTCCTGACCGCCTGACGCTCGGGGCTAACATGTGATCGGATGCGGCCCCGCCTTCTGGAGCCTCGGCGGCTCCCTTTGTGATCACTGAGAACGGGCAGCGGGGAGGGCGATATATGTAAATCCCTCCCTGCTTGCAGCCCAATGGAAAGATGTAACATGGGCGTCTGCTATTGTAATCAGCGCCGCCGCCACGGAGCTTGACTCGAGCAAGGGAAGAGTGTTGTCTCCTTTCTTTCTAGAGGAGGAATGAGAGCCAATAGGAGAGCTGCTACCTTTGCCATCCAATGCCTGAGCGCGGGCGGATCTCCAAGGATCTCGGGCGCTGAAGCATGAACAGGTGGGGGATTGCATAGGCAGCTATGGAAGACACTGAATTCTGGAAGAAAACTGATTGTGGCAACAAGTCCTGGAAACAAGTTAGTGTAGTTAGTTAGTGTTTTCAGAACTAAAGTGTCTGCAGGGTACAAACTGGTCATATACCCTGTAACCCATATTGTACATTATATACAGACTAGTCTGTACCCTGATACCATGCTGTACATTATATACACTGGTCTGAACATTATATACACAATAGTCTGTATATAATGTACAATATGATTTACAGGGTATATGACCAGTTTGTACCCTGCTGACACCGTATTGTACTTTAAATACAGACCAGTGTGTATATAATGTTCAGACCAGTGTATATAATGTACAGCACGGTGTCAGGGTACAGACTAGTCTGTACCCTGTAAATCATATTGTACATTATATACAGACCAGTGTGTATATAATATTCAAACCAGTGTGTATATAATGTTCAGACCAGTGTGTATATAATGTTCAGACCAGTGTGTATATAATGTTCAGACCAGTGTGTATATAATGTTCAGACCAGTGTGTATATAATGTTCAGACCAGTGTGTATATACAGTAATATTCAGACCAGTGTGTATATACAGTAATATTCAGACCAGTGTGTATATACAGTAATATTCAGACCAGTGTGTATATACAGTAATATTCAGACCAGTGTGTATATACAGTAATATTCAGACCAGTGTGTATATACAGTAATGTTCAGACCAGTGTGTATATACAGTAATGTTCAGACCAGTGTGTATATAATGTTCAGACCAGTGTGTATATACAGTAATGTTCAGACCAGTGTGTATATACAGTAATATTCAGACCAGTGTGTATATACAGTAATGTTCAGACCAGTGTGTATATACAGTAATGTTCAGACCAGTGTGTATATAATGTTCAGACCAGTGTGTATATACAGTAATGTTCAGACCAGTGTGTATATACAGTAATGTTCAGACCAGTGTGTATATACAGTAATGTTCAGACCAGTGTGTATATAATGTTCAGACCAGTGTGTATATACAGTAATGTTCAGACCAGTGTGTATATAATGTTCAGACCAGTGTGTATATAATGTTCAGACCAGTGTGTATATACAGTAATGTTCAGACCAGTGTGTATATAATGTTCAGACCAGTGTGTATATAATGTTCAGACCAGTGTGTATATACAGTAATGTTCAGATCAGTGTGTATATAATGTTCAGACCAGTGTGTATATAATGTTCAGACCAGTGTGTATATACAGTAATGTTCAGATCAGTGTGTATATAATGTTCAGACCAGTGTGTATATACAGTAATGTTCAGACCAGTGTATTGAAGCCTGGTGACAGATTGGAGCTGAGCCCAGCCATATGTGGAGGTGGTGGGGTTCCCAGAATTATTAGCTGAAGAGGGACACCTGCATTGAACAGGGGGTGGGGGGAGTTAAGATATGTGCAGGGGGGGAGTTAAGACCCCCCACAGAATATGTGCTGAGGGACACTTTGGGAGAAGAAAGGACCTATGCTAGAAGTGGAGGTTGGATTTTAAGTCCTTTCTTCTCCCAAAGTGTCCCTCAGCACATATTCTGTATTTTAAATCCAACCTCCCACAAGAACATAAGCCCTCTCACCTCCCAAAGCACCCCCCCAGCACATCTGCCCCCCCCCACCTCCCAACAAGCACAAGTGGAGAGGGATGTGTGTACTGAGGGAGGGGATCTTTATGGAGGGAGGGTATCTTTACAGAGGGAGGGGGTCTGTACTTGGTGGAGAGGGGGGTCTGTACTTGGTGGAGAGGGGGGTCTGTACTTGGTGGAGAGGGGGGTCTGTACTTTGGAGAAGGGGGTCTGTAAAAAGGGAGGGGGTCTGGACTGAGGGACAGGGGTCTATACTTAGTGGAGAGGGTGGTCAGTACTAAGAGGATCTATACTTAGTGGGGAGGTCTGGACTGAGGGAGGCGGGTCTGTACTGAGGGGGGACTATACTTGAGGGAGGGGGGTGACACCAACCCTAGTGACGCCAATGGCGGGACGTGTGACGTCCATTATAGGCGCTGCAGGCTCCACGGCAGGAATTACAATTCGGCCGCCGCACCACATTCCCGCTCAGGCGGGTGGTTCTCCTCGGCTCCTCTCTGACTGCCAGTGCCTGCCCTGCTGTGACCTAAGGCTGAGGCTACTAAGGTAGGTCAGTGTGTGGAGCTGTTACTGATCTTTTTTTTAAATTATATTACTTGTAAAAGCTCTTCATATAGGTTCACTGTGAACCTATATGAAGAGCCTTTACAAGTAATATCATTTAAAAAAAGATCACCTGTCTGTTCTTGAAACATTCATATTCAGGTCATATTCAGTGGGTCAGGTCAGTGGGTCAGGTCAGTGTATGCAGGGACAGGTCAGTGTATGCAGGGACAGGTCAGTGTCACACACAGTCACACACACACACACACACACACACACGTAGGTCAGGGTATGTGTGTCAGGTAGGTCACCCCGCGCCACTCCACCGACCGCGCCCAAACCCACCCCCCACCCCCCGGTGCCGGCTTGGCTTCGGGCTGAAGCCCCGGGTCTTTTTGGCACCTAGCAACGCCCCTGCGTGGCAGGCTCAAGCAACAGGGGGGGTTAATGTGGGGTGGCGGGCTGGAACGACCAATGGAGCACCAGCTGCTACTGTTAAAAACTGAAAAGAGTATTACTTTTATTTTTACATATTGTCACCAGTCAGGATCTCTGATCACCGCCACACCAGTCATATGATGACGCTGCACTGCACTGGTCACGGTATGTAAAAAATATATATAGATATTTAATTTCTTAATTTTCCCAAAAATTGTGACAAAAAATGTAACTACAGAAAAACACTCAATGCCTCTTACTAAATACCTCGGACTGTCTACTTTCCAAAAGGGGGTATGTGTACTGTCCTGACATTTTTAGGCCTCAAGGGGGACCTAATAAAAGGGGGTGCAACCCGCTACTAGCAAGGGGGACCTAATAAAGTGGGTTCAACCCGCTACTAGCAAGGGGGACCTAATAAAGGGGGTCCAACCCGCTACTAGCAAGGTGGTCCTTATAAAGGGGGTCCAACCCGCTACTAGCAAGGGGGACCTAATAAAGTGGGCCCAACCCACTACTAGCAAGGGGGACCTAATAAAGGGGGTCCAACCCGCTACTAGCAAGGGGGACCTAATAAAGTGGGTCCAACCTGCTACTAGCAAGGGGGACCTAACAAAGGGGGTCAAACCTGCTACTAGCAAGGAGGACCTAACAAAGGGGGTCCAACCCACTACTAGCAAGGGGGACCTAATAAAGGGGGTCAAACCTGCTACTAGCAAGGAGGACCTAACAAAGGGGGTCAAACCTGCTACTAGCAAGGAGGACCTAACAAAGGGGGTCCAACCCGCTACTAGCAAGGGGGACCTAATAAAGGGGGTCCAACCCGCTATTAGCAGGGTGGGCCTAATAAAGGGGATCCAACCCGCTACTAGCAAGGGGGACCTAATAAAGGGGGTCCAACCCGGGACTAGCAAGGAGGACCTAATAAAGGGGGTCCAACCCGCTACTAGCAAGGGGGACCTAATAAAGTGCCTGGTGAGTGTATGTGTATATATATATATATCCCATAGTTTGTGGACTATATAACTGTACAGACTAAATAATATGCACTGATTTGGGTTATTTTTTCCAAAGAAATGTATCAGAATACAATTTGGCCTAAATGTATGAAGACATTTGTATTAAATAAACTTGTATAGAATTATTTATTTGCAACATTTTATAACAGAATCTAAGAAAAACATGTTTTTTGGTATTTTTTTTAGCTTATATAGAACGAAAAAACCCCCAGTGGTGATAAGATACCACTAAAAGAAAGCTCTATCAATAGCAAAGAAATGATAAAAATGTCATCTGTGTACAATGTTACATGACCGAGAAATTGTCATTCAAAGTGTGGCAGCGCTGAAAGCTGACCGGGGCAGGGAGGGGGTGAGAGTGCCCGGTATTGAAGGGGTTAATGTACCTATCCCTTAATCAGTGATGGAGAACCTCGGCACCCCAGATGTCTTGGAACTACATTTCCCATGATGCTCTGGCACTCTGCAGTGTAGTGGAGCATCATGGGAAATATAGTTCCAAAAACACTTGGGGTGCCGAGGTTCCCCATCACTGCCCTAGATAATGAGGAGAGGCGAGGTGCAGATTCACTTTAAAGGGAAAATTCCTTGTAAACGAATGAATAGAAAGTCAGCCCCCCCCACCCACCCCCTACCTCCGGCGCGTTTTGTAGTCAGCGCAATTGTGGAAAGACTTTGAACCTGTATTGCGACCCCTCCTGACAGCGCCTTAGCATTTCGGGGGGGGGGGAGGGTTTGACGTTGGCACAATTCTTTTCACCGGGAAGAATTAAATCTCTGACTTCTAATGACCCGCTAATGTAAACAAATCACTCCGCCGGAGGAGCCGGTCGCCGATGGCGGCATTACCATACGTCAATCGGCACACAATGGGCACGTCTGCCACCCCCGGAGTGATGTGAAGACAAAGCCGGAGACGATGAGATGAATACTTATTACATATCAATTGTTGCCATTTCTTTTTCTTTTTTTGGTTGGGTCCTCGGCGGCGGGATCGGCGGCGTACGGGCTTGGGAACTCGGAAAGTTCTTATGGATGACTCACGATAAATTCCTCTTTTCTTTTCGGCAAAGAATTAATAACGCAATAACGCAATAACTCAGGAGCATCAAAGGGAAGATCTGGATGATCAGAATTAAAAATGAAATAGGAGCTCATTAAAATTAAACACTTTCTTCATAGGAAAGAAATGAAAGATGTTCCGGAAAAACTTCCTCCAGGTGTGAAGAGTCACAAAGGGGTGTACTAATAAAGCATTCGTCCTGTGCGAATGGGGGGGGCAAAATCCAATCTTATTAGGATATTTTCTCACCAGGTCGAATGGTATTTGTTCATATAGAACAGAGTGAATCAGGAAAACACCTAATTATAGCCACTAGATGGCGCACAATCATAGTAAGTATTTCTTAGCATCGTCAGCTCCATCTAGTGGCTATTATTTTATTTTTTTGCCCTAATCCACACTATTCTTTATGTAGGAATAACATTTGAACTGGAGAGAGAACAGCTTAATGACATTCCGCTGAAAGTGTTAGTGACCTCTTCATACGCCAACGCCAACGCCTATGAGAATCTGGCCCCTTGTGGCTAAAAGGAAATACTGCAGGGGACAACTCCGGACTGAAGGAGCAGCTTTTTATTTATTTTTTTATTTTAACACCCGCTGGTGGTCTATTTTATTTGTAAAAAAAAATTACAGAGCCCTTTTTTTTTTTTTTTTATATACAAAATATATTTTTAGTTCTGGGAATAATAACACAAAAATAAAAAAACACGCACACACAAAAACAACAAAATATACAAAACTACAATAAATTCCCTTTACAATGAAAATGTTACATTAGTGTAACAATTAGGTAGATTCAGGTAGAGAAGCCTATAGTTACGGCGGCGTAGCTTAGCGTGTTTAGGCTACGCCGCCGTAAGTTAGCTAGGCAAGTACATGATTCTCAATGTACTTGCCTGCTAATATACGGTGGCGTAGCCTAAAGCGGGTGGGCGTAAGGGCGCCGAATTCAAATGTCTTGGAGGGGGGGCGTGTTTTATGGTAATGAGGCTTGACCTCACGTTTTTTCCTTATTTATCCTTAATGCGCATGCGCCGGGCGCCTACATTTCCCAGTGTGCATTGCGGCTAAGTACGCCGCACGGGCCTATTGATTTCGACGTGGACGTAAACTACGATTCGATTCACGGACGACTTACGCAAACGACGTAAAAAATTCGAATCTCGCGGCGGGAACGGCGGCCATACTTTAACATTGTTATTCCACCTAATAGATGGAATAACTTTAGGCCTGCTAATGCCTCACGGAAACGGCGTAAAACTACTGCGGCGGCCGGGCGTACGTTCGTGAATCGGCGTATCAACTAATTTACATATTCTACACCGACCGCAATGGAAGCGCCACCTAGCGGCCATCCAAAAAATTGCAACCTAAGATAGGACGGCGCAAGCCGTCGTATCTTAGATATGTTTAAGCGTATCTCTGTTTGAGCATACACTTAAACATAAGTCGGCGTAGATTCTGAGTTAGGCCGGCTTATCTACTGATACGCCGGCCTAACTCTTTCTGAATCTACCTATTTGTATTTATACACATAACTAATTTTCTATTCTGTATTGCCACACAGGAAATCTGCCCGGTGTCCTTATCCTCCATAGGTAGTCTTGTATTACACTATATTACATTGTATTATATTGTATTGTATTACATTGTATTGTATTACATTGTATTACATTGTATTGTATTACATTATAATGCAGCACACCCTCAAAACGATATAAAAAAAAAAGGATTACAGCTCAGGGATCCTCTGACAGCCTTTTAGCTCCTTGAAGCGGATCAGCCGGGACGTGTCCTACAAGCTTAAGTCCCCTTATTACCTACTTTCTCTTTTTATCTGTTCCCTTTGGATTTTTTTTTTTTTTGCAAGTTAAATTTCATTATTTCGTGTTTCGTCATTTCTGCCTCGGTTGCAGAAATCACTTTTCTCATTTTTCAAAAGCGCATTTCCGTAGAGCTTAGAGCTGTAAATAGACCAAAGAATGGCAACAATGGAATGAGAGGGACGCAGGAGCGATACAGTACGGGAAAATAGCGCCATCAGCAGAATATGGCGAGGGCCTCTGTGTTCGGGGGAGGGGCGAGGGGGGGGGGGGAGTATGACTTGTTTTGCACATGGAGAGAAGAGGCAACAAATCCAAACACAAATCACCAAATTCAGATTTATTTACTCTTTTATAAAAACCGCTTCCCAGAAAAGGGAGGTAGGGTCCAAGCAGCCAATCAGATTTTAGCTGTCTTTTTTCCTAATTATAAATATATAATTGGGAAGCTCTGAGTCCAATATTCTTAAAATCTTCCTATAGGGGGCAGTCATAGGCATTGGGCACACCCTTATCACCCCGTGCAGTGCCAATTTCCCCTGCAGTGCTGCCAGACTCCCTCCTCTCAGGGTACAGTGCACATCAGGGCGTGGTACAGAGCTCAGCACATCGCGTCTGTCTCTTTTTTTGGGACTCGGTGGCCTTCTGACGTCAGTATGGTTTCCACCTTATCCAAAGAACCCACTAGGGGCGTCTGTCTCTTTTTTTGGGACTCGGTGGCCTTCTGACGTCAGCATGGCCTCCACCTTATCCAAAGAACCCACTAGGGGCGTCTGTCTCTTTTTTGGGACTCGGTGGCCTTCTGACGCCAGCATGGCTTCCACCTTATCCAAAGAACCCACTAGGGGCGTCTGTCTCTTTTTTTGGGACTTGTGGCCTTCTGACGTCAGCATGGCTTCCACCTTATCCAAAGAACCCACTAGGGGCGTCTGTCTCTTTTTTTGGGACTCGTGGCCTTCTGACGTCAGTACGGCTTCCACCTTATCCAAAGAACCCACTAGGGGCATCTGTCTCTTTTTTTGGGACTCGTGCCCTTCTGACGCCAGCATGGCTTCCACCTTATCCAAAGAACCCACTAGGGGCGTCTGTCTCTTTTTTTGGGACTCACTCGTGGCCTTCTGACGTCAGCATTGCTTGCACCTTATCCAAAGAACCCACTAGGGGCGTCTGTCTCTTTTTTTGGGACCCGTGGCCTTCTGACATCAGCATGGCTTCCCCCTTATCCAAAGAACCCACTAGGGGCGTCTGTCTCTTTTTTTGGGACTCGGTGGCCTTCTGACGTCAGCATGGCTTCCACCTTATCCAAAGCACCCACTAGGGGCGTCTATCTCTTTTTTTGGGACTCGTGGCCTTCTGATGTCAGCATTGCTTCCACCTTATCCAATGAACCCACTAGGGGCGTCTGTCTCTTTTTTTGGGACTCGTGGCCTTCTGACGCCAGCATGGCTTCCACCTTATCCAAAGAACCCACTAGGGGTGTCTGTCTCCTTTTTTGGGACTCGGTGGCCTTCTGACATCAGCATGGCTTCCACCTTATCCAAAGAACCCACTAGGGGCGTCTGTCTCTTTTTTTGGGACTCGGTGGCCTTCTGACGTCAGCATGGCTTCCATCATATAAAAAGAACCCACTAGGGGCGTCTGTCTCTTTTTTTGGGACTCGTGGCCTTCTGACGTCAGCATGGGTTCCACCTTACCCAAAGAATCCACTAAGGGCCTCTGTCTCTTTTTTTGGGAGACTCCGAAAAAAAGAGACAGACGCCCCTAGAGGGTACTTTGGATCTACAATAAGGTGGAAGCCCTGCTGACGTGAGAAGGCCACCCATCCATCCAGGAAGCCACTGCGGCATTTTGCGACGCGCACCTCCGGCACCGCCGTCTATTACATAAAGGAAGAGCGAAGCGGATAAATTGCCTCCAATGAGGACGATTCCAGGTGAGGGAAACCATCAATTTCACCGTTTGACAACCTCGGCGCTGCCAAGTCCCAATCCCCGTAATTATACCAAATCGCCGTGTTTTTATTTATGTATCTTTATGACCTTGGCGTGAAGTGGCGTCGCCCTCGCCGGATGATGATTAAAGATGAGCGCCGAGGACCTCGGCATGACAGCTGCGAGGATGATCCGGAATACTGATCTGACCACACAAAGCTCTGCCCATCTATAATGTTCCGCGGCGCGCCCTTGTCACCGCCGTCCGGGGAGGGGAGACCGCCGGAGGTCGCCACGGGCGGACGAGAGAACTCCGGCCCAACGCAAAACCCAGGAAATTAATACGCGCCACAAATAACTCCTTGTGTCTGAAATTTTTTTTATTTCTTTTTTTTGTATCAAAATTGGAAACGAAGCTCTGTGTTGGGTCCGCGTCCGGAAATCTGGGCGACAAAATATCCATCGCACACCATGCAGATTGAACAGCAGCAGCTCTTACTAGGGAATCACCAATATGTCTGCAGCTGAAAATGATCGCCCCAAAGTAGGGTTTTTGCCGATTTACAATAAAAAGGCGTCCTATTGACTTCAATGCAAAGTTGCGTCCCATTGACTTCAATGCAAAATCACATCCCATTTACTTTAGTAGGGATGTTTGGGAAGTATTTGTGTTAGGAGGGGAAATATGAGGGGGGATTTGTACTGGGAGGGGGGGTTGGGGGGGAGAATTTGGGGTGGGAGGAGAGTATGTGTACTGGGAAGGGATTTTTTTTTTGGGGGGGGGGTTGTACTTGAAGGGATGTTTGGAAAGTCTTTGTGTTAGGAGGGGAATGTGAGGGGGGGCAGGGATTTGTGCTGGGAGGGGGGATTGGGGGGAGAATTTGGGGTGGGAGGAGAGTATGTGTACTGGGAAGGTAATTTTCTTTGGTGGTTGGGGGGGATTTGCGCTAGTAGGGATGTTTGGGAAGTATTTGTGTTAGGAGGGGAATGTGAGGGGGGCAGGGATTTTTGCTGGGAGGGGGATTTGGTGTGTGGGGGGGGGGATATGTACTCGCAGGGGAAATTTGAGGGATAGAGGAATTGTGCTAGGAGGAGTGATTTTTTCTTTGAGGGGAGGATTTGTGTTGGGGGGGGGGGATTTGAAGAGAGAGAGAGGATTTGAGCTGAAAGGGGGGATGGGGGGGTGGAGCAAAGATTTGTTCTTGGAGGGGGCATATGAACAGGGGGTAAGCATGCTGATACATAATGTTCATATATCTTCGGGGGGGGGGGGGGGGGGGCACAGTGGACTTTGTCCCGGGACCGTTGCTGAGCTCATGTATTCTCGCAGTAGGGAGACTTCCCCACCATAAGAATACACTGATCAGCTCTGCCGGCTACAACCTGCAGCACCGATCGTTTGAGGTAAACTTGGCAATGCGGTCGTACAAAAGTCAATTGGTAGATCAACCAGCCTGCCCACACAGGGATGGGAATGTGTCCGCTCTCTGCTGAATCCGTCTATAGCCAGCTTGAGGGCAACTCAAAGGTAGACCATCGGGGGGAAGGCCACCGGATTTGGCCGGGTTATTTTTGGCAATCTGCTGAGAATTGGGGACATCAATGGAGCAGATATTTCGGTGCGCCCGTCTCTCTCTCTCGGCACGCCGGGCGATCTCCCCGACACAGGCAGAGCGGGAACCTGTTTATTCCCCCGTCAGGATGATGGATTGGCGTCAACATGGCTCCTAATTGTTGGGAAATGGGCCGGAACATTGAAATCATTTGGCTTCATTCACGAAAATGAAGACATCAGCAAACAGAAAGAGCTGAAGACGTCTCCTCGATCCTCCTCCACGATCCTCCTCCTCCTCTTCCTCCTCCTCCTCAATCCCCCTCCTCCTCCTCGATCCCCCTCCTCCTCCTTCTCCTCCTCCTCGATCCCCCTCCTCCTCAATCCCCCTCCTCCTCAATCCCTCTCCTCCTCCTCCTCATCGATCCTCCTCCTCCTCCTCAATCCCCCTCCTCCTCAATCCCCCTCCTCCTCCTCCTCCTCGATCCCCCTCCTCCTCGTCCTCCTCCTCCTCCTCCTCCTCGATCCTCCTCCTCCTCCTCGATCCTCCTCCTCCTCAATCCCCCTCATCCTCCTCCTCGATCCTCCTCCTCTTCCTCCTCCTCC
This sequence comes from Rana temporaria, assembly GCF_905171775.1. Taxonomy (NCBI): domain Eukaryota; kingdom Metazoa; phylum Chordata; class Amphibia; order Anura; family Ranidae; genus Rana; species Rana temporaria. Next base: position 161,353,659 of record NC_053499.1, on the reverse strand, counting down.
TCGATCCTCCTCCTCCTCCTCAATCCCCCTCCTCCTCCTCGATCCTCCTCCTCCTCCTCGATCCTCCTCCTCCTCTTCCGCCTCCTCCTCAATCTCCCTCCTCGTCGTCCTCCTCCTCCTCAATCCCCCTCCTCCTCCTCAATCCCCCTCCTCCTCCTCGATCCCCCTCCTCCTCCTCGATCCCCCGCCTCCTCCTCCTCAATCCCCCTCCTCCTCAATCCCCCTCCTCCTCCTCAATCCCCCTCCTCCTCCTTGATCCCCCGCCTCCTCCTCCTCCTCAATCCCCCTCCTCCTCCTCCTCGATCCCCCTCCTCCTCCTCGATCCCCCTCCTCCTCGATCCTCCTCCTCCTCCTCCTCCTCGATCCCCCTCCTCCTCCTCCTCGATCCCCCTCCTCCTCGATCCTCCTCCTCCTCGATCCCCCTCCTCCTCCTCGATCCTCCTCCCAAACTTTTGGTAATAAAGTGTATGTTGATGTGACTGTTATGTGTAGACACTCCTTCCTTGGGCATATAATAATGGTCAAGGTCATGGGAATGTCAGGTGAAGGCCTCGGGCATGGAGTGGGCACAATATGGTGGAGTGGAGGGTTCGGCCTCAGCGGGAGGGAAAGTATTCTAGCAAGGACAAGAGGCGGGGCAGGGATTTGTGCGTTTGGCGCCAACATCAGCCAATCGCAATGCCCCTCTTACAAACTGGCCATCTCTACTGTCAATTAGGGCGACCGTATTTCCAAACTACCATTCAGGGACACCCTCCCTTCCCAAAAATCAGCTTGTGCTGTAACGAATCACAGCACAGTGATTGGACACAAGAGGCGGGATTTATGATTTCTCCAATCACAAGCAGGGGGCGGGGATTGTGCTCCTCCAGGCGTTCCCGGGCCAGGACAAGTACTGTCAGTGAGTAAAGGGGGGGGGGGGGGTGGCTGTGTCAGTTTCATTCCGGGACACTGTATTGTCCTGGAATGAAGGTGCCCGGGACAGACCTGCAAAATGTGGGACTGTCCCGGGCAATCCGGGACACGTGGTCACCCTAGTGTCAATACTTCAAGATCCTGCCCTGGAACAAGCAGGAAGAGCAGGGAACTCGTAATCTTCCTTCTTCTCTCAAGCCATTGGCCTAACCATCCATCCGTTCTTCCTCCTTCAAGGGAAGAGAATCTTTTTTTCTCTTTTAGAGATTCTCTAATTTCTCACACCAACTGTCATTGTATAAAATTAATTTAAATCACATGAGCTGTTCCCCTCCCCCCCGTTGAGGGATTGATTTTCCCTCCGCACCCCTTGCTGTGTGCGGCACAAATGAAAATTACTTTTTCCCAGGAGGCCGTCAACAAATGCAGCTTCACGTGGCTTCTGCGTGGCTGGGGGCCACAAACACAAGAATATAAGTACTTATGTCGGGATAATAGATTCTTTCCAATGTTTTCTGGCCTCGTGCAGTAATTCTTTGTATCCGAGGCCTTCCAATCGTTGTCTCCCACCAAGACCAAGTTTGTATGTCTGCCCCCCTGCAAGGTCCCGGTGAAGGTGTCCTCCTCCTGTGGCTGGGCACCACAATTATTCGTTTTTCCTTCATTATAGAGGAGAGGCCGGGAAAACGAGACTCGGGATGGTTGGCAGCTCATGGAAATTGAAGCGCTTGTTCTTTGAAGCTCAACATTTTTTAGCATGAGATTTTGTCACCAGACAATGGGACACGAGGGAATTTTATCTGTATGGACATATTTGGTGATAACATCTCCCAACTTTCTGAGAAGGGATAGAGGGACATCCCATTTTTTTGCATTACACCTGTAAGGGGCCCTATGGCCCCCAGGACCCCTTACAGGCCCGCACCCTGGAGAGCTGGCTGGAGGCCGGGGAGGAGTAGACCTGCACCCTGGAGAGCTGGAGGCCGGGAGGAGTAGACCTGCACCCTGGAGAGCTGGATGGAGGCCGGGGGAAGAGACCTGCACCCTGGAGAGCTGTCTCCCTCTGGCTGGCCCCCCTCCCATTTTTTTTATTGTATTTATTTTTTTATATAGTTTTTTTCATCAGCACCCCCCCCCCCCTGGTTATCTGGCCAGGCTAGGAGGAAAGGGCCCCAGGCCAGGAGGGAAGGTCCTTATGCTAGGAGGGAAGGGCCCCAGGCTCGGATGGCAGGGCTTTAGGCTAGGAGGTAAGGGTCCCAGGCTCGGAGGGACGGGCTTCAGGCTAGAAGGGGAGGGCCCCAGGCTCAGAGGGAAGGGCTCCAGGCTCGGAAGGAAGGCCTCCAGGCTTGGAGGGAAGGGCTCCAGGCCAGGAGGTGAGGGCTCCATGCTCGGAGGGAAGGGCTCCAGGCTCGAAGGGAAGGGCTCCAGGCCCGGTAGAAAAGCCCCGGGACTGATGGAAAAGGCCGTAGCGGTCAGGAGGTCCTTCATTCTTGCATTGGGGACCTGAAGCTTCTAGTTATGCCTCTTGTTACAGCATCAAAGTGTGCATAACAGTACTGAACAAAAGAACTGTGCAGCTGCTTTACACTCTATGAGTCTCTATTATATCTCCTGCAAACTCTGATAACACAATGAGGTCAGGCATTATTTCTCGGGTGGAGTTGGCCATAATTGTCCCCTTGTCCTCCTACCTTTCAGGTCTAAGCGCTCCCCAATTTTCCCTCAATGATATCTAATGGTGGAAATTTCCTGCAGAGTATTATAGATATTTCATCGAGGTGTAATACGTAGATTTTTCTGAATATTTCCTCCTAAGATTGAAAGGTCTCGGGGGATTTTAAAGTCGTTTAGCATCACTTTTGTCAATTTATCACTAAGCTACTTTGCTTGGCACCGAGGAATAACGCTTTGCATCTATAAGAAGGAACACTGGGATAAAAGTGAAGAGATTGGTGCCAGCGATGCGTCTCAAATCCACGAGAATTTTATTTTTTTTGGCTTCATTTTTTTTCTCTGCAGAGTTTTTATTAACCGTCCGCTTCCCAGCCGGCCCATTTCTGCCTCGGCCATTATTCTCTCCAACCTGCGGGGTATTTAAAGAAGAAAAGAAGGACAGCTGTGCGGACAAATAAAGTTTCCACATCTGGCGCTTTACTAAACACAGATGACAAATTTATATTGCGAAGGTATTGAGGTGGTATAAAAGCCCGGTATTGAGGTGGGTATAAAAGCCCGGTATAGAGGTGGGTATAAAAGCTCGGTATTGAGGTGGTATAAAAGCCCGGTATTGAGGTGGTATAAAATAGTGTTGCTCACGAATATTCGCATTGCGAATATTCGGCTCGAATATGGCATATTCGAGAAATCGCGCTATATTTCGAATTTCGCGGTGAATATTCGCAATTCCGAATATTCGCATTTTTTCAATTTGATTTTTAAAACAGATCACATCCTATCGACGTCTAAAAGCATTGCTGGTATGATTAGAGACCCTGGGCCGAGTAGCTAAGCTGAGGCGATCCTTTTATGTTGCCGAATATATAAAAAAAAACATTGCGATTTTTCGCTATTGCGAATGCGAAAATGATTGCGAATTTTCGATAACTGTGGTAGGAGAACTCTGATTGTCTCTGATGCAAAAGGGGGGGGGCTTTGTGTATGTTTCTGTTATGAATATTTGTATGTTTGATATTATTTTTTTTTGTAAGAAGGAAAAAATTGCGCATACCTTAAAAAAAGGGGAGAATACAGCAGCAACTCAAAAATGTTATACAACATAATTTAATACAAGACAGAAAATGGAGTCGCTCTACAAGAATAAAAAATATGTCTAGTGACAAGACATGTGGGCAAATTTTAAAATAAGCAAGCGCAAATAACTTGTGAAATACACAGTGAAACAAATATATAAAGAAATATAGTCCCAATAATAGAAAAATAATCTTTCATAAAAATGTCTTTGATATGTGAAGTGAAAAAAAGTCCAAAGCATGCAGCATGAACGTGTTCAATCTTCAAGGTGTTTGATTGACAAACGGCTGTGACAGATGGATAGAGTAAAGAATCACCACCAATGCAAAACACTTTTTATTTTCTATTGTAAAATATCACGAATATTCTGAGCCAATCAGAGTGCTCCTTCTGCATTTGCCGAATATTCGCAATTATTTTGTATTGTAAAATATCAAGAATATTCTGAGCCAATCAGAGTGCTCCTTCTGCATTTGCCGAATATTCGCAATTATTTTGTATTGTAAAATATCAAGAATATTCTGAACCAATCAGAGTGCTCCTTCCGCATTTGCCGAATATTCGCAATTATTTTGTATTGTAAAATATCACGAATATTCTGAGCCAATCAGAGTGCTCCTACAGCATTTGTCGAAATTGCGCAATAAATATCGCATTCGCATGTTGCGATATTTCGATAAAATATCACGAATATTCTGAGCCAATCAGAGCGCTCCTCCAGCATTTCTCGAAATTGCGCAATAAATATCGCATTCGCATGTTGCGATATTTCGATAAAATATCACGAATATTCTGAGCCAATCAGAGTGCTCCTACCGCAGTTATCAAAAAATCGCAATTATTTTCGCATTCGCAATAGCGAAAAATCGCAATCATTTAATTTCGATAAAATATCACGAATATTCGAATTTAGCGAATATATCTCGAATATTCGAATATATATTCGAGATATATCGCGAAATCGAATATGGCATATTCTGCTCAACACTAGTATAAAAGCCCGGTATTGAGGTGGGTATAAAAGCCTGGTATTGAGGTGGGTATAAAAGCCGGGTATTGAGGTGGGTATAAAAGCCTAGTATTGAGGTGGGTATAAAAGCCCGGTATTGAAGTGGTATAAAAGCCTGGTATGGAGGTGGGTATAAAAGCCTGGTATTGAGGTGGGTATAAAAGCCCGGTATGGAGGTGGGTATAAAAGCCCGGTATTGAGGTGGTATAAAAGCCCGGTATTGAGGTGGGTATAAAAGCCCTGTATTGAGGTGGGTATAAAAGCCCGGTATTGAGGTGGTATAAAAGCCCGGTATTGAGGTGGGTATAAAAGCCCTGTATTGAGGTGGGTATAAAAGCCCGGTATTGAGGTGGTATAAAAGCCCGGTATTGAGGTGGGTATAAAAGCCTGGTATTGAGGTGGTATAAAAGCCCTGTATTGAGGTGGGTATAAAAGCCCTGTATTGAGGTGGGTATAAAAGCCCAGTATTGAGGTGGGTATAAAAGCCCTGTATTGAGGTGGGTATAAAAGCCCTGTATTGAGGTTGGTATAAAAGCCCGGTATTGAGGTGGGTATAAAAGCCCGGTGTTGAGGTGGGTATAAAAGCCCGGTATTGAGGTGGGTATAAAAGCCCTGTATTGAGGTGGGTAAAAAAAAGCCCGGTATTGAGGTGGGTATAAAAGCCCGGTATTGAGGTGGGTATAAAAGCCCGGTATTGAGGTGGGTATAAAAGCCCTGTATTGAGGTGGGTATAAAAGCCCGGTATTGAGGTGGGTATAAAAGCCCTGTATGGAGGTGGGTATAAAAGCCCCGTATTGAGGTGAGTATAAAAGCCCGGTATGGAGGTGGGTATAAAAGCCCAGTATGGAGGTGGGTATAAAAGCCCGGTATTGAAGTGGGTATAAAAGCCCGGTATGGAGGTGGGTATAAAAGCCCGGTATTGAAGTAGTTAAGTGCTGCGTTTAAAAAAATAAAATAAAATCCCGAGCTGGACTAAGTGGCCTTCGGAAAAGCCCCTCCGCTGCCCCTTTCTTGTTTTTCACCGTCTTTTGAATCTCTGTTTCGGAGCCTGTTGAGGAATTTGGTTGGCTGCTCCGAGGTGCGGCGCCGAGCACGCGCGATTGTCAGTGATGCAAATTAGAGAGAATAAGACAAAAACGCGAGGTTGGCATCTGTGTGTTTTTTTTTTGGAGCCGCGGTAATGGATATTGGTTGAATCTCCGTCTGCCGTCTCTCCTCCGATATATAACTTTATTGGAAGGATGAGACTGGAGCCGAAGTGTAAAGATATCACAGGAATTCAGACTTCATTCAATTTTCTCGCCGACGCCGCGCACAATGACTTTGAAATGAGAAAGTCGTGGAATGTGGCGGCCCAGAAGAATGGCGACAATAAGGAGGTTTTTTCTCTTCTCTTTTAATTATGCATCTTTTGTATATTCATAGATGTACTTTGAAAGCATTCAGAAGCAATAGACTGCTGAGATGGGGACACACTGGTGTAATTAAGGTTGGAACACAATGAATTCTACATTTCTAACAGAATGGAGGGGGGAAAAAAGACTTGTTATAACGGCTTTAACCCCTGCATGGCCGGGAGGCGCCATCCGCTAGCCCAGCTCCCAGCCCGTCCCACAATCGCCTTTTGAACGTGTTGGTTGGGTGCAGCGGGGGGTGTGGCAGACAGTAATAAGCACCAGAGCAGCTATCAGAAAATTCGGGGCCACCTTACTATAAGGTGACCAGATTTTTAAAATGAAATCCGGGACATATTTTTTCTTTACTAGTAATGGCAACAATCAGCGACTCTCTGCCCGTCGCCGCCGCGCCTCACAGCCTCTCAAGTCTTACTCTCCGGGCCTCGGCTACTACTGGATGAGGAGCGGAGGAAGATCACTCTGCCAGGGAAGGCAAGGAGATAGGCAGGTGGCTGGCCAGGATTTGAGCCAAGGCAGAAGAACATGTGAGCGGAGCTGAATGGGCATGCGCCCGAAATATTCCCTCCGCTCCGACCAGCACATGATCATCAGAAAGGGGCACATATAATGGAAAAAATACAACCCCCCTATGCTAGTAGGCACGGCGGAGCGAGGGGGGGGTGTATTTCTATTTTTTTTATTTTAATTCTGCACTGATTGTCTTTGAAATTGCCCCTGCCCCCTATTAAATCCAATCTGGGGACAAAACCAGGGACAGGCTTGGTCCGGGGACAGTGTCCTCAATCAGGGGACTGTGCCCTGAAACTGGGGATGTCTGGTCACTCTACCTTACTAGGGTGACCACATTTCCAAACTACCAATCAGGGACATTCCCCCCCCCCTTCTCAAAAATCAGCTTGGGGATGCATTGTGGAGAGGGATGGATGGTGCTGGGCATAGAGGGGGATGAATTCTGGAGAGGGATGGATGGATGGTGCTGGGCAGAGATGGGGATGAAATGTGGAGAGGGATGGATGGTGCTGGGCAGAGATGGGGATGAAATGTGGAGAGGGATGGATGGTGCTGGGCAGAGATGGGGATGAAATGTGGAGAGGGATGGATGGTGCTGGGCAGAGATGGGGATGAAATGTGGGAATCAGAGACTTAAATAGCCTTTTGCTTAACCCAAAATGGCTGCCAGGATCACAGCCCCAGGTGACAGAGGAAATCATAGAGAAACCCAGTTTCTCTTAACTTCCCATATGCCGATGCAGATGATCACCATTTGCAGAGGTCGTCACTGACTTGGCTCCATTGACCAAGCTCCATTCAATGGTCATTGGCTGAGCTCCATTCCCCTGGTCATTGGCTGAGTTCCATTCCTCTGATCATTGGCTGAGCTCCATTCCCTGGTCATTGGCTGAGGCTGAGCCCATTGCCCTGGTCATTTGCTGAGCTCCATTCCCCTGGTCATTGGCTGAGCTCCATTTCCCTGATCATTGGCTGAGCTCCATTCCCCTGGTCATTGGCTGAGCTCCATTCCCCTGGTCATTGGCTGAGCTTCATTCTCCTGATCATTGGCTGAGCTCCATTCCCCGGTCATTGGCTGAGCTCCATTCAATGGTCATTAGCTGAGCTCCATTCAATGGTCATTAGCTGAGTTCCATTCCTCTGGTGGTTGAATGAGCTTCATTCCCCTGGTCATTGGCTGAGCTCTTAAAATGTAGGATTATAACAAGGACTGGGAGGAGATACAGTCTAAAGATGGCTGACATTCTTCTAACACCAGACTCTATTTCCCTGCTCATTGGCTCGGCAATATTATTGCCTGAGCTCCATTCCTCTGGTCATTGGCTGAGCTCCATTCCTCTGGTCATTGGCTGAGCTCCATTCCCTGGTCATTGGCTGAGCTCCATTCCCCGGTCATTGGCTGAGCTCCATTCCTCTGGTCATTGGCTGAGCTCCATTCCTCTGGTCATTGGCTGAGCTCCATTCCCTGGTCATTGGCTGAGCTCCATTCCCCGGTCATTGGCTGAGCTCCATTCCTCTGGTCATTGGCTGAGCTCCATTCCTCTGGTCATTGGCTGAGCTCCATTCCTCTGGTCATTGGCTGAGCCTTGGAAGTGTCTGCCAATCATGTGGACTGGAGGAAGATACATTCTCAGGAAGGTTTATAATCTCTTATAATGGGAAATTCAGTATTCCTTTTTTACCTCGTTCCTAATATAAACGTAATCTCCTCTGAAACTGAGCCTAAAATAATATTTTAATCATTTATGCCGCTGAGATCATCAAGCATTCTATTTTATGTTTTTTTTTCATCCTGCTTAATTTATAATGTATCTGATGGTTCCCCTTCTGCTCGATGCCGATCCTTTTATAAGATTTTTTTTTTCTTCTTCTGCAATTTTTGCAAAAGGCAAAAAATACCCTCATGGCTAATTTAACAAACTCAATAGCCACCTGGTAATGAGATACACAGGGAGCGCCATTTCAATTAATAAAGAGCATGCAAACGAGGTTTTGCTTCACAGAAATTGCTCATTATGTTTCCTAAAAAAAAAGGCCGTTATCTAACGCTAGATAGTTCCCGCTCTTTGGAAACACTTCTGTATCAATCCGGGGGTGACGCCACATACAGAATCCTCACGCAGCGAACTGTTGGTGGCTATTACGTATTTTTTTAGTCTTGTTAGCCTTTTTCAAATATACATATGTGGCCCTACGCGTTCCGTCTTTCTATAAATATTGATTTTCAGACAATCTACTAAACTCACTAATACGGCAAAAAAGATTCTGAGCGCAATCATCTCAAGTGTGCTTCTTTAACCATTTAAGACCCGGACTTTTAGGCAGGTAAAGAACCTGGCCAGTTTTTGTGATTTGGCACTGCGTCCCTTTAACTGACAATTGCGCGGTCGTGGGACGTGGCTCCCAAACAAAATTGGCGTCCTTTTTTTTCCCCACAAAGAGATCTTTCTTATGATGGTATTTAATCACCTCTGTGGTTTTTATTTTTTGCGCTATAAACAAAAATAGAGCGACAATTTTGAAAAAAAATCTCTGGCCCGGATTCAGGTAGATTTGCCCCTTTCTTGCGGAGGCGCAGGGCAACGTTTTTGCCCTGCGCCCCCGCAAATTTACTGCGCTACCCGCGATTCACGGAGCAGCAGCTCCGTAAATTGCGGGGGCGCTGTGTAAACTTGCCCTGCGTAAGGGCGCCTAATGTAAATGATCCCGTAGGGGGCGGGAATCATTTAAATTAGGCACGCTCCCGCGCCAAGCGTAGAGCGCATGCTCTGTCGGGAAACTTTCCCGATGTGCATTGCGGCAAATGATGTCGCAAGGACGTCATTTGCTTCAAAGTGAACGTGAATGGCGTCCAGCGCCATTCACGAATCACTTACGCAAATTACGTTAAATTCGAACGTCGCAACGCGGGAACAACGGGTATCCTTAGCATTGGCTGCGCCTGTTTTTAGCATGTGCTGCCTTACGCTAAGCACGCCGTACGGAAACTACGTAAATTGCGTACGCAGGGCTCGCGCAACATTGTGAATCGGTGTTAGTATGCAATTTGCATACTATACACTGAGCACAATGAGAGCGCCCCCTAGCGGTCATCGTAAGAATGCAGCCTAAGATATGCGTGGCATAAGAGCCTTATGCCACGCAGATTTTAGGCTGCAGTCGGCGTTACGATGTTCCTGAATCAGGAGCATTCGTAACGCCGGGGCAAGTAAGCAATTGCGCTGTGTAACCTATGGCTACACAGGCGCAATTGCTTCTTGAATCTAGGCCAATATTTTTTACTTTTTTCTATAATAAATATCCCTCAAAAATATATAAAACATTATTTTTTTCCCTCAGTTTAGGCCGATACGTATTCTTCTACCTATTTTTGGTAAAAAAATATTGCAATAAGCGTTTATCGATGGGTTTGCGCAAACTTTATAGCGTTTACAAAAAAAGGGGATCGTTTTATTGCATTTTTATTAATTACTTTTTTTTTCCTACTAATGGCGGCGATCAGCGATTTTTTTCGTGACTGCGACATTATGGCGGACACATCTGACAATTTTGACACATTTTTGGGACCATTGTCATTTTCACAGCAAAAAATGCATTCAAAATGCATTGTTTACTGTGAAAATGACAATTGCAGTTTGAGAGTTAACCACAAGGGGGCGCTGATGGGGTTATGTATGAACTAATATGTGTTTCTAACTGTAGGGGGGTGTGGCTGTAGGTGTGACGTCATCGATTGTGGTTCCCTATAAAAGGGAACAAACGATCGATGACCGCGCCACAGTAAAGAACGGGGAAGGTGTGTTTACATACAGCTCTCCCCGTTCTTCAGCTCCGGGGACCGATCTCGGGACTCCAGTGGCGATCGGGTCCGCGGGTCCCGGTCACGGAGCTTCGGACCGGGTCGTGTGCACGCGCCATGCGGCACGCTCGTGACCCCATGACTGGGTTTAAAGAGCCACGTACATGTACGTGGATGTGCCCAGCCGTGCCATTCTGCCGACGTATATCGGCGTGAATGGGTCCTTAAGTGGTTAACCGCTTAAAGCGGAAGTAAACCCGTCCATTTAACAGTTTTAAAAAAAATGTAACACTCCCATTGGTTGGGCTCTCAACCAAACTGTCAAACCATCCAATGGCTGGTGTCATAACTGATCACATGTGCCGCATCATGGCAGTTGTAGATCAAACAGAGGCCAAGATGGCGGCTTCCTTGGCTGAAAACGATAGTGGTGCAGGGGGAATCAGAAGCAGGCAGGACAGAGAGGGGGATCGATGTCGGGGAAGCAATTACAGGAACAATGCCCTGTGTCTGTGTCTCTCCCTGCAGTAGCTGAAAGCCAGCAAGAGGGGGATAAACTGTCTTTCAGCTGCTGCACAGGGCATCTTTCTGTAATTGCCCCTCCACCCGACCGCACTAACTCCCCCTGCTGAATGGGCGCCCCTGTGTGCCTGGGCCCCCTACAGGAGGACTGGTGGCCCCCCCTATCAGCGGCCCTGTCCAGGGGGGCCCTGCCTAAAGCTGTGTAAGGGTCCCCAAAATTTGTGATGGCTCACTATAATAAAAACTCAATAAAAAAAAATAATAATAAAAAAAAAAAAACAGCCAACAGCAGAAAAGGTCAATCAGTAAATAAACTCGAAATGACAAAGAATTGTAATAAGAAGACCTTCCAGTCCTGGAATTCCGCGGCTTCAAGGCGCTTTCAGGCTGACGATAATCGCAGCATTCCGCAATACTTGATTTACGATAATACATTTATAGCCTCTCATTTCATCTCATATATATATATATTTCATTTTTTCTTTCTTTCCTGGCAGACAATTTGTAAGAAAATAACAGGTGTTACAGGAAAAGCCTGCGCTCTATTTAATAATGCACATGGTTGAAGTAAAAAGACATTATCTCCTCCACGCCGCTAAGAGTTGGCGTAATCTTCCTGTCCCTGTTCTCATTATCTATTCTGACAGTTAATTTATAGGCTGTAACGGGGCTAAAAAAAATAAAAAAAATAATAATAATAATAAAAAATCCTTAAAATAAATACGTTGCACATTTCTTTGACTTAATCTTTGTTGGAAACATGTGGCATAATTTGCATATTAATCTCTAGCAAATAGGAGACTGCGCCCCTGGAATCCGACATGCATATATTATATTACACAACGCCGCGATTTTCCTGCTACATTTTGGGCTTCTGTTTTATTTTATTTTTTTATTTTTTTAACTTTTCCCCATCGGAATGGCATTCTCATGGGAGAGAGAATGAAAAAAAATCCAGCCACTTAGCATTTGAAAATTAAGTTTTTAGACTAATTTGATTTTTTTTTTTTTTTTACAAAAGGGCAATTTTTTTTTTTTTTTTAAATGAAAATGTGATTTGCATAGAATTAAAAAGTTGATTGTGTTTTTGCAGGGAGTGAGATAGATAATGGGATTTGAGTTTCGTTGGCCTGGAAGGTCTCAAGCGGTGAGTTAAGTGTTTAATGTAGCTTGTAGTTTTACTTTGTGTCTCTTTTTATTGTAATTAATAATTTAATACGCATACAGGTACATGGCACGGATTTTGCTGCGGCTTTTCATTTTTCTCCTTTAAGGTTCGTTGGAGCCCAAATTGGAAATTAAGCTTTGAAGTACATGGACAGGATACAGATGACCTGCTCAGGACTTCTGCTTTTTTTTACCTATATGTTGGGTATGTTGTTACCAATATATAGGATATATTTAGGGCTTTTTCCCACAGAGAATAGGTGCTGGTACTCCTCTTCAAAATCACTTTCCTTCACCCCCTACTTACCTCTGAGTACCGCCCCTTGGCTGCGCCCCCTACCCACCTCCGAGTACCATCCCTTGGTTCCACCCCTACCCACCTCCGAGTACCCTCCCTTGGTTCCACCACTACCCACCTCCGAGTACCGTCCCTTGGTTCCACCCCCTACCCACCTCCGAGTACCCTCCCTTGGTTCCACCCCCTACCCACCTCCGAGCACCGTCCCTTGGTTCCACCCCTACCCACCTCTGAGTACCATCCCTTGGTTCCACCCCCTACCCACCTCTGAGTACTTTCCCTTGGTTCCACTCCTACCCACCTCTGAGTACCGTCCCTTGGTTCCACCCCTACCCACCTCCAAATACTGTCCCTTGGTTCCACCCCTACCCACCTCCGAGAGCCGTCACTTGGTTCCACCCCTTACCCACCTCCGAGTACCGTCCCTTGGTTCCACCACTACCCACCTCCGAGTATCCTCCCTTGGTTCCACCACTACCCACCTCCGAGTACCGTCCCTTGGTTCCACCCCCTACCCACCTCTGAGTACCGTCTCTTTGTTCCACCCCCGACCCACCTCCGATTACCGTCCCTTGGTTCCACCCCCTACCCACCTCCGAGTACCATACCTTGGTTCCACCTCCGAGTACGGTCCCTTGGTTCCACCCCCTACCCACCTCTGAGTACGGACCCTTGGTTCCACCTCCGAGTACGGTACCTTGGTTCCACCCCTCTACCCACCTCCGAGTACAGTCCCTTGGTTCCACCCCCCTACCCACCTCTGAGCATGTCCCTTGGTTTCACCCCTCTACCCACCTCCGAGTACCATCTCTTGGTTCCCCCCTACCCACCTCCGAGTACCGTCCCTTGGTTCCACCCCCCCCAAGGGATGGTACTCGGAGGTGGGTAGCCACCTCCGAGTACCATCCCTTGGTTCCACCTCCGAGTACCGTACCTTGGTTCCCCCCCCCTACCCACCTCCGAGTACGGACCCTTGGTTCCACCTCCGAGTACGGTACCTTGGTTCCACCCCTCTACCCACCTTCGAGTACCGTCCCTTGGTTCCACCCCTACCCACCTCCGAGTACCGTCTCTTGGTTCCACCCCCTACCCATCTTCGAGTACCGTCTCTTGGTTCCACCCTCTACTCACCTTCGAGTACCGTCCCTTGGTTGCACCCATACCCACCTCTGAGTGCCGTCCCTTGGTTACACCCATACCCACCTCTGAGTACCGTCTCTTGGTTCCACCCCTACCCACCTCCGAGTACTGTCCCTTGGTTCCACCCCCCTACCCACCTCCGAGTACCGTCCCTTGGTTCCACCTCCGAGTACCGTCCCTTGGTCCCCCCCCTACCCACCTCCGAGTACGGACCCTTGGTTCCACCTCCGAGTACGGTACCTTGGTTCCACCCCTCTACTCACCTCCGAGTACCGTCCCTTGGTTCCACCCATACCCACCTCTGAGTACCGTCTCTTGGTTCCACCCCTACCCACCTCCGAGTACCGTCCCTTGGTTCCACATTCCCTACTCAATCTGAAATAAAAAAAGTTTTAATGACAATCCCAGACAAAAGCCTCGTACACATGATCGGATTATCCGATATTCCGGAATTGTGTGATGGCAGGCTGTTGTCGGAAAATCCGACCAATTGTACTCTCCATCGGACAATTGTTGTCGTATTTTCAGACAACAAATATTAGATGGCATGCTTTAAAATTTTCCAACAACAAATGTGTGATGTCGGATTATCCGATCATGTATACACAAGTCCATCGTAATAAAAATCCTAAATACAAACACGCATGCTCAGAAGCAATGCTCACCATGACACAACATTAGCAGAAGTTGCCCAAAGGGTGGCGCTAAAGAGCTGCAAAAACATGTAGTTTCTTGTTTGTTGGCCGACAATTCTTTTCCTATTGTATGCAAGACAATTTCGTGGCCAACGCCCTTCGGACAAAAGTTCTACGCTTTGTCTGCCGAAAATCCGATCATGTGTACCAGGCGTAAGAAAAACAATCCCGACGTCGCCACCACCTGCGTGGTCGTATAGTTATGTATCTATCCATCTCTGGGCTCAGACGATCGTTCTGTACGTTCTCATTAATAATTCCGGCACTGTAATGAATGTTGCTTGTTCTTCGGAACATCCTGCTGATTCCCGCGCCTTCTGTTTTTTTTTGAGTCGATTTTATTTTCCACCTGGCGGTGGCGGCGGCGGCGGCTACAATCGTAACAAATAAAATAAACCTGGATTATTGGGAGCTGACAGTCCTAATTAATAACGGTTTAACCTCCAAGGTGAGCCACAAGTCCTGGAAGAGGAGAATGAAATATCGTCATCTCGGCTGTCTCCGGGAAAAGACCGCCGGCCTCTCTCTCGTAAAAACTGTCGATGGAAATGGCTAAATGCTGCATAAAACTAGAGCAGGAGAGGCGAGGAGGGCGCCTCATACATACCAATAAAAAGAGACTGCGGCGCAGACTGCAGCAGAAAACTCAGCGTCATGCTGATGTTCTACGAGACAGAAATGACACCGGAGGTGATTAACCACTTACCTCCCAAGTCTATTCTGACGTTCCTCTCCTATATGGAAAAATCCGCTACAAAATTACATAGAACCCCAAACATTACCGTATATATTACCGTATATATTACATGGCATTTGCTTTCAATTGTTTTGGAAAAAAATACACTTTAAAGGGGTTGTAAAGCTTCGTGTTTTTTCACCTTAATGCATCCTATGCATTGAGGTAAAAGAACACCTTGCAGTGTCCCCCCCCCCCCCATTTTACTTACCTGAGCCCCGAATTTCCGTGAGCGAGATCCCTCTGTCACTCTCTCCAGGGAGTCTCGGCTCTTCATTGGATAGATTGATAGCAGCGCAGCCATTGGCTCCCGCCGCTGTCAATCAAATCCAGCGACGCGGCCACGAGGGGGGCGGGGCCGAGTCATACACTCGGCGGCTATACACGCCAAGTATATAACACGGGAGAGACGTCTGACTTATGTTCACTAAAGGAATGTATATTGTGTAGCAGGTGAGAATAGCTTATCGCGGAGTCAGAAAGTCTGTCTAAGATGTGGATTGAGGGGGACTCATTAGCACCCATTGTGTGATGTTGTGGGTGGAGTGTGTCATTGTCCCTTTTCTTACTGCAGCATGCTTTCTAATAGCTGGATTCAGGTACACGTGCCTAACGTTAGGCAGGCGTAGCGTATCTCATATATGCTACACCGCCGTAAATTAGAGAGGCAAGTGCTGTATTCACAAAGCACTTGCTTCCTAAGTTACGGCGGCGTAGCGTAAATGTGCCGGCCTAAGCGCCTAAGCGACCTAATTCAAATTGTGAAGAGGTGGGCATGTTTTAAGCTAATGAATCGTGACCCGACGTGATTGATGTTTTGAACGAACGGCGCATGCGCCGTCCGTGGACATATCCCAGTGTGCATGCTCCAAATTACGCCGCAAAGACTTATTGGTTTTGACGTGAACGTAAATTACGCCCAGCCCCATTCACGAACGACTTACGCAAACGACGTAAACATTAAAAAATTTGACGCGGTTCCGACGTCCATACTTAACATTGGCTGCGCCATCTTTTTGGTGGTTTATCTTTAGGCCTAAAAACGCCTTACGTAAATGGCGTATCTTTACTGCGACGGGCAAGCGTACGTTCGTGAATAGGCGTATCTCGCTGATTTACGCATTCTAGGCGTAAATCAGCGTACACGCCCCTAGCGGCCGGCGGAAATAGACAGCTAAGATACGACGGCGCCAACAGTCGTATCTTAGCTAGATTTAAGTGTATCTCAATTTGAGAATACACTTAAATATACGACGGCGCAGATTCAGAGTTACGACGGCGTATCTCTACCTGAATCTGGCTATAAGTGTATATAAGAAACCTGAGTTTACCATTAATATCTGTTTGGAACCAGAGAACAGAGCTGTGTCTCGTTATTCTGGGGGAAAATCCAATGGGTCCTGTCTGCTGGATTGTGGAGTGTCGGATAAGCTGTCTTGGGTTGGTGGAATGGAATATCGTAACGGCGTTAACCCCTGACCGTTACAAACTTCTTAAAGGATATGTAAAAATTTGCATTTTTTTTTTATAAAACTAACAAACAAACAAAAAAACATGCATGCTCGGAATCATTGAACTTAATTTTTCTCGGCTCGTTGTAGTGTTGTAAGGTCACCGCATTCTTGACAGTCGGAATTTGGTGTGACCGTGTGTATGCAACACAAGTTTGAGCCAACATTCCATCAGAAAAAATTTCCGATCGTCTGTACGGGGCCTTAGTGCATGCCCTGCCCTTGCAGTGCCCGGCCTTTCATGCCCTCTGTTTGCCCCCTACAAATGACCAGAATTGAATATCACCCTTTACCCCCCCCCCTCCTATAGACTTCAATGAGGTTTTGCCACAATGTTTGTAAACTTTGAAATTTTTAAAACTGCTGGGAAACTGAACCCGGCGCCGGAGTCGAGTCGCTCATCGCTGAGTATTCTTGTTTTCAAACCGTTCCAGACTTTGCCGAACATCTTTTCGGGCATTTTCCTTCTGCTCTCCATTCTGCCGGGGAGACAGACTGCCACTTCTCTGACTTGTGTTTCTTATATAATAAGTCCAATGGCTTCTTTATGTTTTTGAGTCACATCACATCATTGCGGCAAATTGATATACATGACTTCCTTCCCATGTTCTCGGCGCCACATGCTGTGCACAGCAAGCCTTCAATTAATTTACACTTTCCATCTGCTCGCTAAGATGCGGCTTTGTGACTGAAAGACAGTATGATAAAGTGACATGAAATGGGCTAATAACTGGCACTAATATGGAAGGCAACCTTCTGCGGAGCATTCCGGGGATGAGCATTGTTCTTCTTCCCAGGAGTTCTTCAAAACAGAGCGCTGAGCGTTTCCCGAAGGGCCAACCAGACAGGCAGAGATGTCAGGGAACGAGGTGGAGATTGGCAGTGGTGTTGTACGGGGGGGGGGGGCTGTATTGAGACATCATGTTGTTGTGCCCACACCTGGATGACATCACACTTCTGTGAAGTTCTGTTGCTAAAAATGCAATACTGGAAGCAGCTTGGGGCCTGCTTTATATGTAAAGATGCTTTTCATAACGGTTATGGTCAAGAGCATGTGGACGCCCCTCCAAAATGTGGAGTTCAGGTGTTTCCATTGAAGGGTTAGTCCTACAGCAGTGGCCTCCAAACTGCGGCCCATGGGTCAAATGTGACTCTTTGCTTCCCTTTATTCGGCCCTTGGGGCACTGTTCCCACTATTCTTCCCACTAGCACCAACAATAGAGCACTATTCCTCCAATTGAAACCAACGATAGGGCACAACTCCTCCCGTTGAAACCAACGATAGGGCACAACTCCTCCCATTGAAACCAATTAAGATACGGGGCAAATGTGGCTCTTTGCTTTCCTTTATTCGGCCCTTGGGGCAATGTTCCTTCTATTCCCCCCATTGAAACCAATGATAGGGCACAACTCCTCCCATTGAAACCAACGATAGGGCACAACTCCTCCCATTAAAACCAACGATAGGGCCCAACTCCTCCCATTAAAACCAACGATAGGGCATAACTCCTCCCATTGAAATCAATTAAGAGACGGGGCAAATGTGGCTCTTTGCTTCCCTTTATTCAGCCCTTGGGACAATGTTCCTACTATTCTTCCCACTAGCACCAACAATGGAGCACTATTCCTCCCATTGAAACCAACGATAGGGCACAACTCCTCCCATTGAAACCAACGATAGGGCACAACAACTCCTCCCATTGAAACCAACGATAGGGCACAACTCCTCCCATTGAAACCAACGATAGGGCACAACTCCTTCTATTGAAACCAATGATAGGGCACAACTCCTCCAATTGAAACCAACGATAGGGCACAACTCCTTCTATTGAAACCAATGATAGGGCACAACTCCTCCCATTAAAACCAACGATAGGGCACAACTCCTCCCATTGAAACCAACGATTGGGCACAACTCCTTCTATTGAAACCAATGATAGGGCACAACTCCTCCCATTGAAACCAACGATTGGGCACAACTCCTTCTATTGAAACCAATGATAGGGCACAACTCCTCCCATTGAAACCAACGATAGGGCACAACTCCTCCCATTGAAACCAATGATAGGGCACAACTCCTTCTATTAAAACCAACGATAGGGCACAACTCCTCCCGTTGAAACCAATGATGATACGGGGCAAATGTGGCTCTTTGCTTCCCTTTATTCGGCCCTTGGGCCACTGTTGCTACTTTTCTTGCCACTAGCACCAACAATGGAACACTATTTCTCCCATTGAAACCAAGGATAGGGCACAACTCCTCCCATTGGAACCAATGATGACACGGCAAGCAGAAGGAGTGCCCCCCCCCCCCGTGTGACCTGAGAACCCCATCAAGGTATATTTCATACCGAAGGTCCTAAGCAACAGAAGAAGCAGCCCAATCATTTTACTGGCACTGAAAAATGACTAAAACCTCAGGTTTGGATGGACTCTGCTCTTAATCTGATCAATGCTCATTCATATGGAAAAGATTAATATAATGACAAGTCAGTAATAAATGTGATAAAGTGACAGTTACAGGAAGGCAAATGGTTTAAAATAAAGAGTAAATTATTACCTGTCAAAATGAAATCCACCATGTGACCCCCGGGTGTTCCTGGGCCGATTGAATGCGCTGATTTGATTACAGTCCATATCAATTGACTTTGTCCTTTCCCTTTAAACATGGAGCCAGCGCTAATGGCGGGGGTGGGAGCAGACTGTGCGTGAAATCCATTTAATGGCGGCCATTAGGCTAATTGATAAATTATAATTCTCTTATAGCTGGCAGCGTGATGTAAAATTTTGTCTGATTTTTGGGGTTCTACCGTATTTATCTGATTCCGCGAATGGAACGGCGGGAAAACGGCGAGTAGAGATTGTACTGAAGAGAATTTTTCACGCCTGACACTTTAATTTTAAAAGAAAAAAATATTGTGCAAATGAGGTGAAAATCTGGTTTTCCTTTTCCCATAAAAAAAACCGACCCGGAGTGGAGTCTGCCTGAGAACCTCATTTCATAGCAATTACAGCCCCCCCATCACAGTGCCCCTTACAGTCATGCCCCCCATTTCTCTCTGATCACAGTGCCCCTTACAGTCATGCCCCCCATTTCTCTCTGATCACAGCACCCCTTACATTCATGCCCCCATATTTCTCTCTGATCACAGTGCCCCTTACAGTCATTCCCCCCCCCATTTCTCTCTGATCACAGTGCCCCTTACAGTCATTCCCCCCACCCCCCATTTCTCTCTGATCACAGTGCCCCTTACAGTCATGCCCCCCATTTCTCTCTGATCACAGTGCCCCTTACAGTCATGCCCCCCATTTCTCTCTGATCACAGCGCCCCTTACATTCATGCCCCCATATTTCTCTCTGATCACAGTGCCCCTTACAGTCATGCCACCCCCATTTCTCTCTGACCACAGTGCCCCTTACAGTCATGCCCCCCCCATTTCTCTCTGATCACAGACCCCTTACAGTCATGGCCCCCCCATTTCTCTCTGATCACAGTGCCCCTTGCAGTCATGGCCCCCATTTCTCTCTGATCACAGTGCCCCTTACAGTCATGCCCCCCCCCCATTTCTCTCTGATCACAGTGCCCCTTGCAGTCATGCCCCCCCCCCCCATTTCTCTCTGATCACAGTGCCCCTTACAGTCATGCCCCCTCATTTCTCTCTGATCACAGTGCCCCTTACAGTCATTCCCCCCACCCCCCATTTCTCTCTGATCACAGTGCCCCTTACAGTCATGCCCCCTCATTTCTCTCTGATCACAGTGCCCCTTACATTCATGCCCCCACATTTCTGATCACAGTGCCCCTTGCAGTCATCCCCCCCCCCCCCACTTCTCTCTGATCACAGTGCCCCTTACAGTCATGCCACCCCCATTTCTCTCTGATCACAGTGCCCCTTGCAGTCAAGACTAATTCAAAATAGGCTGAGGGGGCGTGTTCTATGTTAATTTGTGTTGACCTGACGTGATTGACGTTTTTTTGGAACGGCGCATGCGCCGTCCGCCTACATATCCCAGTGTGCATTGCGGCAAAGTACGCCGCACGGGCCTATTGGTTTTGACGTGGACATAAATTACGTAAATCCCTATTCACGGACGACTTACGCAAACGACGTAAAATGTTCGCATTTCGACGCGGGAACGACGACCATACTTAACATTGATTACGCCTCCTAGGGGGCATCTTTATCTTTAGGCGGCCTATCTCTTATGGAAACGGCATATCTTTACTGCGACGGGCGGACGTATGTTCGTGAATAGGCGTATCTAGTGATTTACATATTCTACGCCGACCGCAATGGAAGCGCCACCTAGCGGCCAGCCTAATTATTGCACCCTAAGATAGGACGGCGCAAGCTGTCGTATCTTAGATAGGTTTAAGTGTATCTCTGTTTGAGAATACACTTAAACTTAGGTCGGCGCAGATTTCGAGTTAGGTCGGCGTATCTACTGATGCGCCGGCCTAACTCTTACTGAATCTAGCCCTAAGACTGGGATGTCATTAAAGTTCATGTGCGTGTAAAGGCCGGCGTCCCAATACTTTTGGTAATACAGTGTGTCTGTCTCTCTATCTATCTACATATATCTATTTAGCTGTTTATATCTCTGTCCCATATCTGTCTGTCTTTCCATCTTCTGTACATTCAATCATCTGATTCCTGGATAATAGAAGTCAATTGGTGAAGCGAAGGTCATTGAGTTTCTTAGGAACGGCACAATGATCCCGGTGCTTGGGTTGGCGTACACCGCCCCCGGTTTATCCTTCCTTGTGTAATTGCACATTGTACAAGCAACATTTCTTTGTTCATGAGCCCTTTCACTCACACCAATAACATGGCAGGCTCCGGTACAAGCGTACAGTTCTAGAGTCACACGGCTGTGATGCACAAAGGGACGGAATGCTTGCCGAATGTCGTCTCATCATGGGGTATTGTTGGGGACGGAACGCGCCGGTGCTAAGTAGGCTGTGAGTGGCGGAGACAAGGCCAGACACGCTATCTGATACAGACAAGGAACGGGTCACGCGTGCCGGCCGCAGAATTCATTAATCACTTTCTGTGTAATGGGATTATGCTTATCTTTTATTACAGCCAGAGATGGCGGTTCTGCCAGACGGGGACTCAGGCCAGCTAACGGGGGACTAAAACTATAATGACATTTCTGTAATTCCTTCTCTTCAGTTATCACCATAAAGAGCAACTGAAAATTTAAATTGACAACTGTGGCCGAGCAATCTTGATGGCGATTTGTTTTTATTGAATGATTTTAGTTGGTTCGGATTCCTCCTGCCAAGATAAGCAGCACCAGAAGTCTTCAACCCGTCAGCCGCCGGTGACTCCGTGAAGCTCTCTTTCCACCAAGCTACTGCCTGGGATGAAGATGTGTTGCAAAATTCTCATCCTCCTAGCCCCTCTGCTTTGGGAAGGCACCCATGTGTTCGTGACTTAAGGCCAGGGTCGGGATGCCTAGACTCTTACTATTTTGCTGGACGTGGTTTCCCAGAAGAAGTCTTTAGAAGGAGCACCAGGGAGGAACTTTAACTAGAGGGGAAAATTCAGCACAAAAGCTGGAACTTTGCTTGGACCCCTAAAAGAGTCTGGTGTCTCCCCCAAGCAGTCAAATGCTGCATCTACTCTGAAGTTGAATGCTCAAGAATCACGGAATGCTGCCTGGCTTAAAGGTCCTTCTGTAGGGAGGTGCAGTCTATATTCTCCAATGCAGGTGGAGAGCTTCATAAGATAGTGTCCTCCAGTAGAAGTCTTTCAGGTCCTCGGTCAAGCACAGGTTGAGGCCTAACAGCAACAGATATTCAGTAGCACAGGCTGCCTTCGAGGGGCAGAGGCCCCAAGAGAAGAGAGCTTTAAGTGGCCCTCCCAAACATTTACCTTCTCCTCAGCCACCTTCTGGGTGCCCCCTACCAGGGATTACCTGTTTCTTTCAGAGGCAGGCAGGAGCAATCAAGGCTCAGGTTTAGGGATGGACCTGACCACACCTGGAAATTAAAATCCTGTTCCACTGAGTATAGCATTTGTGGTAGCAAACAAACCCTACATTTAACTCTGTCCACAACCCCACTATAGGTGAAGAATTCTACCCTGAGGTGAGATTTCACCTAACCACTGGTGGTCCATAACTACTTCTGGGGGTTAAGGGGGTTGCTACATAAACATATATTGGCAAACAAACTCTTTTAATTTCCTAAGTTAACTCTTCTGTCTTTGTATTATGTTAACGTGAAGAGTCTGAGCCAATCCCTGGGAGGGGCGCCCAGAAGGTAGCTGGGGAAAAGATAAATATTTGGGAGAGCTGTTCAGAGCTCTCTTCTTCTGGGATCTCTGGCCTGGGAGGCAGCCTGTGATAAAGTTTTGGGTCCTTTTCCAGCCCAGCTTCATAAAGTAGTGTCCTCCAGTAGATGTCTTTCTGGCCCTCAGCTAAGGCCTAACAGCAACAGATTGATCCTCCTTTCCTGTTTCTGGAGGCTTCTTCTAGAGG
Source organism: Rana temporaria (assembly GCF_905171775.1). Classification (NCBI taxonomy): domain Eukaryota; kingdom Metazoa; phylum Chordata; class Amphibia; order Anura; family Ranidae; genus Rana; species Rana temporaria. Next base: position 161,330,698 of record NC_053499.1, on the reverse strand, counting down.
CAGGCAGGAGCAATCAACACCCAGGTTAAGGAATGGACCTAACCACACCTGGAAATTCAAATGCTGCTCCACTGAGTATAGCAGAGCCAAGAAAAAAAATGCTCTACAGATGCATTTGTGGTGGCAAACAAACTAAATTTTGACTCCAAAGACTGGCACCTATCTGCCCACAAACCCACTATAGGTGAAGAATTCTACCCTAAGGCGAGGTGTCGCCCAACCACTGGTGGTCCATAACTACTTCTGGGGGTTAATGGGGATGCTACATAAGAATCTATTGGCAAACAGACTTATTCAATTTCCCAAGTTTCCCCACAAAGGCCAACTCTACTGTTAGTGTATTGTGTTTATTTGAAGACTCTGAGCCCATCCCTGAAAAGGGATGCCCAGAAGGTGGCTGGGAAAAGATAAATATTTGGGAGAGCTGTTCAGAGCTCTCTTCTCCTTGAGTCTCTGGCCTGGGAGACAGCCGGTGATCAAGTTGTGGGTCCTTTTCCAGCCCAGCTTTATAAAGTAGTGTCCTCCAGTAGATGTCTTTCTGGCCCTCAGCTAAGGCCTAACAGCAACAGAGTGATCCTCCTTTCCTGTTTCTGGAGGCTTCTTCTAGAGGCAGGCAGGAGAAATCAACAGGCAGGAGCAATTTTGACTCCAAAGACTGGCACCTACCTGCCCACAAACCCACTATAGGTGAAGAATTCTACCCTAAGGTGAGGTGTTGCCCAACCACTGGTGGTCCATAACTACTTCTGGGGGTTAATGGGGAGGCTACATAAGCATCTATTGGCAAACAGACTTATTGAATTTCCTAAGTTTCCACGCACAAGGCCAACTCTACCGTCATTGTATTGTGTTCATTTGCAGAGTCTGAGTTTTCTCCAGGGTAATAAAAAACACTTATTATTATTGTTTCATTGTTTGTGCTCCATTAATTCACCCGTAAGGACTTTATCTCTTTTGTATATGAAAACAATAAATTCAGCCATCACCGCTGATTATCTGCGCAAAGGTCGCATCAGAGGCACGTTTCTCCCACACCCCCCACCTAGGCCCCCCGCCTTCCACTGTATAATTATATATTCTAATGACTGCCCCCGATGACATATACATAATTGTTACTTTGCCGCCATTTGCATATTAATTGCCGTGTATGTTTTAGTATTCATTAGGCGGTTGATCATCAGATTCCGAGATTATCCTTTAAATTTCACTTGATACTTGTGATGATGCTTATCCATTTAATGATAATGTTGATCAAACCTGGGAATAATGTATGCATGAGGAGGCGAATGGGGGAGGGAGGGGGTGACAACGTGAAGATAGAAGAGGCTATTAGCCCTTGGCATGCGCCGGGTTTCTGAGACACGAGGCGAGAGCGAGGCCCGGCGCAGGAAGTGACTGGCGACACCAACGGAATGATAATTTTTTCTTTTCATCTGAGGCAGTCGGAATTTCGCAAGATCAGTTGGGTGGCATAAAAGCACAAAACAGTGTTATGTACGAACGGTAAACACGGCAATTTCGCATAATAGGCGGGTAATTATGCTGATTCCCCTCTATTATTATTCGTCTTTTTAATTGTAGGCTTGTGCTTTGCCTTTCACCTTGACTGCAATTTAAAGTAAGGACTTATCATCGACTTATTAGAGGAGCTTTTTCATTTTTTTCAAAACGCCATTCTGGATGGTAACATGTTGGCCTTGATACAGGAAACTCCAATAGATGGTAATCCAGCCGCTAAAATCTTATCAAAGCTTTAATAGGATAATGTAAGTCATTTTCAATCTTTTTAAAGCTGCAGATTTTACGAACATAATACCTAGTAATCCTTTGACTTCCCATTATGGGGTGACAACTCTCTGTCCCTGCCTACCAATTGCCCTCCAGGGTTGTCACCCTGTTATACAGGCAAATACTTCTCCATCGTGCCATACCATCAGGGAGGCGTATGATTGACCCCAAATTTATTCTGAAGCAGGGCAACCACCCCAAACATACAGCCAAAGTCAACAAGAACTACCTTCTTCAGTGTAAAGAACAACAAGGAGTCCTGGAAGGGATGGTTTGGCCCCCACAGAGCCCTGATCTCACCATCATGGTGTCTGTCTGGGGTGGCATGAAGAAGACAGAAGGATTGGAGGTGGCCGACATCCACAGAAGATCTGTGCTTAGATCTCCAAGATGTACATAGAACAACCTACCCGCCGAGTTCCTTCAACAACTGTTGTGCAAGTCTACCTAGAAGACAGAGGCGTAACTAGAACCTTCAGGGCCCCAGTGCAAGAAACCATGGAGGGGCCCTCTGACCCAACCCCCCCCTTCAATCTGAGTCCACAGACATCGTCCAAGAACCCTGCCTTCCGCGTGCCCCTTGGGGCACATCCAGTGCGCTCAGTGACTGCTGAAAACTGATCATGGTAAAGGGCCAATCACAGCGGCCCTTTACCATGTGATCAGCTGATCACATGTAAATGGACTTGCCGGCCATCAGCAGTCCTTTCCTCCCACTCTGTGTATGTGTGAGGAAAGGAGAGCCCAGCAAGACTGTCAGTACATTGTTTACACTGATAATCAGTGCAGCCTATCAGTGTCACCTATCAGTGCTCATCAATGCCACCTATCAGTGCTCATCAATGCTGCCTATCAGTGCCGTTTTATCAGCGCCACCTATCAGTGCACATCAATGCTGCCCATCAGTGCTGTTTTATCAGTGCCACCTATCAGTACTCATCAATGCTGTCTATCAGCGCCACCTATCAGTGCTCATCAATGCTGCCCATTAGTGCCGTTTTATCAGTGTCATCTATCAGTGCTCATCAATGCTGCCCATCAGTGCTGTTTTACCAGGGCCACCTATCAGTGCTCATCAATGCTGCCCATCAGTGCCGTTTTATCAGCGCCACCTATCAGTGCTCATCAATGCTGCCTATCAGTGCCTATCAGTGCAACCTATCAGTGCTCATCAATGACGCCTATCAGTGCCTATCAGTGCCGTCCATCAGTGTCCATCAATGCTGCCTATCAGTGCCACCAAATAGTGCCCACCAGTGTGGCCTATAAGTGTAACCCATCAGTGCTGCCCATCAGTGCTATCAATCAGTTTCCATCAGTTCCGCCCATCAGTGGCCATCAGTGTCGCCTATAAGTGCAACCCATTAGTGCCATCCATCAGTGGCCATCAGTGTCGCCTTTAAGTGCAACCCATCAGTGCTGCCCACCAGTGTCCATCAGTGCCGCCTATCAGTGCCCCCATCAGAGCTGCCTTTGAGTGTTGCCCATCAGTGCCACCTATCAGTGCCTCTTCAGCAGGACTCTGAGCTGGGAGCGCCTCTCATACAGCCCAGAGCCTGCACTGACGGTTCCCCCTCCCTCTTCCCTCACTCGGATGGGAGAGGAGAGAGAACAACTTGATTAAATATCACCAAAAAAAAAAGCTCTATTTGTGTGAAAAAGATTATAAAAATGTCATTTTGTGTACAGTGTTGTATGACCGCGCGATTGTCATTCAAAGTGTGACAGCGCTTAAAGCCGAAAATCGGCCTGGGCAGGCAGGGGGACGAAAGTGCCCGGTTTCGAAGGGGTTAATACAGCTTCCATCCTCTCTGCCTCGAGGGATCTGTGTATGGATATAATATGTAATGATATGTGTAACGGAATGGCCCGTGACACCCAGAGACTTTTGAAGGATGTTGGGTACTCCTGTGCCAGCTTCACCAATGACTCTTGGGTCTAGGGTCATCCTATGTCCCTTTTGGGCATAGGATGACTGAGAACTGACTGATATCTCGGATTACATGAGATGGGACATTAATGATAATTCATGATTTGCAGGAGATCTTGACATATTACAGGTGGTTTATTCTGACCCCCAACAGGTCAATAAGAATGTCTCATTCAATGTGTAAGATAGACTGTTGAGATGCTAATTAAGTCTGCTACTGTGGTGATGTGAATTGGAGCTTGGTAGCCAGTCTGGCTGCCTATTATGGGATGTTTAAGTGTCTTGCTGTGATTGCATTCTGTGTCCATTGTGCTAATTAGGTCTGCTCCTAAGATATTTCATTGTGGATGCTAATGACACTGGGGTAGATTCAGGTAGGGGCGCGCAATTATACGGCGGCCCAGCGTATCGTATTTACGCTACGCCGCCTTAACTTACAGGAGCAAGTGCTGTATTCACGAAGCACTTGCTCCGTAAGTTGTGGCGGCGTAGCGTAAATGGGGCCGGCGTAAGCCCGCGTAATTCAAATGTGGAAGGGGGGCGTGTTTTATGTAAATAATGGATGACCCGACGTGATTGACATTTTGTACGGACGGCGCAAACGACGTAAAAAATTCAAATTTCGACACGGGAACGACGTCCATACTTAACATTGCGTGTGCCTCCTAATAGCAGGAACAACCTTATGCCGAAAAAGCCTAACGTAAACGACGTAAATTAATTTGCGCCAGGCGTACTTACATTTGTGAATCGGCGTATCTAGTTAATTTGCATAATCTACGTCGACAACAACGGAAGCGCCCCTAGCGGCCAGTGTCAGAATGCACCCTAAGATACGACGGCGTAAGAGACTTATGCCAGTCGTATCTTAGGCTAATGTCGGCGTATCTAGCTTTCTGAATACAGAAAGTAGATACACCGGCGCAGCTTTGGAATTCCGCGGCGTATGTATGGATACGCCGGCGTAATTCTTTCCTGAATCTACCCCACTGTATTGTGTGGAAGTTCTATTGATGATAGATATGTGTTGGCAGTCTGAAAGGTCAGATGTCTGACTTCTCAGGTTTAGTGGATTAGCATGTCAATTATGTTTACTAAAAGAATGTGTTTTATGTAGCAGGTGCGTCAGCTATAGCAATTAACTCCTCTAAGATGCGGTGCCAGAATGTCTGTCTGGGATGTGGATTGAGGGGGGAACTCTTTAAGGGCCCATTGTGTGATGTTTTGGGTGGAGAGTTTCATTGTCCCTGTAGCATGCTTGTAACTGTATATAACAAGCTGAGTGTACCATTAAAGGATTCATTCGTTTGGAACCAGAAAGAACAGAGCTGTGTGTCTCGCCTTTATTCTGGGGAATGGAATGGGTCCTGTCTGCTGGATTGTCGGAGAAGCTGTCTGGGGTTGGTGGAATGGAAGATCGTAAACGGTGTTAACTCCTGACCGTTACAATATGTAAACTCAGGACTCCATCAAACATCGGACTTCAAAGGCCGGCTTCTTATCCATTAAGCAATAAAGCAAACATTCTCGGCAGGATGAAAAATAATGACATTGGGCCATATTCTCAAATACTTTACGCCTGCGTATCAGCAGATACGCAGACGTAAGTCCGATCCTATGTTTAAGTGTATTCTCAAACTGAGATACACTTAAACATGCCTAAGATACAACAGCCTGCGCCGTTGTATCTTAGGCTGCAATATTTACACTGACCGCTAGGTGGCGGTCAGCGTAGAATATGCAAATGACTAGTCACGCCGATTCTCTAACGTACGCTTGCCCGCCGTAGTGTTTTAACGTCGTTTCCGTAAGCGATACGCGGCGTAAAGATAAAGATGCCCCCTAGGTGGCATACTCAATGTTAAGTATGGCCGTCGATCCCGCGTCGAAATTTGAAAATTTAACGTCGTTTGCGTAAGTCGTCCATGAATGGCGCTGGACGCCATTTACGTTACAGTCAAAACAAATGACGTCCGTGAGACGTCATTTAGCGCAATGCACGTCGGGTAATTTACCCGACGGAGCATGCGCATTACGATCGGCGCGGGAGCGCGCCTAATTTAAATGATCCACGCCCCCTACCAGGATCATTTGAATTAGGAGGGCTTGCGCGGGTGGACTTTACGCGACGCCGCCGCAAGTTTACAGGTAAGTGGTTTGGGAATCAGGCACTTGCCACTTAAACTTGCGGCGGCGTAACGTAAAGGACATACGTTCCGCCGCCTCAGATATTTAAGAATATGCCCCATTACATATAAATTAGTCCGAGAAAATTACAATCATTTACTTTCTCATTTTTTTTTGTTTTTCCACCGTAAGAATGTACCTGTGTAAAATCCGCAAGGCCTCCGTGTCCCGTAATGAAGAACTAATGACTGGACCAGTTGGAGAAATGGTTTTATCTGTGGCTAATAAACCCAATTCAGGGTATTTATGTCGGTGAATAATGAAAATCCTCCAACAGCCGTAATTAAGTCACTAAACGAATTCAATTTAGCTGCATTAATAGGGAAATATGACTCGGGCTGCGTGATAGCGGGAGGATTTACGATAATTGACCCCTATCCCCCCCCCCCACCAATATTTTTTCTTTTTTTTTTTCTTGGAATGATGTGTGAAAGTCGTACCAATTAAGGAAAAGCTTGGCGCAGAGCGAACGCCGAACCTGTAACAATCTTCACATCCAAAGGAAAACGCGCAAAGAATTTATCTCGTTGACGTCGGGGTCATAAAATGCTGAATTGCTGAGCAGCTCATTATAATAGAGCGGCAACATGTTAAATAGCTGGAGTTTGCAATAAACAATGCGAAAATCACTTGCCTTCTTTTTTTTTTTACACGTCTCAGACTTTGAATCTTGCAGACGTATGGCATTCTACAAATAATTTGTAATGTCCCCGAGGGGGGGGAACCGGGTGAAAAAATTGAGTCCAAAGTGAACCTGTCTTCTCAATTGCTCCATATTTCTACCTGAGCCTCTCTGCACCTTACAGTGACTTGAAAAAGTATTCATACCCCTTGAAATTTTCCACATCTTGTCCTGTTATAACCAAAAAACATAAATGTATTTTATTGGGATTTTATGTGATAGACCAGGGGTCTTTAAACTTTAAACTGTGGGCAGGGGGCCAGATGTGGCCCTTTGCTAGCCTTTATTTGGCCCTTGGGACACTATTCCTCCCACTGACACCAACAAGGGGGCACTATTTCTTCCACTGATACCAATGATGGGATACTATTCCTCCTACTAATAGGGGCATGACTCCTTCTCCTACTGACCACCAGCCTTGAGGACATATTTATTTTCACTGGTGCTGGGTCCGAGACATTTTCTGCCCCCGCTGGCCACAACATGGCCCTCCTAATGTCTCAAGGGCAATAAACTGGCCCTTTGTTTGAAAAGTTTGGAGACCCCTGTGATAGACCAACACAAAGTGGAAGAAAAATGTGCTCAAAATTTGTGGGGGGCGCAAACAAACTGAAAAAAAAACCATCAATTGCAGCCACTGTGCCAATCAAACGCAGCCACTGTGCCCATCAAATGCAGTCACTATGCCCATCAATTGCAGCCACTGTGCCTATCAAATGCAGCCACTGTGCCCATCAAATGCAGCCACTGTGCCCATCAAATGCAGCCACTGTGCCCATCAAACGAAGCCACTGTGCCCATCAATTGTCGCCAGTTTGGCCCATCAAATGCAGCTAGTTTCCCCTCAATTACAGCCACTGTGCCCATTAAATGCAGCCACTGTGCCCATCACTTGCAGCCACTGTGCCCATCAAACGAAGCCACTGTGCCCATCAAACACAGCCACTGTGCCCATCAATTGCAGCCAGTTTCCCCTCAAATGCAGCCAGTTTGCCCCCCCCGCCTGGCACTTATCTTTCTTGGGTCAGCTCCGACCTCCTCCAAGGTTGCAGCCAGTTTGCCCCCCCTGCCTGGCACTTATCTTTCTTGGGTCAGCTCCAACCTCCTCCATTGTGCAATGCATGAATCTATCTATTGTAGATTGACAGGTGCAGGAGAGAGGGGGCGGTGCTCCTGTGTCCAGTTTGCCCCCCCCGCCTGGCAGTTATATTTTTTGGGTCAGCTCCGACCTCCTCCACGGTTGCAGCCAGTTTGCCCCCCGCCTGGCACTTATCTTTCTTGGGTCAGCTCTGACCTCCTCCATTGTGCAGTGCATGAATCTATCTATTGGAGATTGACAGGTGCAGGAGAGAGGGGGCGGTGCTCCTGCGCCCACAATGGACGCACCGCCACTGCTCACATGATATAATTGACGACATTAACAGTGGAGACATTGAATGCCTCAAAAAAAAAAAACACAAATCAGCTAGGTTTGGGGTGGAGGGGCAGTGGCAAGAAAGGGGTATTTTTTTTTGTGTATTTACTAGATTTGGGCTGTAAATCTTGGCGGGAGCTTGATTCGGGTCTTGCACTTCACTGGATCATTTTCACGGCGATTAAGAAGATTAGAAAACTGGCAACCATGGGGATTTGGCTAGCCGAGCCGTATGAAGATGGATTCCTAAATGAAACTTGGCGGAGTTTAGTAAGGAAGCCGTTTTCCGCCATCTCTATGAATTCAGCATTTTGATGTCTGACTGAAGAATGCCTTTAATGTTTCTATTATATCCAAGAAAAGCCATGCTGCCTCCCTCTAATTAATTGTGTTTATCTGTTTTAAAGAGGGTTATTTTTCTTTATTTTAATTAAAGAAAGATTAGTCTCAGTGCGAAAATATGCTGGCTAGATAAATTAAGTCTTGTGTTCGACATTAATTACTTTTGTTTTTCTTAATAGCTACACAGTAACTGAATTCAAATGATATTATTCGTTTTACACCTTTTTTTTTACATAACAAGCATATACTTTAATGAGTTCTGCCCTGGTACACTATATAGCCAAACATTTGTGGAAACCTGGTCTTCGCAACTACATGAGCTTGTTAGACATCTTATTCCAAGATCATGGCCATTAATATGGAGTTGCCCTCCCTAACAGCCCCTACTCTTTTGGGGAGACTTTCTATAAGATATTGTAGTGTTTCTGTGGGAATTTGTGCTTATTTAACTAAACAAGCATTTGTGTGGTCAAGTATTGACATTGGATGAGAAGACCTGGCTCCTAACTGGCATTCCAATTCATCTCAAAGGTGTCCAGTAGGGGTGAGGTCAGGGCTCTGTGCAGTACACATGAGTTCCTCCACACCAAACTAATCAAGCCATGTCTTTATGGAGATGTTGGTTGAGAAGACCTGGCCCATTCTAATTCACCCCAAAGGGGTTCAGGAGGATTGATGTCAGGGCTCTGTGAAGGCCACTTGCGTTCCTCTACACCAGTGGTTCTCAACTCCTGTCCTCAGGACCCACTAACAGGCCAGATTTTAAGTATTACCTTGGGGAGATTCAGACTAAAATACTGCAATCACTGAGCAGCAAATGCTATCACCTGTGATGTATTTCAGTTGGGTCCTGAGGACAGGAGTTGAGAACTACTACTTTACACCAACATCATCAAACCATGTCTTTATGGAGATGGTGGTTGTGTAGACGTGGCTCATTCAAATTCATCCCAATGGTGTTCAGTAGGGTTTAGGCCAGGGTTCTGTAAAGGCCACTCGAGTTCCTCTACACCGACATCATCAAACCATGTCTTTATGGAGATGGTGATTGAGTAGACTTGGCTCGTTACAATTCATCCCAAAGGTGTTTAGTAGGGTTGAGGTCAGGGGTCTGTGAAGGCAACTCGAGCTCCCCCACACCAAAATCATCAAACCATGTCTTTATGGAGATGTTTTTTGAGAAGACCTGGCTCATTCTAATTCATCCAAAAGGGGTTCAGTAGGGTTGAGGTCAAGGCACTGTGAAGGCCACTCAAGTTCCTCTACACCAACACCATCAAACCATGTCATTATGGAGATGGTGGTCGAGTAGACCTGGCTCGTTTTAATTCATCCCAAAGGTGTTTAGTAGGGTTGAGGTCAGGGTCATGCCAAAGTAGGGTTTAGGCCAGGGTTCTGTGAAGGCCACTCGAGTTATTCTACACCGACATCATCAAACCATGTCTTTATGGAGATGGTGATTGAGTAGACAGGGGTCTGTGAAGGCAACTCAAGCTCCCCCACACCAAAATCCTCAAACCATGTCTTTATGGAGATGTAGTTTGAGAAGACCTGGCTCATTCTAATTCATCCCAAAGGGGTTCAGTAGGATTGATGTCAGGGCTCTGTGAAGGCCACTTGAGTTCCTCTACACCAACATCATCAAACCATGTCTTTGTGGAGATGGTGGTTGAGTAGACCTGGCTCATTCTAGTTCATCCCAATGGTGTTTAGTAGGGTTGAGGTCAGGGCTCCATGCAGGACACTTGAGTTTCTCTACACCAACATCATCAAACCATGTCTATATAGAGTTGTTGGTTAAGAAGACCTGGCTCATTCAAATTCATCCCAAAGGTGTTTGTTTAGTAGGGTTTAGGACAGGGGTCTGTGAAGGCAACTCGAGCTCCCTCACACCAAAATCATCGAACCATGTCTTTATGGAGCTGGCTTTTTTATGCGGATGTACAGTCATTCTGGAACAGAGAAGGACCTTCACCAAACTGTCACCACAAGGTTGAAATTGTACAATAGTCCAAAAGGTCTTTCTATGCTGTAGCATTTATGATGCTCTTCATTGGAAATACTTGACTTAAAGGCACAGTACATGTGAAATGGGTTAGTTGATGTTTAAATAGTAAGGCCGCGTACACGCGATCGGTCCATCCGATGAGAATGGTCTGATGGACCGTTTTCATCGGTCCAAACCGATCGTGTGTGGGCCCCATCGGTTAGTTACCCTTCGGTCAAAAAAATAGAAACTTGCTTTAAAATTAAACCGATGGACGCCTAACCGATAGGTCAAAACCGATCGTTAGTATGCAAAAGCATCGGTTAAAAACCTGCGCATGCTCAGAATCAAGTCGACGCCTGCTTGGAAGCATTGAACTTCGTTTTTTTTCAGCACGTCGTTGTGTTTTACGTCACCGCGTTCTGACACGATCGTTTTTTTTAACTGATGGTGTGTAGGCATGACGGACCATCAGTCAGCGTCATCGGTTAACCGATGACAACGGTCCTTCAGACTGTTCTGATCGGATGGACTGATCGTGTGTATGAGGCCTTAGGTTGCAGCTTTTTTTGACACCCACAATGATGGTGTGACCTCCATGACTTCCACCCAAAGCATATACTACACATACATACCTTCTAGGGTATACAGTGGGAGAAATAATGATTTGATCCTGTGTAGATTTTGCAAGTTTGCCCACTTACATAGAAATGAAGGGTCTATAATTTTTTTTATCATAGGTGTATTTTATATGATAGAGACAGAATATCAACTAAAATCCAGAAAAATCACATGATACAAATGTTATAAATGGAGTTGCAGTTCAGTAAGTAAAATAAGTATTTGATCCCCTTAGTAGTTGGGGGAGGTCCCTTGTTGGGAAGCACAGAGGTCAGACGTTTCCTGTAGTTGGTGATCAGGTTTCCACACTTCTCAGGACGGATTTTGGTCTCCACTCTTCTTTACAGATCTTCTCTAAATCCTTAAGGTCTCTTGGCAACTCGAAGTTTCATCTTCCTCCATAAATTTTTTATAGGATTAAGGTCTGGAGACCGGCTAGGCCACTCCATGACCTCGATGGGCTTCTCCTTTGGCCACTCCTTGGTTGTATTATTTTCCCCACTGTAGATAGCTACAAAGATCAATGGTGTCAGTGGAAACTTATCTGAGAGGCAATAATTGTTCATTGCTCAAGTAACCCCTTACAACCTCTGCAAGGATACTGGGGGTTATAATCGCATAAACAGGCACAGATGCTGGGGGTTATTATTGCATTAACTGGTACTGATGCTGAGGGTTATTATTGTATAAGCTGGTACTGATGCTGGGGGTTATTATTGCATGAACTGGTACTGATGCTGGGGGTTATTATTGTATAAGCTGGTACTGATGCTGGGGGTTATTATTGTATAAGCTGGTACTGATGCTGGGAGTTATTATTGCATAAACTGGCACTGATGCTGGGGGTTATTATTGCGTAAACTGGCACTGATGCTGAACTCCAGGCTGATATAAAAGTCACATATATATTTTCATGTGAATTTAGCTTTTTGCCCAAAGATCGGCTTTGGGAACCTAGGAGAGCTCTAGAGCAGAGGGTCTCCAAACTTTTTAAACAAAGGGCCAGTTTATTGTCCTTTAGATTTTAGGAGGGCCGAATTGTGGCCAGCAGGGGCAATTTTTTTGGGCATCATTGGGAATAAATATGGCCTCAGGATTTGTGGTCGATAGGAGGGGTAGTGCCCCTATTAATAGAAGGAATAGTATCCCATCATTGGTATCAGTGGAAGAAAGAGTGCCCCATTGTTGCTGTTAGTTGGAGGAATAGTGCCTCATATCAGTGAAAGGAATAGTGCCCCAAGGGCCGGGTAGAAGCTAGAAAAGGGCCACATCTGGCCCTTTGGGCTGCAGTTTGGAGACCCCTGCTCTAGAGGGATCCAATATGGAAGGTTTGAAAACATAAACAGCCTTTCACACGTAATAATAATGATTTCCCGTGATTTGGAGACAAATAACAAAGCGCGTGTTGTAGGTAAAAGTCCAGAGTTCCTTTATTTCAGCAATTCACAAATAAATTACAAGTTTCTTTGCAACCACATCATAAATCAAAATGCTTATTTACACTTCAGGAACAGTAAGCAGTTCAGCAAATAGGGCCTGGAACCAGTGTCTAAAACCACGTGTGCTCCGAAAATCAGATCAAGGTTGTTTTTGTATGGTAGTGATACTGAGCAGAATCAACCTAAACTGTAAACCCCCCCCCCCCCCCCCCCCCCCCAAAAAAAAAATAAGTAAACTAATTTACAGCTTTGTTCAGTTACAAAACATTCACTTTTTTTCCTTCCTCGGGGCATTGATGTGACTTATCTCGGCAGCCATGTCTTATCAGAGGTTCAACAAGTTTCTCGCCATTTGATAGGCCGAAAGTTGTCAAACCCCCCCCCCCCCCCCCCCGACAGGGCTGCCTCTTGATGATTCTATTGTGGTGTGGCTTTAGAAGGTTGATTAATAATTTCTTTCCTGTGAAGAATGTAAAAAAAGAGTTTGCATTGTTAGGTTACGTTGACCTTTGGAGAGCATCATGCATTGTAGTATGAAACGCGTCGGTTGGAGGTCGGCGGCCTGGGAGACGGATGCAAACAGTAATTGCACAGCTTTCAGGGGATCAGGTAAGAAATTGTGATTTTATTCAGTTGATAAGGTGAAGCGGAGAGAGGTCTGAAAGATTAATTGCATGATAATGATGAAGCAAGGAGGGGGGAGGGGTTGAGACGGCAACCGGTGTGGATGTAACTTACTGCCGCAGCTCCTGCTTCTTTCTACAAGTCCATAGAGCAGTGGTCTCCAAACTGTGGCCCAAGGGCCGGATGCGGCCCTTTGCCTGCTTTTATCCGGCCCTTGGAGCACTATCCCTCCCACTGATACGAGACACTATTCTGCCATCTGACACCAAAAATGGAGCACCATTTCTCCCACTCACACCACTAATGGGGCACCATTCCTCCCTATGATACCAGCAATGGGGCACTATTCCTCCCCCTAATACCAGATGTATACTCCCACCGATGCCAGGAAGATTTCCACTCCCGCTGGCCAAAGTCCGGCCCTCCAAGAGTCTGAAAGACAATAAACCGGCCCTTTGTTTAGAATGTTTGGAGACCCCTGCCATAGAGGAATGTTAGTCTGATTCTAAACATTCTGGGCTGGATTCACAAAGAGTTACGCCGGCGTATCAGTAGATACGCCGACGTAACTCTGAATCTAAGCCCGTCGTATGTTTAAGTGTATGCTCAAACTGAGATACACTTAAACATGCCTAAGATACGACGGCCTGCGCCGTCGTATCTTAGGGTGCAATATTTACGCTGGCCGCTAGGTGGCGCTTCCATTGAGTTTGGCGTAGAATATGCAAATGAGTCGTTACGCCGATTCACGAACGTACGCTTGCCCGTCGCAGTAAAAGATACGCCGTTTCCGTAAGAGATACGCCGCGTAAAGATAAACATGCCCCCTAGGTGGCGTATCCAATGTTAAGTATGGGCGTCGTTCCCGCGTCGCAATTTGAAAATTTTACGTCGTTTGTGTAACTCGTCCGTGAATGGGGCTGGACGCCATTTACGTCCACGTCAAAACCAATGACATCCTTGCGACGTCATTTAGAGCAATGCACCCTAAATGAAACACGCCCCCTACCCGCCGAATTTGAATTTCCGCCGGGTGATTTACGCTACGCCGCCGCAACTTTACAGGCAAGTGCTTTGTGAATAAAGCACTTGCCTGAAAAACTTGCGGCGGCGTAACGTAAATCAAATACGTTACGCCCGCCCAAAAATACGCCCATCTACGTGAATCTGCCCCTCTGATTTTGTTATGAGACCTTCAATGTGTATCTCTTCCAGGTATTTATAACGGAAAATGAGAAAAGGAAACACTCACAATGCCACATCCGTAAATTGGAAAAGAAACGTGGAGGGTTACTCCTTACACTAACCATTGGTCGGACTTTAGAGGCATGGAAACAATGGAGAAATAGCAAAAATAATATTTATTGAAAAAAGGAAATACCTACATTACGGCCACTAGATGGCGCTGACCATCACAGGAAATAAGTAGGCCCTTTATCGCCACCCAGAGGCAATTTTATGGTATATTTTCAGCACTCACACATTCAAATAGCAGATGATATAACCTGGGAACATTTGATTTTTGACCCATTTATATGCATTTTCGACGGCAAACAGCTATGCAATTTTTTCGCAGATGCAAAGAATATCCACATCAATCAGATAAATGTATATTTGTATATTGTATATATTTGTGATTTTTTTTTTTTTTTAACCCTCGTAACTCTTTAGACTAGGAGAAAGCTCACTACCCATGGCAAGTAAAACGAACGTAACAGAGGCGAGTTTATCCGAAGTTACGAATTATTCCGAAATAACGAATGCTGCATCTAAACAAATGGAATGAAACAAATTAATAATAAATAATAATATAATGATAATAAAACATTTTTATTATTATTATTGTTGTTGTTATTTATTATTAATTAATTAAACAAATTAATAATAAATAATAATATAATAATAATTAAATGTTTTTATTATTATTACTGTTGTTATTTATTATTAACTAATCCTTTATGTCAGGAGTTGACAAATTTGCTTGGAATCTAGGAACCGGCTAAAAAAGTTAGGAGCCAGAAAACGCGCCCCGTCCCGACGAGCTTGCGTGCAGAAGCGAACACATACGTGAGCAGCGCCCGCATATGTAAACGGTGTTCAAACGCAATTTTGAAGCGTGACATGTTGGGTATGAATTTACTCGGCGTAACATTATCTTTCATAATATTAAAAAAAATGGGGATAACTTTACTGTTGTCTTATTTTTTAATTAAAAAAAGTGTATTTTTTTCCCAAAAAAGTGCGCTTGTAAGACCGCTGCGCAAATACGGCGTGACAGAAAGTATTGCAACGATCGCCATTTTATTCTCTAGGGTGTGAGGATAAAAAATATATATAATGTTTGGGGGTTCTAATTAGAGGGAAGAAGATGGCAGTGGAAATAGTGAAAAATGACATTAGAATTGCTGTTTAACTTGTAATGCTTAACTTGTAATACCAACGGCCACCACCAGATGGCGCCAGCTCACATCTGGTGGTAATAACTTGTAATACCAACGGCTCACCACCAGATGGCACCAGCTCACCTTCCAAGCCAAGTCGCCAGGACACTATTTCTAGTCACCATGGCAACCTGGCGCCCGGGATTTGTCGATGCCTGCTTTATGTTCCATTCGTTTAAATACGGCATTCATTATTTCGGATAATTCGTAAATTCGAATTCGTTACGTTCATAACAGCCAAATCTGAAAGGAAATTTCAATACTTATAATTTATTAGCAAGTAAAACATTCTATAAAAGTTTGGTGTGAGCTTTAATACTATTTTTTTTTTTTATAGGTCATGAAAATGATATCCTCTATCCATCTCTTTGCTTCTGCACCAGACAAACAACACACGTCACAGACTCACACTTTGCGAAGACTGATAAAAAATATGCTATTTTACTTTTTATTTTTTTCGTCTGAATATATTTCTTTAGCTTTGCACAGAGGGGCATTGTGCTTTCTTTATGACGGAGCACAGGACCAGGAAAATAAAAACATAAAATAAAGAACGAGTGTAACGCAACGCTAAAATCCTTCTCTTATGTCTAAACAATCTGCACCTTGAAAGCCAGGCAGAACTTTCAGCTTAAATCAGCTAATTATAGAAAAATGTGTTTGTTTTGTTTCATTCGTTTATATTTTTTTTCATTCTTCGGGTCATTCGTTATGTTTGTAATTTGTAGATTCCTAAATTCTTAAATTCTTTTATTTGTAAATTCGTAAATTTGAAAATGTGTAAATTCTTAAATTCGTAAATTCACAAATTGGTAAATTCTTAAATTCCAAAACTCGTAAATTAGAAAATTCTTAAATTCGTAAATTGGTAAATTTTGAAAATTCTTAAATTCGTAAATTCATAAATTGGTAAATTCTTAAATTGGAAAATTCTTAAATGACCAATTTATGAATTTACTAATTTAAGAATTTACCAATTTAAGAATTGACCAATTTAAGAATTGACCAATTTAAGAATTGACCAATTTAAGAATTGACCAATTTATGAATTTACCAATTTAAGAATTTACCAATTTACGAATTTAAGAATTTTCAAAATTTACCAATTTATGAATTTACGAATTTTCTAAATTTACCAATTTATGAATTTACGAAATTTAGAAAATTCTTAAATTCGTAAATTGGTAAATTCTTAAAGGGGTTGTAAAGCTACAATTTTTTTCGCTAAATAGCTTCCTTTCCCTTAGTGCCGTCCTCCTTCACTTACCTCATCCTTCCATTTTGCTTTTAAATGTCCTTATTTCTTCTGAGAAATCCTCACTTCCTGTTCTTCTGTCTGTAACTCCACACAGTAATGCAAGGCTTTCTCCCTGGTGTGGAGTGTCGTGCTCGCCCCCTCCCTTGGACTACAGGAGAGTCAGGATGCCCACTAACACACAGCTCCTTTCTCTATCTGCAATGTAGAGAGCGTCCTGACTCTCCTGTAGTCCAAGGGAAGGGGCGAGCACGACACTTTACACCAGGGAGAAAGCCTTGCATTACTGAAGTATGCGCAAGTGCTAGTCAAGCCAAAAATGTCTCCATTGTGTGTCTCCGTTTTGTGTGTCTTCATTGTGTGTCTCAGTTATGGGTCTCCGTTGTGTGTCTCCGTTGTGTGTCTCAGTTTTGTGTGTCTCCATTGTGTGCCGTTGTGTGTCTCCATTGTGTGTCTCCATTGTGTGTCTCCGTTGTGTGTCTCCATTGAGTGTCTCCGTTTTGTGTGTCTTCATTGTGTGCCGTTGTGTGTCTCCGTTATGTGCCGTTGTGTGTCTCCGTTGTGTGTCTGTTGTGTCTCCGTTGTGTGTCTGTTGTGTCTCCGTTGTGTGTCTCCGTTATGTATCTCAATTGTGTGTCTCCGTTGTGTGTCTCCGTTGTGTGTCTCCGTTGTGTGTCTCCGTTGTGTCTCTCCATTGTGTGTCTCCGTTGTGTGTCTCCATTGTGTCTCTCCATACCGGTACTGAAATAAGATGATATTTTTGCCCCATGAATTTATAAACATGTTATCTAGCATATATTTTCTATATATTTTTACATATATCTCTGTATTTCTCTCCTGGAGGACTCAGCGATGAATAAACCCACATTCAGGATTCGGCTTTCCCTTCTATGCAATAGGAAGAGCGCCCCCTCTTGTTGGCTTCTCAGGACAAGGCCTGGATCCCGGTTTATTGTAGAGCTCAATCCTCCATGACGTCAGATACAGTTATCTTTACAGAGACTCTGTTTTATTTTGCAATAAAAATCATTATTTTTTTTCTCTTATATCTTAAGCTTATAAAATACTTTTTCTCCTTTATTATTCTCTATATCACTTATACTACGGCACATCGTATTCCAAGGCTCACACAACGAACATAACACGTGTACAATTAAAGTGCACCTGTATTTTGCGAGAAAATACTAAGCTGTGTAGAGGGTGGGTAGAAAATCTGGCAGAACGAATTACATAATTACCCCCCCCCCCGCCCTCATTCTGACAGCAATGGATACATTTTGTCAATGACGTCAGCCGGTGATCTGCCGATATGGTTCCGGCTAACGCAAAAGTTCCTGCGCAGGCGCAATCTGATCTGCCGATATGGTTCCGGCTAAGGAGAAAGTTCCTTTAAGGACTGCGCAGGCGCAATCCTTAACAACGTAAATCTCCGAACCTCGGCCATCCAGGGCGAGGTGGATTTTGAGGAAAGTGGCCAGTTGGACTCACATCCTTGCTTCGCTCGGATGGCTCGCTCCCTCTCGCTCGGCCTCGTGGCTCTTTTTTTAACATCCTCCAATCCACGGGGATGTTAAAGAATGAGCCTGGATGCCGGCCGAGGTTCGGAGATTTCCGTCGGCAAGGATTGCGCCTGCGCAGTCCTTAAAGGAACTTTCTAGTTAGGGGAACCTTAACGACAAGTCACCAGCATCCCTGCCCCTTTGTTTACATTCAACGGGAGATTCCCAGACTGAGAGCTGAATGGGGTGGGGGATGCGTCATTGGTTGCTAGGACGCCATCGGCTGCTGAAAGCATCCTAGCAACCAAATGCAATGTGCAGCTCAGGGGCTGAGCAATGGAACGTCTTCCCAAGAATCTCCTCCAATCAAGCGATTGTTGGGCAATTCACCTCCCACTCCTACTGAAGTCCATAGAGGAGAGGGGAGGAGATGGATTCTAATGTGCGATTAAATTGCATCGTTATGCAACTTTGGGAAGTCATTCAATGGCACTGCTGAAAGTTTCTTAAGTTGCAGCTCCTATTAAAATAAAGAATTTAATTGTAATTAAGCGATCGCTGAGCAAATCTAATCTCCTACTCTCCATAGAGGAGAAGATAGGAGATTGACCTCCAAAGCGATTCTGATGTGCGATTAAATTGCATCATTTTGCCACTGTGGGAGTCACTCAATGGCACTGCTGAAAATCTCTTATTTTGCAGCTACTATTAAAAAAAAAAAAGATTATACCATTGCAATGAATCGACTAAAATTTGCCCATGTAGCCCCAAGGGAGTGTAAATGGAGCCGCCATATTTGCATTGTAAACGTGCATGCTTTCTGCTTGCCGCACAGTTATTGTTTTTTTTAATAACTAACAAGTAAATCAGTCAAAAAATAAAATTAAAAAAATGGCCTTAAAACAATGCCAGCTGTGCTATATCCTGCCGCTGGTTTTATCTCGGCGGTCCAACATGCAATAACCAATCTATGTACTACCGCCATTGAAATGTGCATATAATAAGCAATAAAATGCTAAAGGTTTACGGTCATGTGCGCCCTAAATATATATAAAAAGAAAAAAAAAGACTTAAATCGAGATGGGCACAACATCTACTTCCTCTAGAAAGTACAGGCCGGCAACTCGACAGCTTCTCCATTACAGCAGTAATATCATCCAAAAAAATGCTGACGTGTTTCGGCCTCGCAGTTGTCGGAAAACTGCGAGGAGAAATTTGGTCGGGAAAACCGGCCGTGTGTATTGCTCCCCCGCAATGTTTCCTATAGGAAAACTGCGGGGGGGAAAAAACGGCGTGAATTAAGAGAACATGTTTTCATTTTTTATCCCGCAGTTTTCCTGTTGGGAAAACTGCTAAGGAGCATACACACGTCCGTTTTTTTTCCGGCCAAATGAAAACCGCTGCAGTTTTCCCAACGGGAAAAGCGATCGTGTGTACAAGGCATCAGGCCCAAGGCCAAAACGCGTCAGTTTTGATGATGTTACTGCTGGAATGCTTCAATAAATATTTTCTTATGGAGAAGCTGTCGAGTTGCCGGACTCTACTTTTTCAATGGATCACTTGTGAGCTTAGAGTGGAAGTAAACCCTTCAATTTGATAGTTACAAAAAACAGTTAACATTCCCGGCATGCCGGAAATGCTAGCTGTCACATTTGCTTGTGCTCTCAACCAAACTGTCAAACCGTCCAATGGCTGGTTTCATAACAGGTCACATGTGCAGCATCATGGCAGTTGCAGATTAAACAGAGGTCAAGATGGCCGCTGCCTTGGCTGAAAACGATAGGAGGGTTTACTTCCACTTTAATTAGCCGGAGCACCGACTACTCTACACACCAACTCTACAGTATAGCAGGGATGGACTGGCCATTGGGACTACAGGGAGTTTCCCGGTGGGCCCATGGCTCAGTGGGCCGGCTTCAGTGACAGCGGAATGCCCCGTCCCTCCTCTCCTCTGTCTCTCCCTCCCCGCAGCGCTCACCTGGGGGGAACAAAGGAGCAGGGGGAGGACCAGAGGAGCAGGGGGAGGACCAGAGGAGCATGGGGGGAGGGGACAGACAGCTGACTCAACAGCTATGGCCTGGGAGTTTCTCACTTCTGCCTAATCTTGTCTCATAAGGGGGGCACCGAACTGATTGTTTACCCCGGGTGAAATAATGTCTAGCTTCCCCACTGGTACTGCCTATAAGAGTACCAGTACCAGCCGTTCTACTCTAATAAAGTAGAACGGCTAGTGGCTAGTGAAGGGGGAGAGGGGGCTTGGGTGACCAGGGGGGTGCGGGAGTTGTCCGGCCGCCATGGGTGAGACCTGTCAAAGTGGGCCAGTCTGGATGAAGTCCAGGGCCAAATTTCTGTCCCAGTCCAGCCCTGCAATATAGTGGTAGAGCTCGGGTGAGTTTTCCCTCTTGCTACTTCTATCTACTTCCCCCCGACCCTCTTCTATCGCAGCGTTGCGTCTTCTTCTAAAATCGCGCACTTAAAATTTCTTCTTTATACATGGGAGGAGATTGCATATAGTAACACCTTCTATTCCGCTACAGAACCGTTAATAAGAAGTAATTGGCAGGCTATGGGGAACTTTTAAAAAAAACATCTGGTACTAGATTGCCATTTTTTTTGAAGGCAAGTCGTCTCCTTTTTCTGACGAAACGCGTGGGTGCAACAGGGACGATGCACCAAATGCAAGCTTTGCCAGTCGAAAAAAGAGTTCATTGGCTTGCCAGGGGGGAGGGGGGGGGAAGAATGATCCTTTACCGGTCTGACTTTGTCAACCCCGTGATCCTCCGCCATCGAAGGAAAAAACAAAAAGGGGTTAATGCACTCTAATTATATCTGACAGGCTTACAATGTGTTTAAGTGGCATCTTATTACGTTTTATTTGCAGCGCGGACGTCTCCTTAATGTGTTTTTTTGTTTTTTTCGCCATCCCGCCTCTGCTGCGTCGCCTCCTTGTCAAAGACTGATTGGTAATCTTATTAACATGAAGCCATTAAGAGATCCTTCAGTGTACTTCTCTAAGAAAGTGTTTTGGTTCGATGCACACACAAAAAAAAACAAAAAACGCCTCGCCGCTGTGCAGCCAGGCCGGTCCGAGGGCGGCGGTCTTGGTAAAGAGGGGGGAGTGGTGGGGGAGGGGTTCTGGATTAAAATTAAGCACACTCACACACAAAAATCTGACAGACAGAAAAAATAAAATAAAAACAGTTTTAGTTTTCTTCGGTCAATCGGTACAATAAGAGTAGAAAGAAACGGCGAGCGTCGGGAGATGCGATGGTTGCGTCTGGAGCAGGACGAGTTCAAACAACTTGTGTTCCCGGTGTCTTTCGGGGGGGGGGGGGGGGTGGGGGAGGGGCTGCAGTCTTGCGGCACTCCAGCAGCGATCCCGTTAATAAAAAGAATGCAGAGTCAGAGGCTGGCGAAGGATTGGTGTCCCGGTTTTGTTTAGTTTTTTTGTTTTTTAAGAGAATAATTGAGGTTGCAAATTAAACAGAGAGTCTGGAGAGCGGCCGAAGCCCGGTCTTCTGTACTGCAGTCTTCCGGTAAACACTTTTTTTTTTCCCTTCCCCGTCCTTCCTTCCTGTTGCCATGGCGATGTGGTAGCCAGCGTAAAAAGTTCCCGGTGCTTACAGACCTAAAGGAGACAAAAAAGAAAAAAAAAACGTCTTAATAAAGATGAAGAAGAAAATCAGGAAATGTGGGTGAGGTACGCAACAAAGTTTGATGGGGGGTCATTGTTGGTGGTCCCCGGGTTCCTGATCTCAAAAGTGCAATAAAGGGCTCATTTACGCCTGGCTTCGGCTTCAAAGCACATTAAAGTGGTTGTAAACCCTTAACCCACTTTAACCCAGGGCTGTCTTAATGAGAGGGCACACCTGGGCACAACTGTAAGGGTTTACGACCACTTTAATGCGGAGCTCCACCCCAAAGGGGAAGCTCCGCTTGTCTGCCTCCTACCTTACTTGATGTCTGTTTACCTGCACTGTCTGTCTCCATTGTAGGGGCCCCAGAGCATTACTTTGCCCAGGGGCCCATGATGCTATTAAGACGGCCCTGCTTTAACCTACAGGTCAGCCTAGATTAAGGCTTACCTGCAGGTGCAAGAAATATGTCCTAAACCTACACGGTTTAGGAGATATTTGCAGAAAAGACTGCACCGATGTCTACAGCACATTCACACGGTAGACAACGGCGCAAGCGCACTGAACGTGCTGCGCCGAGGCTCTCCGGCGCCTCCCCCCACTTCTGGCCACATGCGGTATTGCATGCCATAGAAGTGAATGTGGAACAAATTATTTTTGTTTCCATTGACTTCTATGGGGAAACTCGCTTTGATATGCGAGTGCTTTGGATTATGAGTATTCTTCTGGGGCCAGTTTCAGATAGAGATATGACGGCGAGTCGGATCTATGCGCCTGATTCATAGAATCAGTTACGCATAGATCTCCCTAAGATCCGCCAGGTGTAGTTGACTTACACCGTCGGATCTTAGGCTGCAATCTCACGCTGGCCGCTAGGTGGCGCCTCCGTTTGTATACGCGACGAATATGCAAATGAGGAGCTACGCCGATTCAGAAACGAATGACCGCCCGGCGTTTTTTTTTTACGTCGTTTGCGTTTGGCTTTTTCCGGCGTATAGTTACCCCTGCTATATGCGGCGTATCCTATGTTAAGTATGGCCGTCGTTCCCGGGTCGAATTTAGAATTTTTTACGTTGTTTGCGTAAGTCGGTCGCGAATACGGATGGACGTAATTTACGTTCACGTCTAAACCAATGACGACCTAGCAACGTCATTTGGAGCAATGCACGCTGGGAAATTTAGGGGACAGCGCATGCGCAGTTCGTTCGGCGTGGGGACGCGCCTGATTTAAATTCTACACGCCCCCTAGCCGTGGAATTTGTAATTCCGCCGTGGGATTTACGATGCGCCGCCGCAACTTTAGAGGCAAGTGCTTTCTGAATACAGCACTTGCCTCAAAAACTTGCGCCGGAGGATCGTAAATCAGATAGGTTACGCGGATCTAAAGATCCGCTAACCTATCTGAATCTAGCCCCTGGAAGGGATTATGCTCGTAATCCGAGCTTCCATATATATATACAGTATATACTGTATATATAAACAAATACAGCATAACAGTCACGGTTTCTTAGAGGTGACATTCTGCGTGTGGCTGAACAAAATCATTGCTAAAAGGTCTTGCGTATCATGATTTTTTTTCTCAGCAAATTGTCAGTAAATAGTGTAAGAGCTCCTACTACACTCCATCAGTATTGCGCATTTCTTCCCCGTTGCGAAGAGACGCGGTTACAGCGGTGCCGCCTCTAATCTATAGTCATTTTCTGTAGTTGGGGAGCGCTAATGTTTGTAAAACCGCAGATTATCTTCCTCCGACATGAAACCTCTTTGCGCTCTGCCTGGTGAAAATCGCGGCTCCGCTGGGAGCGGTCGGGGGTCTCCTCTCAAAGTGCATTAGGCAGAAGGAAAATACGAGACCCGCACCGGGTAAATGCCTTTAGTAACATATTGATTTAGTCATCTTATCAACAATGACGGAGATGTGATAGGCAAAGAGAGAGCAAGTCTATCTTCTTCTTTCTTTGCCATCACTGGAATGATGGTTCCTTCACAGTTGACATTAGAGTGATGGCTTGCAATACATATGTTAGAATTTCCATTAAACCCATCCCCCACCCTGTCCCCATTTCCCTGTTCCTACAGTGTTAAAATAAATATACAATCTCAATGTATTAAAATGTGGAACTCTAGCCTCCTGCCCCTTCACTTTTTAGGCCAGGGGGCAAATCTATATAGGGTCCATCCATTCTCAACCAGGGTTCCCCCAAAGGTTGCAAGGGGTTTCTTGAGCTGTAGTTGATTGAACTCCCATCTGATGGTCTCTGCATGGTTCTGAGCCCAACGCCGCTTGGCAAAACCAACCGTCTGTAAGGGTGGCATTCTTTGGGGGCAGATCCATATAGCTGCATCAGCCATTCTCATCTAGAGTTTCCCCAAAGGTTCCTTTAAGTTCCCTGCGCTGTAGTGGATTTACCTCCCATCTGATGGTCTTTGCATGGTTATGTACCCAACACCACTTGGCAAAACCAACTGTCGAACACCAATAATATTTTGTAAGGGCGGCATTCTTTGGGGGTAGATCCATATAGCTGCACCAGTCATTCTCAACCAGGGTTCTCCCAAAGGTTTCTAGGGGTTACTTGAGCTGTTGCTTATTGACCTCCCATCTGATGGTCTCTGCATAGTTTCTGGGCCAACGCCACTTTGCAAAGCCAACTGCCGGACACCAATAATATTTTTAGACTTTTTAGTCTGAAAGGGTGGTATTCTTTGGGGGCAGATCCATATAGCGTGCACCAGTCATTCTCAACTAGAGTTCCCCCAAGGGTTCTTAGGAGTTCCTTGAGCTGTTGCTTATTGACCTCCCATCTGATGGTCTCTGCAAAGTTCCAGGGCCAACGCCACTTGGCAAAGCCAACTGCCGGACAATAATAGTCTTTATAGCTGTCTGCAAGGGTGGCATTCTTTGGGGGCTAATCCATATAGCTGTGCCAGTTATTCTCAACCAGGGTTCCCCCAAAGGTTTCTAGGGGTTACTTGAGCTGTAACTTATTGACCTCCCATCTGATGGTCTCTGCATGATCCTGGGCCCAACACCACTTGGCAAAACCAACTGTCGAACACCGATAATTTTTTTTAGCTGTCTGTAAGGGTGGCATTCTTTGGGGGCAGATCCATATAGCTACACCAGTCATTCTCAACTAGAGTTCCCCCAAAAGTTCCTTCCTAGAAGGTTCCTAGAAGTTCCTTGAGCTTTAGTTGACTGACCTCCCATTTGATGGTCTCTGCGTAGTTCCAGGGCAAACGCCACTTGGCAAAGCCAACTGCCGGACAACAATAGTCTTTATACCTGTCTGTAAGGGTGGCATTCTTTGGGGGCTGATCCATATAGCTGTGCCCGTCATTCTCGAACAGGATTCCCCAAAGGGTTTTAGGGGTTACTTGAGCTGTAGCTTATTGACCTCCCATCTAATGGTCTCTACATAGCCCTGGGGCCAACACCACTGGGCAAAGCCAAATGCCGGACACCAATAATCTTTTTAGACTTTTTAGTCTGCAAGGTTGGTATTCTTTGGGGGAAGATCCATATAGCGTGGACCAGCCATTCTCAACCAGGGTTCCTAGGGTTTCCTCAAAGGTTGCTAGGGGTTCCTTGAGCTGAAGATGACTGACCTCAATCTGCAGTGGACGACCCTTGCTTTCATTGGCAAAGCAGTGGTCTTTATGCAGAAGTCCGACAACCCCCCTCCTCACACCACTCATTGCAGAGCTATGGACTGGCTTAGCAAAGGGTGTGTTGGATCTCTGCAGAGAGATCACTGCTTCCTTTCAGAGAGCAAGGATCTCTCCCTTCAGAATGCTGACGGAGGACAGGCCTTCTTACCCAAGCTGTCAATTTGTTTTCTCCAGAAAACAGCCACAACCTGAGTAGAAAAGCCTATCCCCTGCCAGCAAACTTCAGTGAGTGACTCTTGCCTTCTCTGGTGAAGCAGCGGTCTCTATGCAGAAGTCTGACAACCTCCTTCCTCATCACCTAGAGCTATGGATTAGCGTAGCAGAGAGTGTACTGGAGCTATGCAGAGAGGTCATCACTTCATGACAGAGAGCAAGGATCCTTCCCTGCAGAATGCTGGCAGAGGACAGGCCCTCCTACCCAAGCTGTCAATTCATTTTCTCCAGAAAACAGCCACAACCTGAGTAGAAAAGCCTATGCTGGCAAACTGCAGTCAATGACTCTTGCTGGTGAAGCAGTGGTCTCTATGCAAAAGTCTGACAACTTCCTCCCCGCCAGTCACTCATTGCAGAGCAGTGGCGGCTGGTGCTCAAAATTTTTTGGGGGGGGCGCAAACGTAAAAAAAAAAAAAAAAAAAATTGCAGCCTCACTGTGCCCATCAAATTCAGACACTGTGCCATCAATTGTCACCACTGTGCCATGCCATCAAATGCAGTCACTATGCCATCAATTCGCACCACTGTGCCATGCCATCAAACGCAGTCACTGTGCCATGCCATCAAATGCAGCCACTGTGCCATCAATTGTCACCACTGTGCCATGCCATCAAACGCAGCCACTGTGCCCCTCAATTGTCACCACTGTGCCCTTTAATTGTCGCCACTGTGCCCATTGTTGCCACTGTGCATGTCACTGTGCCCTTTAATTGTTGCCACTGTGCCCATTGTCGCCACTGTGCCCTTTGTCGCCACTGTGCCCATTGTTGCCGCTGTTCCCTGTAAAATGCACTTACCTTACTTCTTCCACGTCCCTCGATGTCTTCTCCCGCCTTGGTGACGCTTCAGCCAATCAGGTTACCGAAAACCAGAATCGGGGAACCTGATTGGCTGAGACGGCTGTCAGTCTTATCCAAGGAACGCCCCCCCCCCCCCATATGTTCCGAGGATAAGACATCCGGGAGACGAGGGCTGTACTCGGAAAGCCTATCAGAGCCGCTGGCTCTGATAGGCACTTCAGCACAGCCAACCAGCTGGCGTTATTCAGATGGCCGGCGCTCAAGTTCCGGCCATCTCTGAATAGACCAGCGGCAGCTGGCCACAATAACATACATTCATGCAATGCATGAATGTATGTTCTTAGACTCAGTGGCGGGCGAGAGCCAGAGGGGGGGCGGCACTCCAGCCCCCTCTATGGACGAACCGCCACTGTTGCAGAGCTATGGACTGATGTAGCAGAGAGTGTGCTGCAGAGAGACCACTGCTTCCTCACAGACCACTAGGATCTTTCCCTACACCGATTTTTTTTTTTGGGCTGATTTAAACTGAAAGTTTAATTGGGATTTAAATAAATCCTTCACTGAAGGAAAATACAAAGGTGGACATTTTTTACTTCCCTTGCCAGGCGAGAAGCATTTTTTTAGAAGGGGATCGGAGATCGGGCCGCCTCCCTCTTACAGGAACAGTTTTCTTTTTACTTTTGCACTGCGGGGCCTAATGAGCCAAAAAAAAAAGAAAAAGTCTCCTCGGGTCCCCGGTTATCTGTACCGCGCTCCTCGCCGTTCCCCAGCCTCCCGCTTCAGACACGTAATTAACCGCAATTAATTCAATAAAGCATTTAAAATGAAGGTCATTAAGTGGCGGAGGCTCTGCTTGTTCGGAGCACAACACCTTGCACTTGGGGACGTCTCGCTAATTTGACAGCGTTCGGCGGGGCCCCGCGTGTCATCCCAAAAGATGGCTGATGGGATTAAATTGCCAATCGTGTTTTATTTGTGTCGACTCTGACCCCGATTCACAGCTGGAGGAGCCGCCGCCGTACGGGAAATGCTGATTTTTATGTAGATTGGATCATCCGTGTCGTGTGAAGTCTTTACTCTGAAGCTGTGGGGGGGGGGGACGGGACCTGCGGATTAAAGAAGGATTCCAGCAGAGACCGGGGGGGGGGGGGCTCTGCAACGACCGAGCGCCTCAATTCTATGTATCTATTTGCTGCACACATGAAATGTGGACTGTCGGAGACTGCAGATGTACAACTGGAGACTGCGGACATGCTATTGGAGACTGCTAGAGACTGCAGACATGATACTTGAGGCTGCGGACATGCTATTGGAGACTCCTAGAGACCGCAGACATGATACTTGAGGCTGCGGACATACTGCTGGGGACTACTGGAAACTGAGGACATTATACTGGAGACTGCAGACATGATACTGGAGACTGTGGACATGCTATTGGAGACTGCTAGAGACTGCATAAATGATACTGGAGACTGTGGACATGCTATTGGAGACTGCAGACATGATGCTGGAGACTTCAGACATGGTACGTGAGGCTGCAGACATGCTATTGGAGACTGCCAGAGACTGCAGACATGATACTGGAGACTGCGGACATGCTATTGGAGACTGCCAGAGACTGCATAAATGATACTGGAGACTGTGGACATGCTATTGGAGACTGCAGACATGATACTGGAGACTGCGGACATGCTATTAGAGACTGCTAGAGACTGCAGACATGATACTGGAGACTTCAGACATGATACTGGAGACTGCAGACATGCTACTGGAGACTGCTAGATACTGCAGACATGATACTGTAGACTGCAGACATGTTATTGGACATGTTAATGGTAGAGAGACTGGACGTGCTACACACGCCTTGTGTACAATGGTAGAGAGACTGGACGTGCTGCATACGCCTTGCGTACAATGGTAGAGAGACTGGACGTGCAACACACGCCTTGTGTACAATGGTAGAGAGACTGGACGTGCTGCATACGCCTTGTGTACAATGGTAGAGAGGCTGGACGTGCTGCATACGCCTTGTGTACAATGGTAGAGAGACTGGACGTGCAACACACGCCTTGTGTACAATGGTAGAGAGACTGGACGTGCTGCACACGCCTTGTGTACAATGGTACAGAGAATGGACGTGCTACACACGCCTTGTGTACAATGGTAGAGAGACTGGACGTGCTGCACACGCCTTGTGTACAATGGTAGAGAGGCTGGACGTGCTACGCACGCCTTGTGTACAATGGTAGAGAGACTGGACGTGCTACATACGCCTTGTGTACAATGGTAGAGAGGCTGGACGTGCTGCACACGCCTTGTGTACAATGGTAGAGAGACTGGACGTGCTGCACACGCCTTGTGTACAATGGTAGAGAGACTGGACGTGCTGCACACGCCTTGTGTACAATGGTAGAGAGGCTGGACGTGCTACACACGCCTTGTGTACAATGGTAGAGAGACTGGACGTGCTACACACGCCTTGTGTACAATGGTAGAGAGACTGGACGTGCTACACACGCCTTGTGTACAATGGTAGAGAGACTGGACGTGCTACACACGCCTTGTGTACAATGGTAGAGAGACTGGACGTGCTGCACACGCCTTGTGTACAATGGTAGAGAGACTGGACGTGCTACACACGCCTTGTGTACAATGGTAGAGAGGCTGGACGTGCTGCACACACCTTGTGTACAATGGTAGAGAGACTGGACGTGCTACACACGCCTTGTGTACAATGGTAGAGAGACTGGACGTGCTGCACACGCCTTGTGTACAATGGTAGAGAGACTGGACGTGCTGCACACGCCTTGTGTACAATGGTAGAGAGACTGGACGTGCTGCACATGCCTTGTGTACAATGGTAGAGAGACTGGACGTGCTACACACGCCTTGTGTACAATGGTAGAGAGACTGGACGTGCTGCACACGCCTTGTGTACAATGGTAGAGAGACTGGACGTGCTACACACGCCTTGTGTACAATGGTAGAGAGACTGGACGTGCTGCACACGCCTTGTGTACAATGGTATAGAGACTGGACGTGCAACACACGCCTTGTGTACAATGGTAGAGAGACTGGGCGTCCACCACACGCCTTGTGTACAATGGTAGAGAGACTGGACGTGCTGCATGCGCCTTGTGTACAATGGTAGAGAGACTGGACGTGCTACACACGCCTTGTGTACAATGGTAGAGAGACTGGACGTGCTACACACGCCTTGTGTACAATGGTAGAGAGACTGGACGTGCAACACACGCCTTGTGTACTATGGTAGAGAGGCTGGACGTGCTACACACGCCTTGTGTACAATGGTAGAGAGACTGGACGTGCTGCACGCGCCTTGTGTACAATGGTAGAGAGGCTGGACGTGCAACACACGCCTTGTGTACAATGGTAGAGAGACTGGACGTGCAACACACGCCTTGTCTACAATGGTAGAGAGGCTGGACGTGCTACACACGCCTTGTGTACAATGGTAGAGAGACTGGACGTGCTGCACGCGCCTTGTGTACAATGATGGCGTTTTTTTTGGCATGTTTAGCGCTCACAAAGTCTGCAAACAGTTAAAGGGATGTTGATGGTGGAAAGTGGGAAGTTGTTAACTTGCATCTAGACCAGACCTGGGCAAACTACGGCCCGCGGGCCGTATACGGCCCGGCGGACCTTTTAATCCGGCCCCCCCGCCGCCGAAATCGCCGCCGCCACGTTAATCACCGCGGCGGGGAACATTACAGACAGCGTTCGTTTGAACAGCTGTTTTCCCCGCCGCGCATAAACACTCCCCCTTGGACGGATCTGTCCAATTGCGAGCAAGGGGGAGTCACATAGACACTCCCCCTTGCTCGCGATTGGACAGATCCGTCAAAGGGGGCGTGTCTATGCGCAGCGGGGAAAACAGCTGTTCAAACGAACGGCACCTAGCAAGCAGAGTGATCAGGACATCAGGAGGAGGAGCCGAGGACGCCCCAGCATTCGAGTCCACAGCGTGAGGGAACTCAGGGAAGTGTGCGGTTGAGGGCTGAGGAGTGGACAAGGAGGTGAGAGAGCTGCAGTGCTGACTGTGCTGAGTGTGGCCGACCACGGACCTGACTGACAGTGTGTGTAAGCCAGCCTCTCAGACACTGAAAGAAAAGTAAGTATAGCTGTGGCATGTGTGCTGGGGGCCTGGGCAGCTTCCTCATGGTACTGTGCACTGTCTGTCTGCATTAGTTTGTCCAGTGGCCTGCGGCTGGTGCTCAAATTTTTTTTTTTGGGGGGGGGGGGGGCAGCGCAGACGAAAAAACAAACAAAAAAATTTAAGCCTCACTGTGCCCATCATATGCAGGCAGCCACTGGGCCCATCAATTGTCACCACTATGACATGCCATCAAACGCAGCCACTGTGCCATCAATTGTCGCCACTGTGCCATGCCATCAAACGCAGCCACTGTGCCATCAATTGTCGCCACTGTGCCATGCCATCAAACACAGCCACTGTGCCATCAATTGTCACCACTGTGACATGCCATCAAACGCAGCCACTGTGCAATCAAACACAGCCACTGTGCCATGCCATCAAACGCAGCCACTGTGCCATCAATTGTTGCCACTGTGCCATGCCATCAAACGCAGCCACTGTGCCATCAATTGTCGCCACTGTGACATGCCATCAAACGCAGCCACTGTGCCATCAAACACAGCCACTGTGCCATGCCATCAAACGCAGCCACTGTGCCATCAATTGTCGCCACTGTGCCATGCCATCAAACGCAGCCACTGTGCCATCAATTGTCACCACTGTGACATGCCATCAAACGCAGCCACTGTGCCATCAATTGTCGCCACTGTGCCATGCCATCAAACGCAGCCACTGTGCCATCAATTGTCACCACTGTGCCATGCCATCAAACGCAGCCACTGTGCCATCAATTGTCACCACTGTGACATGCCATCAAACGCAGCCACTGTGCAATCAAACACAGCCACTGTGCCATGCCATCAAACGCAGCCACTGTGCCATCAATTGTCGCCACTGTGCCATACCATCAAACGCAGCCACTGTGCCATCAATTGTCACCACTGTGACATGCCATCAAACACAGCCACTGTGCCATGCCATCAAACGCAGCCACTGTGCCATCAATTGTCGCCACTGTGCCATGCCATCAAACGCAGCCACTGTGCCATCAATTGTCGCCACTGTGCCCATCAAACGCAAACCACTGTGCCATCACACGCAGCCACTGTGCCATCACATGCAGCCACTGTTTAATCAATTGTTATTGATTAAACAGTGGCTGCCTGTCCCCAGCGTCTGTCCCCCTCCTGTGTCATGTCCCCAGCGTCTGTCCCCCTCCTGTGTCATGTCCCCAGTGTCTGTCCCCCTCCTGTGTCATGTCCCCAGCGTCTGTCCCCCTCCTGTGCCATGTCTATAACAAGTACTCGTACCAGTTGTCCAACAATGATATTTACTGCTTTTTATAAAGAAATACAATTGATTTTATGCAGTATTGAGTTTAGCCTTTTGGCCCGGCCCTCCAAAATATTTTTAGTTTCTCATGTGGCCCCATCGAAAAAATAATTGCCCACCCCTGATCTAGACGGTCGGGAAAATCACCTATTTTCTTCGCCGTGTGTAAACGAAGCCTTAGAATAGCGCCACTTGAAGATGGAACCGTATTTACATAATGCCTTGTTACATTAGCCTATAATATAAGTGCTCAGGCTTCCCTCCGCCTTTGAAACGAACTGAGCGGTAAGATAAATGTATCTGACGGAAGGCTAAAGCGGGATTCATTGTGATCGAAGGGACTTGGCTATTGTCTGCGGCCTCTCGCCTATACAGCTATAGACCGAAAATTCAATTTATATTAATGAATCTGCACAAGAGCCACTTTACTCCGTCTCTCCGGTTGTCTTCGGCTTCTTTTGATGTCGGAACTTCTGAAATTTACTCCACGCTACCGACATCAAAAGAATACAGATGATCAGCGCTAAAAGGCCCTGAAACGTTTCCTAAATAGACAGCGGCATCTGTTTTTTTTTATGGAATAAGCAAAACAAGGAGATCCTCGGAGGCGACACTCGGAGCGATTCCGACTATGCAGACGCGTTCATTCTGTATCTTCAATCGGCATCCAACGCATCGCCTTCTCCAGCTTTCCTTCGACAGGCTGAACGTCACTCAACATTGACTATTTGTAATCCTTATGCTGCTAGCATTAGTAAATAGATAGGAAGGTATATTATATATTTACAGGCATTGCAGCGTTACGGCTTCACTGCCCGGTTCCCTACTGCGCATGTGCGAGTAGCGCGGCGCACCGTTACTGGTCCCCTCTCTCTCCTAGGAACAGTGTGTTTCCCAGAAGACAGCAGGGGGGCTGCGGGTAGGGGCATGACTGCCGCAGGAGTGTATTCCCGGAAGTGAGTGAAAATACCTGTCTTATCTGCACCCCCCTCCCCCCTGAAAGGTGCCAAATGTGATACCGGAGGGGGGGGTTGCGAAAAGAGGAAATTCCATTTTTTGGTGGAACCCCGCTTTAAGTACACAATGGGGTTTATTTACTAAAGCTGGAAGGTGCAAAATCAGGCTCACTTCTGCATAGAAACCAATGAGCTTCTAACCCCGGCTTGTTCAATTAAGCTTTGGTAATAAAACCAGGAAGTGTTAGGTTTATGGGGGTGTTAGGGTTACAGGGAGAGAAAATGTTAGGGTTACCGTTGGGTTTATGGGGGGGTGTTAGGGTTACAGGTGGGTGAATGTTAGGGTTACAGGGGGTGAGTTTTAGGTTTATGGGGGGTGTTAGGGTTACAGGGAGAGTAAATGTTAGGGTTACCATTGG
This sequence comes from Rana temporaria, assembly GCF_905171775.1. Classification (NCBI taxonomy): domain Eukaryota; kingdom Metazoa; phylum Chordata; class Amphibia; order Anura; family Ranidae; genus Rana; species Rana temporaria. Next base: position 161,297,345 of record NC_053499.1, on the reverse strand, counting down.
GTTTATGGGAGGTGTTAGGGTTACAGGAGGGGGAATGTTAGAGTTTCAGGGAGTGTCATTGTTAGGGTTACAGGGATTACAGGGAGGGTCAGTGTTAGGGTTACAGGTGGGTGAGTGTTAGGCTTATAGGAGGTGTTAGGGTTACAGGGAGGATAAATGTTAGGGTTACCGTTGGGTTTATGGGGGGTGTTAGGGTTACAGGTGGGGGAATGTTAGGGTTTCAGGGAGTGTCATTGTTAGGGTTACAGGGATTACAGGGAGAGTCAGTGTTAGGGTTACAGGTGGGTGAATGTTAGGGTTACAGGGAGGGTCAGTGTTAGGGTTACAGGTGGGTGAGTGTTGGGTTTATAGGAGGTGTTAGGGTTACAGGGAGGATAAATGTTAGGGTTACCGTTGGGTTTATGGGGGGTGTTAGGGTTGCAGGTGGGCGAATGTTAGAGTTACAGGGGATGAGTGTTAGGTTTATGGGAGGTGTTAGGGTTACAGGAAGGGTTAGGGTTGCAGGGGGATGAGTGTTGGGTTTATCCGGGGTGTTAGGGTTACAGGGAGGGTTAGGGTTACAGGGGGGGTGAGTGTTGGGTTTATCCGGGGTGTTAGGGTTACAGGGAGGGTTAGGGTTACAGGGGGGTGAGTGTTGGGTTTATCCGGGGTGTTAGGGTTACAGGGAGGGTTAGGGTTACAGGGGGGTGAGTGTTGGGTTTATCCGGGGGTGTTAGGGTTACAGGGAGGGTCCGTGTTAAAGTATTTTGAAGTGTGTCTGTGAAAATTTCATTCAATAACCAAAAAAGCCTTTGTGAGGTCAGGTAATGATGTTGGATGAGAAGATCCGGCTCTTAATTGGCATCCCAAAGGTCCTCAGTAGGGTTGAGGTCAGGACTCTGTACAGGACACTCCTCAAGTTCCTCCACACCAAACTGGTCAAACCATATCTTTATAGAGCTGGCTTTGTATACGGGGGGGTCACAGTCATGCTGGAACGGAAAAGGGTCTTCCCCCAACTTGCTACCCCCAAGGTTGGAAGGTCACAATTTTTTTTTAATGTTTTCCTCATTTGTTCGAATGTTATAAAATGAGTGTGCTGTAGAATTGAAAGCTCCCTTTACCGAAAGGTCTCAATCATTCGGCGGGGTCCGCACAGAATTTCGGCCTCATAGCGTGTATAGAAAATAACGAGAATACCGGAAGGCTGAAAAGCATTTTAAAAAAAAAATACAAAGTTTCCTTTTGCCGGGAAGATTCAATTGTAGGCCAATTATTCGGCTCCCCGGAACTTTCTGGCGTATTAATGGTGATGGAGTATCTGGATGTTGTGCGCGGTGTTTGTACCCGCGCCTCCCGCTGAGATATAAAACTATCTGTGATCATCTCCCTCCTTATCAATACAGCGGTGAGTTTATTCCGGTTAAACAAGTCTATAATTATGGTGACTTTACATAGAATGTTTTATTGCTCCTCGCTCAGCCCTTCCCCATGCGCTCGTTATCTTTTGCTCGGCTTCAGCCGGTGTTTAGCGGTTCAAATGGGGAGGAATTCATCTGCTGATCTACAATAATGCCGGTTAATTGTTATGGCGGAACAGCCCCTAATGCGCCGGGAGTCTGTTAAGCGGGGAAATTAGCGGCGGAATCTCATTTTGTCTAATTAAAGGATAAAAACTGCAAGTACAGTAAAGTTATCTGAGGTCACTCTCTTCCTGTGCCGGGCTGGTTAAAGGAACGGTTGGGATGCCGTAGTGCAGGCTTTCCGTATTGAACAGGAAGGTGAGGGTGGAATGGTATTGTGGGTAAGGGATGGATATCAATGAAAGGGCAGCATAGTGACTTAGTGGCAGAGGCGGCTCTCTAATTAGGCAAAGAAGGCGGTCGCCTAAGGCCTCGGGAGGGAGAATGCTGTGGACTATGTGGTAAATAGTGTTGCTCACGAATATTCGTATTGCGAATATTCGGCTCGAATATGGCATATTCGAGTATTCGCGAATATCTCGAATTTCGCGGTCAATATTCGCTATTCCGAATATTCAGATTTTTTCAATTTTATTTTTAGAACAGATCACATCCTAGTGATCTCCATCAATGTCTAAAAGCATTGCTGGTATGATTAGAGTAACCCTGGGCCGAGTAGCTGAAGCGATCATTTTATATTGCCGAATATTCGCAATGCGAATATTCGGCAATAGGAATATTGCGCGATTATTTTCTCCGCCCTTCTTTTGCATCAGAGCCAATCAGAGTTCTCCTACCACAGTTGTCGAAATTCCGCAATAAATATCGCATTCGCATTTTGCGAAATTTCGATAAAATATCACGAATATTCTGAGCCAATCAGAGGGCTCCTACCGCAGTTGTCGAAATTCCGCAATAAATATCGCATTCGCATTTTGCGAATTTTTCGATAAAATATCACGAATATTCTGAGCCAATCAGAGTGCTCCTACCGCAGTTGTCGAAATTCTGCAATAAATATCGCATTCGCATTTTGCGAAATTTCGATTAAATATCACGAATATTCTGAGCCAATCAGAGTGCTCCTACCGCAGTTGTCGAAATTTCGCAATTATTTTCGCATTCGCAATAGCGAAATTTCGCAAACATTTCATTTCGATAAAATATCACGAATATTCGAATTTAGCGAATATTTCTCGAATATTCGGCTATATATTCGTGATATATCGCGAAATCGAATATGGCGTATTCTGCTCAACACTAGTGGTAAAGGGGAACTCTGCTCACCAAAGCCCCCCCCCTTACATCAGAGTCTACAGAGCACCTCCTACATCTGAGTCCCTCTTACATTAGTAGTCACTGGGAGGCAGGAGAGAGTGGGGCGTTCCACAAGTGGTTAATTACAATTTAATTTTTTTTATGTATTTTTCTTCCCCACAAAAGTGGAGTTACCCTTTAAATAATTTGTAAAGACTGGAGTATGAGGGACACGAGTGCCTCCATCACCAGTGTAGGGTGTTGTACTCTACTGAGGGGTTTGTATGGCTGGCTGTGGATTGATGGACCTCATCCCTCCGATGGTCCTCGCTTGGCCTATTTGGTGACAATGTATCGTTCCATTAGTGCAGTGTTTCTCAATTCCAGTCCTCAGGCCCCCCCAACAGGTCAGGTTTTCAGGATTTCCATTATTTTGCACAGGTGATTTGATCAGTTTCACTGCCTTAGTAATCACCACAGCCTTTTCATCTGAGGGAAATCCTGAAAACCTGACCTGTTGGGGGGGCCTGAGGACTGGAATTGAGAAACACTGCATTAGTGAGACCTTCATTATAATATAGATGTGGAGAAAGTGATCACAGAAACGTCTTCAGTATAAATCAACATTAACCCCCCAATTACCGACCCGGGACCGTGCTACTTACAGAAGAGGTTGTAGAGTGTGAAGAGGAGGACGAGGGCCGCGCTGACGTGGGGGGCGTCGGCCGAACTGCAGTCTATTCTGCCTTTTTTGCACAAGCACACTTGGATGGTCAGGTCCGTGCTGTAGGACAGGGGCGGCTTCCCGGCGTCCGTTACCACCACCGGCACGTTGTAATTGTTTTTCTTCAGGTTCTGTAGAAGGCTGACCTGTGCGTGAGTACCTGGAAGAAACCAGCAGGGTCCACCTTAATTCAAATTACAACAACAAGAGTTTGCCATTTCTGCTCTGCCCGTATGTCACTATGGGCCAAACATCTAAACCCCCCAACCCCTCCACATGTTACGCCCCCGCTGCGTACCGCCCGCCGCGTAACGCGTGCCACGTACTGCCCACCACGTACCACCCGCCATGTACTGCCCGCCACGTACTGCCCGCCGTGTACCTCCCGCCACATAACGACTGCCACGTATCGCCCGCCGCATTACGCCAGCCGCGTGTCGCCCGCCACGTACTGCCCGCCACGTACCGCCCGCCATGTAACACCCGCTCATTACCGAGTACATAGTGATTGTACATTTTGTGCCGTGTTAACTACTGGGTTGTGTGTAGTGTGTAATAATACATTTGCTCTATCAGCGCTTTCCACTAATCCTCTCACATTGGGGGTTGTCAAGCATTTTTTTCCTAAGGGGTCTTTTACACTAGCAGCAGAGGGGTGGCAAAACCCTGCAACTGGACCGTGTTGATTCTTCTCTTGTCTGCTGCCCATCTTGACCTTTACTACATTTAACAGATTCTTCTCCTGTCTGCTGCCTGTTTTGACTTTTTCTTCTCTGATGGGTAACTCTAAAGTCTGCTGCATGCCCTGACCTTTACTACATTTAACAAATTCTACTCTTGTCTGCTGCCCATCTTGACCTTTGCTACATTTAACAGATTCCTCTCCTGTCTGTTAACTTTGCTACATTGCTGGGCTATTCTAATGTCTGCTGCCTGCCCTGACCTTTACTACATTTGACAGATTCTTCTCCTGTCTTCTGCCGGTCTTGACCTTTGATACTCTGCTGGGTAATTCTGCTGTCTGCTCCTTGTCCTGACCTTTACTACATTTAACAAATTCTACTCTTGTCTGCTGCCCATCTTGACCTTTGTTACATTTAACAGATTCTTCTCTTGTCTGCTGCCTGTTTTCACTTTTGCTACTCTGACGGGTAATTCTAATGTCTGCTGCCTGCCCTGACCTTTACTACATTTGACAGATTCTTCTCCTGTCTTCTGCCTGTTTTGACCTTTGCTATTTTGCTGTGTAATTCTAATGTCTGCTGCCTGCCCTGACCTTTACTACAATTAACAAATTCTTCTCTTGTCTGCTGCCTGCCCTGACCTTTGCTACATTTAACAGATTCTTCTCCTTCCATTCGTTATGATCGCAATTCGTAGATTTGAAGATTCGAAAATCCAAAAATAAAAAAAGAAAATCCGAAAGAATAACTAACTATTCAATTTATAGGTATTGGAATTTCCTTTCAAATTCGGCTGTTGGTGAACGTAACGAATACGAATGTATCCAAAGTTAGGAATTATCCGAAATAACGAATGCCGCATTTAAACAAATGGAACAGAACGAATTAACAATATATAATAATAATAATAATAAAAGGAAAGAAACCAATTAATAATATATGATGATGATAATAATAATAATAATAATAATAATAATAATAATAATAATAATAATAATAATAATAATAAAATGGAAAGAAACAAACTAATAATAAATAATAATAATAATAATAATAATAATAATAATAATAATAATAATAATAAAATGGAAAGAAACAAATTAATAATATATGATGATAATAACAATAATAATAATAATAATAATAATAATAATAATAATAATAAAATGGAATGAAACAAATTAATAATAAATAATAATAATAATAATAATAATAATAATAATAATAATAATACAAGGAAAGAAACCAATTAATAATATATGGTAATAATAATAATAATAATAATAATAATAATAATAATAATAATAATAATAATAATAATAATAACAATAATATGGAAAGAAACAAATTAATAATAAATAATAATAACAATAATAATAAAAGGAAAGAAACCAATTAATAATATATGATAATAACAATATATAATAATAATAATAATAATAATAATAAAACGTTTTTTATTATTATTATTATTGTTATTTATTTGTTCCGTTCCAGTTGTTTAGATACGTCATTCGTTATTTCTTTAAGAGCTCTTTTTTTTTTTTTTTTGCTTTACGAATGTGACAAACATTTGCAGAGCCACAATCAAAAATGCAATATAATTTTTTTTCCTATGATCATCAGCGCCATCTAGAGGCCATAGTGTGGATTTTTTTTTCTGAAACGCTTCAATCAAAAAAAAAAAAAAAAAAACTGCATTATGGCCACTGGATGGAGCTGACGACCACAGAATATAATCATATTACACAAAACAGGGCGATTTTCTTTCGTTTTTTGTCACTTTCATACAGTAGTTTTTGTTTACAAAGATACCCCTCCATTATTTGGGAAGGCGCTCCGAGCCGCACCACACCTGAATGGAAGATTCTGACACCAGTGTTGAACACATAGGAACTCCGGTGTGTGCAGATTTTTGAAGCACCTCTTCCCCCTGGAATAATTGGCGGCCCATCATTGACCACTTAGTCTGGATGGCATTTGCCTGCACGGCAGATTCTGATACCCACCAGAACCTCTCCGCGACATTTCTGGGTGGTTCCAGTAATAAAACTCACCGTTTAGTTGGTTGATTTTCCACGCCGGGCTGGCTTGTTTGCCCAGGTCGAATTTGAAGGGTTCGGAGTTCGGATGAAGGTCGCGGTCCCACGCTACCAGAGTGATAACGTTGAGATCTTTGGAGTCTTCGCACATCTTGGCCGAGGTTGGGTTGATGTATGGCGCGTTGTCATTAACGTCTTCTAATGTAATTTGTAATGTCCCCGTGCCAGTAGCTGGAGGAGTGCCTGGTGGTGGAGAGACATGGACGTGCATTAAATACAGGAACGCAATCCCTTCGCTTGCCAAGTACATAGTGATTGTACATTTTGTGCCGTGTTAATTACCGGGTTGTGTGTAGTGAGTAACAATACATTTGCGCTATCAGCGCTTTCCACTAATCCTCTCACATTGGGGGTTGTCAAACATTTTATTACTAAGGGCTCATTTACACTAGCAGCAGAGGGGTGGCAAAACCCTGCGATTGGGCCGTGTTTATTCTTTTATTGTCTGCTGCCCATCTTGACCTTTGCTACATTTAACAGATTTTTCTCCTGTCTGTTGCCTGGCTTGACCTTTGCTACTCTGCTGGGTAATTCTACTGTCTGCTGCCTGCCCTGACCTTTACTACATTTAACAGATTCTTCTCCTGTCTGCTGGCTGACTTGACCTTTGCTACATTACAGGATACTTCTCCTGTCTACTGCCTGTCTTGACCTTTGATACTCTGCTGGGTAATTCTACTGTCTGCTGCCTGCCCTGACCTTTACTACATTTAACAGATTCTTCTCCTGTCTGCTGGCTGACTTGACCTTTGCTACATTACAGGATACTTCTCCTGTCTACTGCCTGTCTTGACCTTTGATACTCTGCTGGGTAATTCTACTGTCTGCTGCTTGTCCTGACCTTTACTACATTTAACAAATTACTTCTGGGTAATTGTCTGCTGCCCATCTTGACCTTTTCTACATTACAGGATACTTCTCCTGTCTACTGCCCGTCTTGACCTTTGATACTCTGCTGGGTAATTCTACTGTCTGCTGCCTGTCCTGACCTTTACTACATTTAAAAAATTCTTCTCTTGTCTGCTGCCTGTTTTGACTTTTGCTACTCTGACGGGTAATTTTAATGTCTGCTGCCTGCCCTGACCTTTACTATATTTAACGGATTCTTCTCTTGTCTGCTGTCTCTTTTGACTTTTGCTACTCTAAGGATGGCTACCCCCCTTTTTATAATTTTTTTTCTATATATTTTTTTTGTAAGGGACCCAGAGGTCCCCAGGGCAACCCCCCCCCCCTTTATTTTTTTTTCATCAGCATCCAGCAGCCTTAGGCCCCGTACACACGAGAGGATTTATCCGCGGGAACGGTCCTCCGGACCGTTTCCGCGAATAAATCCTCTGGCGGATTTTGATCTGATGGTTGTACTAACCATCAGATCAAAATCCGCGCGGAATTCCCTCCGTGGTGACGTGTCGCGCCGTCGCCGCGATGATGACGTGGCGACGTGCGCGACGCTGGAAGATAAAGACTTCCACGCATGCGTCGCATCATTACGACGCATGCGAGGGAGAGGAGCGGACAGATTGATCCGGTGAGTCTGTACAGACCACCGGATCAATCCGCTGGAGCCGATTCCAGCGGATAGATTTCTTAGCATGCTAAGAAATTTTTATCTGCTGGAAATCGGTCGGCCGCTGGGCCGTACACACCACAGGATCTATCTGCTGAAACTGATCCGCGGATAAATTCCAGCGAATAGATTCTCTCGTGTGTACGGGGCCTTAGATGGGCATCTCAGCAAATGCAATATACAGGGATATGGGAAACAATAAAAAACACCCACACGGGGGGGGGGGGGGGGTGGGGAACTGGACAGGTTTGTTTAGCACCCGGGTCAAGGATGCAGAACTGCGCCCCCGAGCTCCCCCACTGGTAATGCATGTTGTAGAATGGGTTTTAATGCTCTGTGTCCAATCTCTGCCCCCCCCCCCCCGCTTCGCTGTGCCCAGGGCAGCTTCCCCTCGTGCCCAGGGCAGCTTCCCCTCCTGCCCACCCCCGCTTCACTGTGCCCAGGGCAGCGTCCCCTACTGCCCACTCCTTGTCCCGGCCGTGTTACCAATTATGTAGATCTGAGTTTAGCTTCCATGATAAATAGACAGATGATACTAATTCCCATTTTTGTATCAAGTAACTTTAATAAAACCGTCACAGGAGACAATATTAAAATATTAAAATCCGCTTTTGGCGCCGCGCCACCTTCTGTTTGGAAAATAAGAGCGACTGTGAAAAGCAAAAAAAAAAAAAAGCCTAAATTTCAATAAATGAGCGTCAGCCTCGAAAAAAATATTCCATTAATCGCGCTCGCGGAAAAAAAAAACAACAAGTTGATGTGACAAGTGATAGGAACGGGTGACACTCCATCCATTTCAATCAGCCGATCCTGGCGACGCCGTTCTACCGCTCTTCCCATTGTGTCTGAAAAAGAACTTCTCCGACCCGCCGGAGCTTCTTCTTTTAATGAAAAATAAATTATTTTTCACTTTTGATTGGTCTAATTGAATTTGTAATGCGAATCCGGCGCCTTCTCCTTGAATCTTGATGTATTACGAAGGAAAGACGCGAGGCGCGGAATGGATGAAAAAACACAATGGGGTGTTTGAAATACGATCACAAAAGTCGGCCTTTCATGCATCTAATTAAATTGCTGACTTTAATTCCGAACGCATTATTTCCAGACCGGACTGATAGCGTCTGAGCCGCGTCGTTATCTTTTTATTTCCCAGACAGTCATATTAGAAACAAAAAATGAAAGTAATGAAAAAAAAAAAAGACATTTTGAAATGAAGAAACTGTCAGCACTTGTATTTTTTTTTCCCTGCCATGTAAATGGATATTTTTACTGCTTAGAGACCGTAATCTATTAGAAATGGGAATAAAGAGATTTCGCTGGGAGTTTATCAAACCCGGGAGCAGACAGAATCCGGAGCAGCTGTGCCTAGCAAACCAATCAGCTTCTAGCCTCAGCTTGCTCAGTTAGGCTTTGAGAATGAAAGCTGGAAGCTGATTGGCTGCCATGCAAAACTGCCTTAGATTCTGTCTGTCTGCCAGGGCCGCCATCAGGGGGGTATGGGCAGTACACCTGTAAGGGGCCCAGAGGTCGCCAGGGGCCCGGATGGCTACCCCTTTTTTTTGTAAGGGGTCCGGAGGCCCCTTATTTATTTTTTATTAAAGGAGGTCCCCAGGGCCCCGGATAACAACCCCCCCACCCATTTTTTTTATATATATTTTTTTTTTAAAGGGCCCAGAGGTCCCCAGGGCCCTGGATGGCTACCCCCCTTGTTTTTTTATAAAAAAAAAAAACATTGCCAGGAATAAAAAAAAACAAAAAAACAGCGTGGGGTCCCCCCCAAAATCCAGACCCTTATCTGAGCATGCAGCCTGCCCCCCCCTTTCAAACCATACCAGGTCACATTCTCTGACAGCTAAAGTTAAATAAAATAATATTGGCGGGAATACAAAAATGTAAAAAATATTATTATTCAAAGCATTCAGTCTGGCATTGCCAGGAAAGGGGGTGTCATTGGGAGGAAAGGTCCCCCATCATTGGTCTTGTTGGTGTCATTGGCTGGAACTCTGCCCCTTTGTTGATGTCAGTGAAGGAAATAGTGCCCCAGGGGCCGGATGAAAGCAAGCAAAGGGCCACATCCAGCCCCCGGGCAGCAGTTTGGAGACCACCTATCTAAACCACCATCTCAGTCCAGGAAGTAGATGCTGACTGTGAATAATGCTGGAACAAAAATGGCTCGGTCCTTCTGGAGTATATGAAGGCATTGCCAGGAGGGGTACTGTGATCCTTTAGAGAAGTAATGAGTGTTACACTTACACAATACTTTGCATGCACTTCACATTTGATAGGAGATCTCCTTTAAATCTATGCGACTTGATTGTTATTTAAGCCGTTCAAAGTGTTTCTTTGCATGTGGGTCACGTTTGTCACTGTACTTTGATAAGGGTCCCCGCAGGGTGTGTGATGCTTATTCGCTCCGTTATCATGAAGCCCTTGATGTTCCTTCGCTATGCTTGAATAAATGTGTACCTGACAAAAAAATGATGTCTGGTGTGCTGGCAAGACCTTGTTCTCTATCGAAATAGGAAGGCGACATCCATCGAGTTGCTTTGGCGTTCACCTACAAAGTGTGTAAAGTTGTAGGGAGTTTGATATGGCGCCTTTTATGTTGCTTTGCTGCTTGAAAACCAAAGCAATCACAACGATACGGGAAGGTGTGTGGGGGGTGGGGGGGCACCAATGATGGCTCAGTTGGGAAAAGGAAGTGAATCACACTAAGGCATGAATCCCCACTGGAAGGCACTTGGATGGGCACAGCTGCTCCCCTGGCCTTGTGATTACTACGAACTACAAGACCCTGGTGTACTATGGGGATAGCTGGGCCAAGTAGCTCTTCTTCTGAAGGGTTCAAACCTCTGTCCTTCCCTAGTCTCTTGTGGGAGAACCATCTCCCGAACTTGGTCCAAGTAGTTCCTCCCCTGAGGGGAGTTTATACCCTGCCCTTCTATTATTTTTCATGGGAGGAGGTTTATACCCCTGGCTTTTCCTAGTCTCTAGTGGGAGAACTGTCCTCTAAACATCAGCCAAGTAGTTCCTCCCCGGAGGGGTTCATACCTCTGTCCTTCCTTAGTCTCTCTCATAGGAGAACCGCCCCCTGAACTTGGACCAAGTAGTTCCTCTCCTGTGGCCTTCTCTAGTCTCTAATGGGAGAACCATTCCCGAACTTGGGCAAAGTAGTTCCTCTCCTGCTGGGGGTTCATGCCTCTGGTCTTCTGTGATTTCTCATAGGAGGAGGTTGATACAGCTGGATTTTCTTAGTCTCTCAATGAGAGAACCGTCCCCTGAACTTGGGCCAAGTTGTTCCTCTCTTGAGGAGTTCATACCTCTGGCCTTCCCTAATCTCTTGTGGGAGAACCATCCTCTAAACTTGGTCCAAGTAGTTCCTCCTCTGAGGGGGGTTCATACCACTGCCCTTCTCTGATTTCTCATGGGAGGAGGTTGATACCGCTGGCTTTTCCCAGTCTCATGTGGGAGAACTGTCCTCTAAACGTGGGCCAAGTAGAACCTCTCCTGAGGGGTTCATACCTCTGGCCTTCCTTAGTCTCTCTCATTGGGGAACTATCCCCTGAACTTTGTCCAAGTAGTTTCTCCCCTGAGGGGGTTCATACCTCTGCCTTTCTCTCATTTCTCATGGGAGAAGGTTGATACTGCTGGCTTTTCCCAGTCTCTTGTGGAAGGGTGAACTGTCCTCTAAACCTGGGCCAAGCAGTTCCTCCCCGGAGGGGTTCAGATCTCTGACCTTCCTTAGTCTCTCTTGTGGGGGAACCATCCCCTGAACTTAGGCAAAGTCGTTCCTCTCCTGAGGTGTTGATTTCTCTGGCCTTATAGTCTCTCATGAGAGAACCATCCCCTGAACTTGGGCAAATTAGGGGGTTCATACCTCTGGCCTTCTCCGATTTCTCATAGGAGGTGGTTGATACCGCTGGATTTTCCTAGTCCCTCATGAGAGAACCGTCCCCTGAATTTGGGCCTAGTAGTAGTTCCTCTCCTGAGGGGTGCATACCTCTGGCTTTCCCTAGACTCTTGTGGGAGAAGCATCCTCTGAACTTGGGCCAAGTAGTTCTTCTCCTAAAGGGGGTTCATACCTCTGGCTTTCTCTGATTTCTTATGGCAGGATTGTACTCTGAGCTTAGCAGAAGATCTGTTTATGAAGTTTGCAACATAGAAAAGTATGTTCTCCTGTTACTGTTAGTGGTTCTGGAGTATCTTTTATACTATCCTACACCCCATCCAAGTTACCCAACAATAAAACTACAAAAATATATCCCCTAGACTTCTGTTTTGTGTCAGTGTGCGTGAACTGTGCTGTGCATGTGCTGGCAGCCTCCACACTAGTGAGAAGGAACTCATCATCATCATCTGTGGTGCTGCCATCAGGCGGGTTATAGTGCCTGGGCTTTTGATAATCAAACAATAGCCCTTTCGGGGGTCCTGCTACAAAGGTTTTTCTCCCGCTGGTATATGTCAGGAATGGGTTCACCCGTTGGTGGTGCTTTCGACCCTCTGGATCGCAGTACCGGCGTCCACCAGCAGGTGTCTCCTGGCAGTGTGGAGCCGACATTATCTCCTGCGATCAGGTGTCACCCGAGCCTGATTGCAGGAGATGTGTATAAATACCCGGCAACACACACAGTTACTGTCAGTAAAGGGTTCATCTGCTGGTGGACACCGGTACTGCGATCCACAGGACTGGCAGCGCCACCGACGGGTGAACCCTTTCCTGACAGTATAGGCCCGTAGTAAGGTTGGCAAAAATCTTCCCAGGTGTAAGTTCCCCACGTTGTAGGGGACTCTCACAAGAAGGATCTTTGTGCATCTCTGGTGGTCCTGCCCTAAGATACAGAAGTTCTGGAAGGCGATATCACCAGAGATTTAAAAAAACTACCCTCAGACCTATACAATTATTCCCCTACATTATATATTTCATGATGTTCCCTCATCTTTAAATGCCTACAAAAACAGTGTCACCCCACTCCTTCCAAATGCAGTGAAAAGCCTGATACCCCAGTTCTAGAAGCAGGACTGTGTCCTACAATCCAGGCCTGGAAAAGGGAAGTAGAGAGGATGATGGAATAGGAAAGATAGAATAGGTCTGAAAATTTTCTAAACAGAGTGCCAATTTACTGTCCTTTAGACTTTAGGGGGGCCCAAACTGTGGGCTTCAAGAGTACAAGATGTCCGAGCATCAGTGGGAGTAAAAAATCCCCCATCATTGGTGTGAGTGGGAGAAATTATGCTCCATTGTTGGTGTAATTGGGAAGAATTGTGCCTCATCTTTGGTGCCATTGAGAGAAATTATGTTCAAACATTGGTGTCCTTGAGACCCATTGCTGGTGTCATTGGGAGGATCTGTACCCCATTGTTAATGTCATTGATAGTAATTCTGCCCCATCATTGGTGCCATTGGGAGAAATTGCATTCCAACATTGGTGTCCTTGAGACCCATTGCTGGTGTCATTGGGAGAATCTGCCCCCCATTGTTGATGTCATTGATCCATGGTTGGTGCCATTGGGAGGAATTGTCGCATTCACTGTTGTCAGGGAAAAAAATTGTCCCCCAAGGGCCGGATAAAGGCAAGCACAGGGCCGCAGTTTGAAGACCACTTGTCTATACGATTAGAGACAAACAGGATACACTCAACTACATTTGGTGGGGCTGGATGAATTATCCCTTCGAAACAGACAAGTCTACAGGAGAGGCCTCGACTTTCTAATTGCCCCATTAACAAGCATTGCAAACCTGGAGTACAATTTAAGGTTAATAGAAAGGGTTCATCTGCTTGATGGACGTGTGAAAACCTTCCGATTGTAAAAAGTAAAAGCGTTGAAGACCTCGTACAGCAAAAACCAGCAGAAAGCCTTGTCAAACCATCCCAGGGGTCCCCCGGCAGAGGAAGGGTTAGCGCAACGCGCTGTGACAACACAACCGCCGAAATCTCATTTCATCTGTGGACATAAATACACAGTGTTGCCGGTATTGTAATCATGTCCTTGTATCCCGTAATTTAGATAGGAAATCTCTTTCAGATGCGTTAATAAGCGCAGAAGCACAGCAGCTGTATTAAACCCTGATTTCATCACTTTAATTTTTAATCAAGGCTGCGTGATGACATATTAAAGCAATATTTCTTGTGTAATTTATGTGATTAAAATAGCAAAAAGAGAGGCATCTGGAGCGGCATTCTTAATTATAGCACTGGCGAGCCCGAGATAAGGGGAGTAATTGTGTTGCTATCAAACTAATTGTTTTCCCGCAAATCAGGTAGGAACAGAAAGTGCCAATTAATCTAATCAGAAGGCTCGATAATCGAGGGGGTCCATCGTCCAATGTCATATTCTAAGCTTTGACTGTCCTTGTCGTTCTATCAAAGAGTCAGCGTCCTTTTTATTTATCTATTGTACAAAATAGTCTTGCCAATATTTCCAAAGCAACAATCCGGGCCATATAGGCCACTCCTACTTATGACCAAACCCACCAAATTCATCCTACATGTACAGTAGACACACAGAAGACACCTTCTCAAACAGTTTACTCTATGCCAACCATTCTCAAGCAAATTGTACAAAATAGGCTTGCCAATATTCCAAAATCAAAATTATGGGCCAAAAAGGCCACTCCTACCCATGATCAAACCCACCTCATTCATCGTACACACAGACACACAGTCTTCTCAACCAGTTCAGTCTATACCAGCCATTCTCTACCAGGGTTTCCTAGAGCTCAAGAGGTTCCTCAAGAGGTTGTTAGGGGTTCCTTAAACTGTGGCTGATTGTCCTCCCATCTGACGGTGCCTACCTAATTCCAATACCATTTGGTAGAGCCAGTGGCATGGCACCAATGATCTTTTTTTCTGTCTGTAAGGGTGTTTGACTAACAATGCAAGGGTTACATTCTTCCTATTGACCACTAATGGAAGGGGCATTTTTCCCATTGACTTCAGATTAATTGGTTTTAGTAAGGGTTCCCTGAGACCTGAAAATGATTTTTAAGGTTCCTCTACGGAAGCCTTTCTCAACCAAGGTTTTCAACCAAGGGTTTCTCCAGGGGCTGCTGGGGGTTTCTTGAGGACTGAGCCATCTCTGCCTTGCTGATTAGCAACCAATGAACCCAAAGATCCTTTTTTAGCTATCGAGGGGAGGGGGGGGGGATTATTTTGACTGACCACAAGTGTAAGGAACATTCTTGCCACTTACTACAAATGTAAGGAGCATTCTTCCCACTGACCGTCACACTAATGTACTGTAAACTGAAGATATTTAGGTAGATTCAGGTAGATTTGCCTAAACTTGCGGCGGCGTAGCTTAGCGTGTTTAGGCTACGCCACCATAAGTTAGCTAGACAAGTACATGATTCGCAATGTACTTGCCTGCTAAGTTATGGCGGCGTAGCCTAAAGCGGGCGGGCGCAAGGGCGCCTAATTAAAATGTGTGTAAGGGGGCGTGTTTTATGTTAATGGGGCTTGACCTGACGTTTTTGATGTTTTTTTTAACTGTGCATGCACCGGGCGCCTACATTTCCCAGTGTGCATTTCGGCTAAGTATGCCGCACTGGCCTATTGATTTCGACGTGGACGTAAACAACGTAAATCCCTATTCACGGACGACTTACGCAAACAACGTAAAAATTTCGAATCTCGAAGCGGGAATGGCGGCCATACTTTAACATTACTATTCCATCTAATAGATGGAATAACTTTAGGCCTGATAATGCCTTACGGAAACAGCGTAAATCTACTGCGGCGGCCGGGGCGTACGTTCGTGAATTGGCGTATCTACTGATTTGCATATTCTACGCCGACCGCAATGGAAGCGCCACCTAGCGGCCATCCAAAAAATTGCAAGCTAAGATAGAACGGCGCAAGCCGGCCTATCTTAGCTTTGTTTAAGCGTATCTCTGTTTGAGCATACGCTTAAACAAACGCCGGCGTAGATTCAGAGTTAGGTCGGCTTATCTACTGATAAGCCGGCCTAACTCTTTGTGAATCTACCTAATAGTAGGTATCAGCAGGGGTTCCCTGAGACCATAAAATTATTTCAAGGGTGCGTCCACATTAAAAAGATTGAGAAAAACTTCTCTAGGGTAAAAGGTTTGAGAAGGGCTGGTCCAGAAAGTTATGCTAGCCACACGTATTATTTTCTAAACCCAATCTTCTTTAAATCTGAGATTTGTCAATTCAACTTTTGGTCTCTTTTTTAAATTAATTGAAATTCTCAATGAAACAAATTAGCTGATGCTGTAGAAATTCCCTATTGATTGGCTGAGATTCATTTAGAAATGACAAATGAGAGAATCAATTGGGGGAAAAAATTGCTACACAACACACGTTAAAGCCCCATAAAAAAATAACAGGAAATTCTACGACCTGGAAAATTGCTTCTTCCTTTAATTTAATGCGGAAAAATGTAACTTGACTGAAAAATAACATACATGGTTTGGTTTTCTTACATTTGACTTGAATTGGCTAAGGGCTAGTAATTTTGGACTTTGAAGGCACACAGTACATATGGTAAGAAAACTAAATAAATGTATTTTATAAGAATGTCATAAAAACAGTTACAGACATAAAATCAGAGAAATCAAGTAAATAACTGGTCCACATAGGTTGTGGTACAGTGATACAGTTCTACCATAGAAGGCTCAAATATAGAGCATGATTGTAAAGTTGACTGTATAGACCTCTGTGTCCAAGCCCCAGTGGGCAGGGCAAAACGCATCAGGGGCCGGAGCAGCATTGGCTGAGGCCATACATCACATAAGCACTGGGTTGGTGTGAGCGGCGTCTCACTTACAGTACACCAAAACTTACAATCTAAGGTACGCAACGGAGGCCAGTTTAGAGAGGAGCCAATTAACCTGCCAGCATGCCTTCAGTATGTAAAGAGCACCTCAGTGACCGAGATCCGGGTGGGTGGGGTGAAATGCATCAGAGGGCTTGGCCAGCGCTGATGCACATTACCTCGCCCACCAGGGCTTAGTGACAGACCTCTGTGTCCAAGCTCCAGTGGGCAGGGCAAAATGCATCAGGGGCTGAGGCCGGACCAGTTGGTCTGAGCGGCGTCTCATCTGTGGTACACCAAAACTTACAATCTAAGGTACGCTACAGAGGCCAATTTAAATAGGAGCCAATTAACCTGCCAGCATGCCTTTAGTATGGAAAGGACATACAAACTCCATGCGGATAGTAACACAAGGCAGGGGTGTTAACTACTACACCATTGTGCTAAATGCTCTGGAGCCAGACACTTAAAGTCACCAAGTCCACCCCTTCTTGGAAACAGTATGCCCTGGTGGCAGTGGCCTCTTTCAGCAGGATAGACAAGGTTCGGGGCCACTATGTGCAGAACGAGCTGCACAGTGGAGGTAAGTATGACATGTTTGTTATTTTCTTTTTTAAATTGAACCTTTACAATCACTTTAAAGGATCTGCTACTGCCAGCTTAGTGCCAGATACCACAGCATACCTTCAGGGGTCTAGTGGTGTTGTCCATACCTCGATGGATCAGGTCTGTCTTGGCAACAAAAGGGGCACCTACTCAATGTCAATGTGAGTGGTTATAAAGTTATGGCCGATCGGTGTATGGCTTTCACAAAACCGGATGAACACGTTGCAGCGTGCTGCATTGCTGGCTGCTGTCACAGAGGAGCCCCCCGTCTCACCAGACGTGATTTCTCCAGAAGCAGAAGATTGAGGTCAGCCTCCCGCGGAGGGCCACTGTAAAACTTATTGATGAATCGAAAGCAACGTACAGAAACTTGCTACGTCATGAAAAATCCGCCCGACGCCGCCAAAAGACATTTGTATGCAAATAATACAAAGCGGAGCATCTGCAGAACTCAGACAAGTCCCGGGAGACCGAACGTGACCCTTGTAAAATTACTTGACACGACTCGCATTAATGATTCTGCGGAGAGATGAGCCAAAACTATGACAAAGGCCCTTCAAAAAAAAAGTCTGCACAGCAAACACAACGCGGGCCGCAGGAAATATATTCCAACAAGAAACTTTCCTGTGCTAGGAATACGTGAGGAGGAGATACAGCCCAGGATAGGATAGGAAGATTGCTGCTGGCATATCGGATATGCATATCTTTTTTTACAGAAGGTTGCAATTGTTTTACATTTTAAGAAAGAATAGTTCATTGGTATATATTTCTTTCCAAGTACATCATCCGTTACCCTCCTACTACATTACAAGTGTGCTCCGCAGAACAAGAACAACCAGCAGAGGAGTACAGAGGTACAACAGAGCCCTGGGGCCATCCGAAATTTAGTCAACAAAATCTGAGTTTGAAAGTCAAAATTCTGAGATAAAAACTCAGAATTCTGACTTTGAAACTCAAAATTTGGATTTTTAATCTCAGAACTCTGACTTTGAAAGTTCTTCTTCTGACTTTACTCTCATAATTCTGTCTTTTAATCTTAGGCCCCATACACACGATAGAATCCATCCGCAGATAAATCCCAGCAAATGGGTTTCTGCGGATAGATTCTATGGTGTGTACACGCCAGCGGATCTCTTTCCGCGGAGAAATCTCCTCTGGGATGGATTCCAGCAGATCGAATATTTGTTGTGCTGCACAACGAATCCATCTGCTGGAATCCATTCCAACGGATGGATCCGCTCGTCTGTACAGACTTACCGGATCCATCCGTCCAAAGGGATTCCCCGCACGCGTCGTAATGATTTGACGCATGCGTGGAATTCCTTATATGACAGCGTCGCGCCCGTCGCCGCGTCATAATCGCGGCGACGGCGCGACACGTCATCGCCAGAGGATTTCCGCGCGGATTTCAATGGGATGGTGTGTACACTCCATCCCATCGAAATCAGCGGATATCTTTGAGAGGATTTATCCGTGGAAACGGTCCGCTGGACCGTATTCGCGGATAAATTCTCCCGTGTGTATGGGGCCTTCGAATTCTGACTTTAAAATTCAGAATTCTGAGTTTACTTTTAATCTCATAATTCTGTCTTTAATTCTCAGAATTCTGACTTTGAAATTCTAAATTCAGATTTTTATCCCAGAAATTTTGACTTTTATCTCAGAATACTAACCTTGAATTAGAAATTTGAAATTCAGAATTCAGACTTTTAATTTCAGAACTCTGACTTTGAAATTTCGAATTCTGACTTTGAAATTCAGAATTTGGACTTTTACTCTCAGATTTCTGACTTTGAAACTCAGAATTTGGACTTTTAATCTCAGAACTCTGTCTTTTATTCTCAGTATTCTAACTTAGAAATTTAGAATTCTGATTTTATCTCAGAACTCTGACTTTGAATTTGGAATTTGAAATTCTGAATTCAGACTTTTAATCTCAGAACTCTGACATTGAAATTTCAAATTCTGACTTTGAAATTCAGAATTTGGACTTTTAATCTCAGAATTCTCATTTTGAAACTCAAAATTTGGATTTTTAATCTCAGAACTCTGACTTTGAAAGTCTATCTTCTGACTTTACTCTCCGAATTCTGTCTTTTAATCTTAGAATTCCGACTTTTAATTTCAGAATTCTGTCTTTAATTCTCTGACTTATGACTTTGAAATTCAGAATTCTAACTTTTATCCCAGAAATTTTTACTTTTATCTCAGAATTCTGACTTTGAATTCGGAATTAGAAATTTTGACTTTTAATCTCAGAACTAATACCTTTATGAAGGTGGTGGGTCAGATTGGACCTAATTTATGTTAAGTTTTTCCTAATAGACAGAAGGATGGATTAGCACCGAAAATAACTTCACCTCCACCATAAATAACGTCAAGTTATCACTCACCATTGTCTATTGCTAGGATCAGGGCCGTGTACGTGTTGTTGCGAACAAACGAAGACTCCCGGTCGAGTGGCGCTGTGGTGTTGACTGTTCCGTTCAGTGAGTTAATGGAGAGCCAGCCAGCATCGTCCTTCAGCACTGAGAACCTGCAATAAAAGACCGTGTAGGTTCAGACATAGTATGTTCAACAATGTACATAGGAGCTACAAACTTCTACAGCTGACACCACAAGAAACCGTACAATACCTCAGTGTGAATGCAGAAAATACTGCCATTTGGCCACTAGATGGTGTTGAGGAACATGACTATTTCCTATGATAGTCAGCGCCATCTAGTTTTATGCTTGGAAAACAGTTTATTGCAGTGGATACATTCTACAGTTGTGCCCCTTAACCAATGGAAAAAATTGAATTAACCAGGTTTTGCCTATTTATGAACTTACATGTGAGGCGAGGGGGTTGCCCTAATAAATTTGATCAAATTTGATGACCATGGGTAGAGTTGTTTGATACCTGTCCTAACATTTACATTTATTACAAGAATGGAGACATGAATAGCACGAGAATTTTTTATTTAATTTTTGTTCTGACTTTAGTAGGGTTTCCTTCATTGTATCAAAGTGTGTATCCTCTGTCATGGATATGCAGTAGTCTGGCAGCTTACCTGTGTCCATCTGTCCATTAAGAGGCCTGACTGTTCTGGTTACCTTCATATCTCCTCTCCTTCCTGTATGGCCCCACCCAGGAAGTCTATATTAACTGTTGCACTACAGGCCTGCAGTGCTGTTGCTTTTCTTAAGTTCCTGTCTGCAGTGTGCTACGTTTATCTCTCTGTGTACCGTTTTTGGCTCGTCCCTGACTTCTCCCGTTTGCCTGTCCCCTTGACCTCTGCCTGTCTCCCGGTTACCCTGTCCGCCTGTTGCCCTGACCTCGGCTTACCCATTACTTCCATTTGTCTTGCTTGCTGCTTCCCCTCACTCTCTGTGGAGCGCGTCCTAGGGGATCCCAGGGGTCGCGACCTGGGCCCAGCTGCAGCGAAGCCCACCCTCACCACTAGAGGAGGTGCTCTGGTCAACACAAAGCTGGGTCTTAGACTCCGCGCCCTTGGCGATCTTGGGTTCACGCTTTTTCTTGGATAGCAGCAGTCGGCTATAGGGTTCATTCCTGACCCCTACGGAGTGCACTTGTCACCTGGGCACAGGTGACGTGACATCCTCTTTTATTTGGAGCATCACACCGAAGTTTAGAATTAGAAGCTTGTTGCTTCAGGTTTTTAACACCTCGTTGCCTTGGAAAAGGTTTGCAGGTCTTCTCTACAAGCTATGTCACCAATGCTGATACTTGAGAAATGTTGAAGGCCTCGTACGCACGTGACTTGAGTTTGTGTATTATGTGTACTTTGTTCCAGATGTAACTCCATTTTTTATGTTGAAAACCCAATAAAACTTACACTTTAGGCCCCGATGAAGGGTGCGGTGTTAGCTTTCCTCCTGAAACTAGAAATGCGCAATTTGATTCATTCCGAATTCATTATTTAACGGATTTAGACAAAATTTGTTAATTTGGAAACATCCGAATTTACCAAAACCTGTTTAATTCATTATTCAGAATAATTTGAAAATTAGAATTTTCGTAAATTTGTAATTTCGAAATCCGATAATCCAAAAACCCAAAAATTGTAAAATTCTGAAATAATAACTATTAAATTATAGGTATTGGAATTTCCGAATGAAGCTTAACAAATTAATAATAAATAACAATAGTAATAATAATAAAAAAAAATAAAAGTTTTATTATTATTATTTATTTATTATTAATTAGTTCTGTTCCATTAGTTTAGGTGCAGCATTCGATAATTCACAAATTTGGATACATTCGTGTTCGTTGCGTTCACTAACAGACAAATTTGAAAGGAAATTCCAATACCTATAATTTAATAGTTAATTATTATTAGTTAGTTATTATTGCAAATTTTTGCATTTTCTTTCTCATTTTCAAATTTTCGAATTTACGAGTTCACCAATCAACGAAAAAAAAAAAGAAAAAAACGAATGAAGCGCAGAGTGAGTTTTGACTTTCTGAAAGTGGAAACAGTCGACAATTTTTGCAATTGTAAAGACACAAAAAAACTATCACATTAAGGTTTGCACTAAGGAGGACCCCCGATTCCATTAACATGCTCCTTGGTAAAGCCTATGACGAGAGACATATGCCCCCCGCTGCATTCAGCCGTTTATGAATCACTTTCCCATCCATAGCGCTATAGACGGTGACATTGAGCCGGGTCTGCAAGGAGTCTGAATCCTACTCAGGTGAACAAAGAGCGTGTTATTATGTAGTAAAAACGTACACTAGAGGCGATGATTGTACTATAAAACCACGAAGGGGGGGGGGGGGGGGGCGTCTGTCGTAGTGAAGACCAATATCACAAGGTAACCTTTTTGGATGAATACATTAGTAAGTAATTCTAGCACTCCATAAATCAGTCTACTAATACTTATAGGAAGAAAATGGCAGGGGAAGCCACGGGGAATAGAATATAATGGAGCAGAACTTTCACTGGAACAATATGTCCATCTTTTTTATATGGACTTGTCTGGTGTAGAAGAATATTTAGCAGCAAAAATAAATAATTAAAGCCATGAGTATTAAAGAAGCAGTAAGTTGACCCATATTTTAGGATGTTACCCTACTGTATTCTTCTATAATCCATGATGAAAGCATTTCCTGGTGGAAACTTGACAGCTACAAAATCCAGATCTTCTGGGAGGCCTCCATGTTCTGTGGCCCAACTGGACAAGGAGCAGTCCCTACATCCAGGTCCTATATCCCAGGATGCACTGGGAAACCAGCCACTGAACCAGAAAGACGCTATTCAGCAGTCACTTCCGTTTCACGTGTATATATTCTGGGAGTGTCTGGTGCAGACGTCACATCTGCATACTTGCCAACAGTCCCGATTTTCCCTGGGGGGACTGGAACAGGAGCAACTAGCAGAGGTCACACATGGTGGGCAGTGGGAGGTGAGTGGGGAGTAAAGCGCGAGAAGGATTTTTTTTGTGAAAGGGGCCCCAGGGCCCCGGATGGCAACCCCCCCCTTTTTTTTCTTTTTTTTAATAAAAAAAATGGTTTAATCTTTTTTATACATATATATATATATATATATATATATATATATATATATATATATATATATATATATATATATATATTTATATATATATATATATTATTAAAGGGCCCAGAGGTCCCCAGGGCCCAGGATGGCAACCCTCCCCCCCTTTTTTTTTATACATTAAAAAAAAAAATTATATATATATATTTTTTATATATTTTTTTAAAGGGCCCAGAGGTCCCCAGGGGCTCGGATGGCTACCCCTCCTTTTTTATAATTTGTATTAGCCCCCCAACCTTCAATTTGCAGTGGCAGCACCCCCTCGCTACTCAATTTGTGGCAATTCGCGGCAGCCCCCCCACTTCGCAACTTGGGACGGCAGCACCCCCCCCCCCGGTTCTCTGCTCCAGGGGGCACATACCTGAAGCTGTGTGAGGCCCCGTACACACGATAGGATCCATCCGCTGGAATTGATCCGCGGACCGGCTCCAGCGGATAGATCCCCTGGTGTGTACAATCCAGCGGATCTGTTTCCGCGGATTTTTATCCCCTGGGATGGATTTCAAGCGGATAAAAATTTGAAGACATGCTTTAAAATCTATCCGCTTGAATCCATCCCAACGGATTGATCCGCTGGTCTGTACAGACTCACCGGATCAATCCGTCCGAATGGATCCCCCGCATGCGTCGTAATGATTCGACGCATGCGTGGAATTCCTTATATGACAGCGTCGCGCACGTCGCCGCGTCATCATCGCGGCGACGGCGCGACATGTCATCGCGATGGGATTTCGGGGTATTACTGAGCTGGGGGTATTCGTGAACTGGGGATCTACTGAACACGTAGGATGGTAAAAACCGGCTAAATGGAACATGGAAGGGAAGCTGACCTTGTCCTGAGCCACGGCCCCTTGCAAAGCATTCCCAGCAAGTGAAGACAAATGTAAAGATTTGGGTCCCATTATTGACGCTGTAAGTCTTCGGTGATCCCCGTGGCCCTTTGTGCCAAAATCCTTCTGCCGCTTCCCCTCACAGATTATTCAGCAACTCGGTACAATCATCGTTATTGATTTATGCAATTATCCGTCTGCTGGAAATGCAAGCAAAGCAGATTCTCTGGCTGCGCCGTAATCCAAAAATAAATAAACGAACCTTCGCGATGAAAGTCTGCCCATCGGCAAATTCCTAAGCGAAGACGCCGCCCGTAATTGAATGAAAGAGTGAGACGGATCAGCTTGTAAATGGAAATGAGACAGTTTGTATGAGATTTAGAAATGTGCTCTCCGCCGCCGCCGCAGCCGTAAGTTTAGAGGGAAAAAAATATATATACAGACTGGCGGAAGCGAGGCCAAAAAAAAAATAATAATAATTTGCGGCTCCATATTTTCTAAGTGGAGACGCCGCCAGGGACGTCCCAGATAGAGCCATGGACTTGGCCGTAACGCCAGGATGAGAGAAGGGGGGAGGAGAAAAAAAGACAGCGAAATGAAAGATATTGGACGCGATGAGTTCACCGCGAATACGGCGCATGGATGCCAAAATAGGGGTGAAGATACCAGGCACTGGCCAATTTAATTTATTGATTATATGTCTTTAAAGGATTATTTTATTATAATTATTATATTTATTATGTGTTTTTATTATATTAACCACTTCCATACCGGGGGGCACTTACGCACCTTCCTGCCCAAGCCAATTTTCAGCTTTCAGCGCTGTCGCACTTTGAATGACAATTGCGCGGTCGTGCTACGCTGTACCCAAATGAAATTTTTTATCATTTTGTTCCCACAAATAGAGATTTCTTTTGGTGGTATTTGATCATCTCTGCGATTTTTATTTTTTGCGCAACAACTAAAAAAAGACCCACATTTTTGAAAAAAATTCAGTTTTAATTTTTTCTGTTAATTTTTTTTGTAAAAATGCATTGGGGTAGATTCAGGAAAGAATTACGCCGGCGTATCCATAGATACGCCGCGTAATTCCAAAGCTGCGCCGGCGTATCTACTTTCTGTATTCAGAAAGCTAGATACGCCGACATTAGCCTAAGATACGACTGGCAAAAGTCTCTTACGCCGTCGTATCTTAGGGTGCATTCTGACGCTGGCCGCTAGGTGGCGCTTCCGTAGTTGTCAGCGTAGAGTCTGCAAATTACATACTTACGCCGATTCACAAACGTACGTGCGCCCGGCGGTAGTTTTTTACGTCGTTTGCGTAAGTCGTTTTCGTCGGAACGTTGCTCCTGCTATTAGGAGGCGCAGCCAATGTTAAGTATGGACGTCGTTCCCGCGTTGCGATTTGAAAATTTTACGTCGTTTGCGTAAGTCGTCCTTGCGACGTCATTTACCGCAATGCCGTCGGGAAATTTTAGGGACAGTGCATTCGTAGTATGTTCGGCGCAGGAACGCGCCTAATTTAAATGATCCACGCCCCCTACCGGATCATTTGAATTACGCGCGCTTACGCCGGCCCCTTTTACGCTACGCCGCCACAAATTACGGAGCAAGTGCTTTGTGAATACATCGCGTGCTCCTGTAATTTACGGCGGCGTAGCGTAAAGACGATACGCTGCGCTGCCGGATCAGTGCGCGCCCCTAACTGAATCTACCCCATTGTTTACTGTGAAAATGACAATTGCTGTTTGGGAGTTAACCACAAGGGGGCGCTGAAGGGGTTTAGTGTGACCTCATATGTATTTCTAACTGTAGGGGGGTGTGGCCGTATGTGTGACATCATTGGTTGTGTTTCCCTATAAAAGGGATCACACGATCAATGACGCCGCCACAGTGAAGAACGGGAAAGGTGTGTTTACACACAGCTCTCCCCGTTCTTCAGCTCCGGGGACCGATCGCGGGACTCCAGCGGCGATCAGGTTCGCGGGTCCCATGGTCACGGAGTTTCGGACCGGGTCGCGGGCGCGCCCCAACGGCTGGGTTTAAAGGGCAATGTACAGGTACGTTGTTGTGCCCAGTCGTACCATTCTGCCGACGTATATCAGCGTGAAGGGGTCCTTAAGTGGTTAAAGAGCAAGATTATCATTTTTTTTCCTCTTTTACGTGGTTGGCGAACGCGTCTTGTCTTCAAAGGACTCCTAAAACAATCCTCAATTGTTCGCTCGGGACCCATCCCTCGAAAAACAAAACCGCGTTAATTTAGCCGCAACAATTGTAAACATTCTGTCGCCCTCTCCGTCAAAAAAATCACATTTTGTCATTTGCGAAATGTAGAGAATGTATTAGCTTATTATGCCAAAAAAGATACATTTTTATCCTGTCTTTTATTTTTTGTTGTTTCCCGCGCCGCCGTGTCATTGTTTGTTACTGTGACATGTTGACTGTTTCTGGAAAATGTGGCAAATTTATTTCTCAAGAGAATGGCATTCAATTTCCATTCATTCTGCTAACTTGTCTAAGTGAATCCTCCATTTCCTCCTTCCCGCGTCGGATAAATGGGGGAAATGTACGCCGGGGCGGGGGGGGGGGGGGGGGGGGGGGTGTGATGAAGGGTTAAATGCCAAGCCTGATGTGTCCGGTTTTGGATTTATTTTTATGCCTTTAGGCAGTTTGGTGTAATGGGAAAATATAATGGAAACCTAAAGGGGGGCTGTCTGTTTATTTGCTCTCCGAAACATCCAAATAGGAATATAATAGTCCTGTATATAGAAAAATCACTTTTCTTCCTGTCCGGTCCATAAAAATATGGGGACATCAACACAATTCTAATCTTTTTCACTCTGACCCCTCTACACCCCAGATATCCCCCCAGCACTCTGACCCCTCTACACCCCAGATATCCCCCCAGCACTCTGACCCCTCTACACCCCAGATATCCCCCCAGCACTCTGACCCCTCTACACCCCAGATATCCCCCAGCACTCTGACCCCTCTACACCCCAGATATCCCCCCAGCACTCTGACCCCTCCACATCCCAGATATTCCCCCAGCACTCTGACCCCTCTACACCCCAGATATCCCCCCAGCACTCTGACCCCTCTACATCCCAGATATCCTCCCAGCACTCTGACCCCTCTACACCCCAGATATCCCCCAGCACTCTGACCCCTCTACACCCCAGATACCCCCCCAGCACTCTGACCCCTCTACACCCCAGATATCCCCCCAGCACTCTGACCCCTCTACACCCTAGATATCCCCCCAGCACTCTGACCCCTCTACACCCCAGATATCCTCCCAGCACTCTGACCCCTCTACACCCCAGATATCCCCCCCAGCACTCTGACCCCTCTACACCCCAGATATCCCCCCCAGCACTCTGACCCCTCTACACCCCAGATATCCCCCCCAGCACTCTGATCCCTCTACACCCCAGATATCCCCCCAGCACTCTGACCCCTCTACACCCCAGATATCCCCCCAGCACTCTGACCCCTCTACACCCCAGATATCCCCCCAGCACTCTGACCCCTCTACACCCCAGATATCTCCCCATCACTCTGACTCCTCTACACCCCAGATATCTCCCCATCACTCTGACCCCTCTACACCCCAGATATCCCCCCAGCACTCTGACCCCTCTACAGCCCAGATATCCCCCCAGCACTCTGACCCCTCTACACCCCAGATATCTCCCCAGCACTCTGACCCCTCTACACCCCAGATATCCCCCAGCACTCTGACCCCTCTACACCCCAGATATCCCCCCAGCACTCTGACCCCCCTACACCCCAGATATCCCCCAGCACTCTGACCCCTCTACACCCCAGATATCCCCCCAGCACTCTGACCCCCCTACACCCCAGATATCCCCCAGCACTCTGACCCCTCTACACCCTAGATATCCCCCCAGCACTCTAACCCCTCTACACCCCAGATATCCCCCCAGCACTCTGACCCCTCTACACCCCAGATATCCCCCCAGCACTCTGACCCCTCTACACCCCAGATATCCCCCCCAGCACTCTGACCCCTCTACACCCCAGATATCCCCCCAGCACTCTGACTCCTCTACATCCCAGATATCCCCCCCAGCACTCTGACCCCTCTACACCCCAGATATCCCCCCAGCACTCTGACCCCTCTACACCCCAGATATCTCCTCAGCACTCTGACCCCTCTACACCCCAGATATCCCCCCAGCACTCTGACCCCTCTACACCCCAGATATCCCCCCAGCACTCTGACCCCTCTACACCCCAGATATCCCCCAGCACTCTGACCCCTCTACACCCCAGATATCCCCCCCAGCACTCTGACCCCTCTACACCCCAGATATCCCCCCAGCACTCTGACTCCTCTACATCCCAGATATCCCCCCCAGCACTCTGACCCCTCTACACCCCAGATATCCCCCCAGCACTCTGACCCCTCTACACCCCAGATATCTCCTCAGCACTCTGACCCCTCTACACCCCAGATATCCCCCCAGCACTCTGACCCCTCTACACCCCAGATATCCCCCCAGCACTCTGACCCCTCTACACCCCAGATATCCCCCAGCACTCTGACCCCTCTACACCCCAGATATCCCCCCCAGCACTCTGACCCCTCTACACCCCAGATATCCCCCCAGCACTCTATCCCCTCTACACCCCAGATATCCCCCCAGCACTCTGACTCCTCTACATCCCAGATATCCCCCCCAGCACTCTGACCCCTCTACACCCCAGATATCCCCCCAGCACTCTATCCCCTCTACACCCCAGATATCCCCCCAGCACTCTGACCCCTCTACACCCCAGATATCCCCCCCAGCACTCTGACCCCTCTACACCCCAGATATCCCCCCCCAGCACTCTGACCCCTCTACACCCCAGATATCCCCCCCAGCACTCTGACCCCTCTACACCCTGCTTTGGGGAAAGTGCAGGGGCCCCCCATGCAGCTGGGGCCCCTGGGCATTGCCCAGGTGTACCCTCTCATTAAGACAGCCCTGGAAGTAGGTAGCTGGTTTTGACAGGTACCCGCTCCCACATCCGGTCAGATCGCCATCAAGTTATATTTTAAATTACATTAATTATTTATATTATGTTTGTTTTCCATTACTTTATGTCAGTGCTCTTCATACTTTCGCCCGGGGGCCAGATGCGGCCCTGTGCTTGCTTTTATCTGGCCCTTGGGGGAAACTATTTCATTTACTGTCACCAATGAAGGGGCATAGTTCCTCCTAGTGACATTATTTATGAGGCACAGTTCCTACCAATGACACCAAAGACTGGACACAGTTCCTCCCGATGACACCAACAATGAGGCCCAATGCCACCAACGATGAGGCACAATTCCCCCCAATGACACCAAAGGTTGGGGCACAATTCCTCTCAATGACACCAACGATGAGGCTCAATGTCAACAAAAGTTGGGGCACAGTTGCTCCCAATGACCCCAATAATGAGGTCCAGTGCCACCATTGATGGGGCACAATTCCTTTCAATGACACCAATAATGAGGTCCAGTGCCACCATTGATGGGGCACAATTCCTTCCAATGACACCAACAATGGGGCCCAATTTCACCAAAGATGGGGCACAATTCCTTTCAATGACCCCAATAATGAGGTCCAGTGCCACCAAATGATGGGGCACAATTCCTACCAAAGACACCAACTATTGGATGCAATTCCCCCTCACTGACACCAAAGTTGGGGCATTGGTTACTCCAACTGTTGCCGGGACATTTTCTACTCCCCATGGCCACAGTCCGGCCCCTCTAAAAATCTGAAGGAAAGTAAACTGACCCTTAGCTTAGAAAGTTTGGAGACCCCTGCTTTATGTTAAAGCTTATATTTTGCGTGAGTGATTGTTTGTGTTTTCTTTTTTTTTTCTTTTTTATACTTTAGGACATTTTGTTATTATGAAGAATCATCAACAAATGATTTGCATCCTATAGCTTTATCTTTATAGGTTATTAAGGATGTGAGGAGGATCTACAATAAAAGGACCATTTCCATTTCCAGACACGACACAATTTGTAATAAAATTTCACATTTTACAAGACTTTATTATTTTTATTGCCCTATAAACAAAAAAAAATGTGTCATTCTGCCGTGTTCTTTATTTATTTATTTTTGCTCATGTCGATTCCGCTCATCGGCATTTTCAGAAGAGTCTATTTTCTTGTCCCCGGGGGCCCCTTCCTTGTTAAATTTAGCCCGCCGCTAATTCTGAGTGATAAAAATCTGGAGGTTATATTAAAATCTGCCCTCGCCGTCACCGTTTTGCGTTATCTCGCCTCCTTGTCTCTATATAGACGCATTGTAAATTTTAGGTAATTATATTGTACGGGGGAAAGTGACGGCAAGAATTGCAGAATGCTAATTAACCGTTCTTGAATTAAATATATGCTGAGCGGCGCTCGTTTACCGCCTGGAACGGATTGCAAAAGAACAATGGAGGCTGAAAGGGAAAGAAAACGTATTTTTGTTGGCGGTAAACTGGCGGCGAAATAGAAAGGCCCAGATTCACAGAGAGCAACGCCGCCGTAGAGCAAACACCGTACGCCACGCCAACGTAGCGCGGAGAGGCAAGCATTGCATTCAGCAAGCCAGTGCTCCCAACGCTGCCCCAGAGTGGCGTAGGTTTTGAAGGCGCACGCCAGCCTAGGTGGAAGTGGGTGTGACCCCATGCAAATGATGGGCCGAGCGCCAGACAGGTACGTATCACGAACTGCGCATGCACCGTGATGTGGACGCATACACAGCACCCCCCTGCGCCTGCTCACAACCACGCCGACAACTGCCTAAGCTACGTCGGATCACCGCGAATGCCGTGAACATAACGTACGCCCAGCCAGACACACGTCCAACGCACTATACGCCGGCTTGTGTTCCCTGGTGCAGACCTGTGCATGTCTGTTGCCGGGTTGCACCTCATTTATGGGGAATAACTTTACGCCGGACGTACAAATTACGCGCATCTCGCGTAGCATGCGCCGGGCACACGCACGTTCGTGAATCGGCGTATTTCCCTCATTTGCATGTTTGAATGGCTAATCAATGGGAGCAGCACCATGCGCCCAGCCCATATGTGCGCCCACCCTACGCCGGCGTGTGCAAGCTACGTCGGCGAGGTGTAGCCTGTTTTTAGGCGCATGTTGGTTCGTGGGTCTGCCGCACACATACGCCGGCGCATATTGGCACTTACGTCGGCGTAACGTGTTATACGTCGGCGTAAGTGCTTTGTGAATCTGGGCCAAAGAGTTTGAGTCGGGGTTCACTAGGCGAGTTTCAGACTTTGATGACTGCTACTACCGCTATCTATGGAACTGAATGCATAGTGACCTCCGCGAACTGCCACTTGAAGAGTCATGTGACCTCAATGCTGCAATTTAAGAGGGAGGAATAAAGTTTCATCAACTGCCGCTTGGAACGGGTCATGTGATCTCATTTACTCAACTTTTTGTGATCTCATTACATAGCACCTGCAATAGGTTAGGTGACTTCTTATTACCTTCTATCTGGAGGAGCCTTCCCAACCTTTTCACCCTTTAAAGCAGGGGTCTCCAAACATTCTAAAACAAAGGGCCAGTTTATTGTCCTCCAGACTCTTGGAGGGCCGGACTTTGGCCAGCGGTAGTGGAAATCTTCCTGGCATCAGTGGGGGGTAAAACAGGGCCGATCCTAGGGTCACAGGCGCCTGGGTGCAGAAATATTTCTGGCGCCCCCACGTGGGCGTTGTCATTTTACTAACACCTCCCCTTTACATCTCATTATACATCACATCTGTAGATGGACTAGGCGCAGGAAGGGACAGGGGCTGTGTATCCTATGCAATCTATCATGCCATAAAACATATAGAGCAGGGGCAGCCCAGAGCACGTGTAAAGGGATGCTGGGGATGCCATCCCCCAGCACACAGCACACTGAACTCACCTCGATTCTCATCAGCACTCAGCAGCCACTGAAAACTAGAACTTTCATGTCAGGAAGAGGAGCGGCCCCTCCCCCGAGCACTGCCAGGCTGGACGGGCTGCCCTATGCTCACACATCAGTTCTGGACGGACACAAACAAGGAGAGAAGGAGGGAGGGGAGAACTCTGGCACTTCGGCGCCCCCACCTCTGCAGGCGCCTGGGTGCAATGCACCCTGCCTAGGATCGGCCCTGGGGTAAACATCAGGTATTAGAGCAGTTTGTGGTGGAGGAACTTGACTGGCCTGACCTCAACCCAATAGAATACCTTTCGGATGAATTAGAGCGCAGACTGCGAGCCAGGCCTTCTCATCCAACATCAGCGGCTGACCTCACAAATGCTCTTCTGGAAGAATGGTCAAACCTTCCCATAGACACCCTCCTAAACCTTGTGGACGGCCTTCCCAGAAGAGTTGAAGGTGTTATAGCTGCAAAGGGCGGGGCCAACTCAATATTGAACCCTACGGACCAAGACTGGGATGCCAACAAACTTCATGTGAGTCTAAAGGCAGGCCCAATACTTAATGTAATATATGTAATATAGTGTGTAAATATTATTGTAACGGTCACCACCGTTTACGATATTCCCATTCCATCAACCACGACAGCTTATCTGACACTCCAACCATCCAACAGACATGATCCATAAGAATTCCCTCAGAGAGACGAGACATACGCTCTGTGTTCTGAGTCAAAATGTATGAACGATCTTTAATGGTTAGCTCTCAGCTTTTTATGCAGTACAGGCATGTTACAGGGACAATGAAACTCTCCACCCACACATCACACAATGGGGGGCTTCAATACACCTTCTCTTAGACAATGACATTCAGTTGAGTTAATTATTCCCCCAGACATTCCGTCTCCGACAACAAGTGTTTCACCTGCATAATACACATTCCTTTACTAAACATAATTGACATGATAATTCCATACCCCTGAAAGAAGACATCTGACCTTTAGGCCCCGTACACACGACCAAACATGTCTGCTGAAACTGGTCTGCGGGCCAGTTTCAGCATACATGTTCGGTCGTGTGTAGGCGCGAGCGGGCCGAATTCCAGCAAACATTTGCCCGCCGGGCCTTTTCCCAGCGGACAAATATTCCTGGACGTGTTTTAAAACCGTCCGCTGGAATCCTGCCCGCTCGGACATGTACGGTCGTCAGTACAGACCTACCGTACATGTCCGAGCGCCCGCCATCCTTCGCATGCGTCGAATAACTTTGACGCATGCGTGGAAGCATTTAACTGGCAGGCCCGCCCACGTCGCCGCGTCATCGTCGCGGCGACGCCGCGGACACGCCCCGCGTATTGTTTACGCGCGGATTTCTGTACGATGGTTAGTACAGCCATCGTACAGAAATCCCCAGGCAGACATGTACGGTGAAAACGGTCCGGCACATGTTTGCCCGTGTGTACGCGGCCTTAGACTGCTAACTCACAACACATATCTATCATCAATAGCATCTTCACACAATGAAAGGTCTTAGGAGCAGATGTACTTAGTTAGCATCTCAACAGCCTAGGTTAAGCATTGAAGTAGACACTCTTATTGACCGGTTGTGGGTCAGCATGAAATCAAACTGTAATATTCCAAGATCCTGCAATACATTCATTCATTCATCTCATGTAATTTATAATTAATATTTCTCAGTCACCCTATGCCAAAAAGGGGCACAGGGTGACCCTAGACCCAAGAGTCATTAGTGATGCTGGCACAGGTGTACCCCACATCCTTCAAAAGTCTCTGGGTGTCCCGGGCCATTCTGTTACAATTATATATACACATTTTTTTGGGGGGGGGGGGTGGTTTTAAACACAGATGGAATTTCTGCTTTAAGAGATAAAATGTCTCCAACTCTTCACATTCTCCACGAGCGGCTCTGTACGTGATGTGCGTGATATACTCGATTGAGAGAGATTACTTATCGCTCGGCCCATCCAAGCAACAGCTGACAAAAGGATTGTTCCAAAACACAATGCTGTGCCTGGTATGACTTGTTTCAGGGGCGGATGGAGAGCCCCTCTGCAAAATGAAGTCAGAATATAAACCGGAGCGGCAGATGAAACAATGAGCTGAAATAACGAGCTATCCTTATCGGCGAGGACCAAAGGCAGATCTTCTCCGATAGCAGCCATTATTTGCAGGCCGGCTGAAATGGAAACACAAGGCTGGAAATCATTTTCGATAGGAAAAAAAAAAGAAAGAGGCCATGTCCTATTGTTTGAGAATTTATAGTCTGCCGGTGTGTGTTGCTATCAGGAGCCGGTGAAGAACACACCTCGTTCAAACATCTACTGCAGAGTTGATTTGTGTCCTTCAACACTGAATTAAATTCGAACCGTACGCCTACTCGTAGTGGAAAGGGATATTATAGCGGGAGAGAATAGAGGGGTTTAGTACAACTACAGGGAAGTAGGAAGCAGCAAAACCAATCCCGACTGTCCCTCTATTTGACACAACTTAAAAGATTATCAGTGTTGAAAAAGTTGGCGAGGAATACAATTTCATGGGGTGTGTTTAAACGATCGGTTTGCCGAACATTCGCGCTTTTGTGCCAGATGTCCATTGGTAGACTCACTGGGGCAGATTCACAGAGCAAGTACCCTGGCGTATCTACTGATACGCCGGCGTACTTTCAAATTTCCCGCGTCGTATCTTTAGTTTGAATCCTCAAACCAAGATACGACGGAATTTGGGTAAGATCCGACAGGCGTACGGCTTCGTACGCCTTCGGATCTTAGATGCAATACTTCGGCGCCCGCTGGGTGGAGTTCGCGTCGTTTTCAGCGGCGGGTATGCAAATGAGCTTTTTCCGTCGATCCACGAACGTACGTGCGGTCGTCGCATTCTCTTACGTTGTCTCTAGTCGCCTTTTTCCGGCGTATAGTTAAAGCTGCTATTTTGTGGCGTATAGATAGACTTGCCATGTTAAAGTATGGCCGTCGTTCCCACGTCAAATTTTGAATTTTTTTTTTGCGTAAATCGTCCGTGAATAGGGATGGACGTAAGTCATGTCTAAGTTAAAAAAATTACGTCGTTGCGACGTCATTTCGCGCAAAGCACGGCGGGAAATTTCAAAACGGAGCATGCGCAGTTCAATCGGCGCGGGGACGCGCTTCATTTAAATGAATCACGCCCCCTACCCGCCGATTTGAATTACGCGCCGAGAGATACACTACGCCGCCGTAACTTACGGCGCGAAATCTTCCTGGATTCGACTTAGAGCCAGGTAAGATACGGCGGCGTAGCGTATCTCTGATACGCTGTGCCTGTCCAATTGTATATGAATCTGCCCCACTGCCTTTATAGACAATTTACCATTTATTCACCCGTGCTTTGGCCACAATGGTCCTTGTTTCCCACCAAATTAGGCCATTGGAAACAACTCAATGCCAGTTGAGAAAGGCCCACGCCAGTTGAATCCAACCATTGGTATGTTCAGAGGTGTAGCTTGAAGCTTGTGGGCCCCTGTGCAAAAGTTGACCTGGGGCCATTGTGTCACTGAGGAAAAACACTTGCTGCATCACCCTGCGTATGTAATTCAGTAAACTCAGTGGGCCCGGGCCATCCAGGCAAGGGCCCATCCAGGCCTGTCCTGAGCCCTCTGAGTTTCCAGTTTCACCTACACAGGGTGACGATCAGAGGCCTCCTTACCATAGGAAGCAGATGGCGAGGATCCGGGGTAGGGCTGCTGCTCCCCTCCCAGCTGCTCCTCGCTCCGGGGCCATTGCTTCTCCTCCCGGCCGAACAGGTTCCGATACCTGATTGGCCAAGACTCCTGGCTAATCGGGGCACAGTGACATGCACAGTGGCATCAATGGGCACAGTGGTGACAATGGGCACAGTGGCGACAATTAAAGGGCACAGTGGTGACAATTGGCACAGTGGCGACAATTGAGGTGCACAGTGGCTGCGTTTGATGGCATGGCACAGTGGTGACAATTGATGGCACAGTGGCTGTGTTTGATGGCATGGCACAGCGACTGCGTTTGATGGCATGGCAGAGTGGTGACAATTGATGGCACAGTGGCTGCATTTGATGGGCACAGTGAGGCTGCAATTTTTTTTTATCGTTTGCCCCCCCCCCCCCCCCCCCCCCAAAAAAAAATTGGAGCACCAGCCGCCACTGGACCCAGACAACAATATTAGCCTAGCTAGCCACAGTCCTCCATGTTGTGCTACTAATGTTTCCGGACCCGACAAACCGGCGATAGATCAAAGATCCAGAAAACGCACAACGCGACTTTATGTATAAATTACAAAGGGAACAAAACACAGTTTTCAGATCTGAGGTTCCCGGCTTCCGGAAAGACAGGATTTGCAGACGCCGAAGGGGAGCATTTTCTGTTTGGTGGAAACGAGAGCTAGAAAATGACAATCGCCGGATGGATCAATAGAGATTGAGGAGGACAGCAGGTAATATGAACGGGAATCAGAAGGAAAGCTGTGGGGAAGCACTTACTGAGGCAGCAGCTGGCAAATACATGCATCTGTTGTCTCCTTTTGCTCTTCACAGGATCGTACGGATACAATTCACGCCATTCGCAGATCGGGCGCGGCTTGTACATTACAGGAGATGGAAGGAGACGACAGTTGCAGCAATTTGAAGAAAGAAAAAAAAGAAAAAAAATTGGGCTAGATTCAGGTAGCTGCGCGCATTATTACGGCGGCGCAGCGTATCGTATTTACGCTGCGCCGATGTAAGTTATAGAGGCAAGTGCTGTATTCACAAAGCACTTGCCTCCTAACTTACGGCGGCGTAGCGTAAATGGGGCCGGCGTAAGCGCGCCTAATTCAAATGAGGATGAGGGGGCGTGTTTTATTTAAATTAATGTTGACCCCGCGTATTTTACGTTTTTTACGAACGGCGCATTCGTGAAAAAATCCCAGTGCGCATGCTCGAAATTCCGCCTCAAATTCTCATTGGTTTCGACGTTAACGTAAATGACGTCCAGCCCTATTCGCGAACGACTTACGCAAACGACGTAAAAAAATTCAAAATTCGAAGCGGGAACAACGTCCATACTTAACATTGGCTGCGCCTCCTAATAGCAGGAGTGACCTTACGCCGAAAAAGCCTAACGTAAACGACGTAACTAAATTGCGTCGGGCGTACGTACGTTTGTGAATCGGCGTATCTAGGTCATTCGCATATTCTACGCCGAAAACAACGGAAGCGCCCCTAGCGGCCAGCGTAAAATTGCACACAATTATACGCCGCCGTATTCAAGTTAGGTCGGCGGAGGAAGCCTATTTTTTGAACGTATCTGCCTTTGAGAATCGGCGTAAAGATACGACGGCGCATATTTGAAATTACGGTGGCGTATCTGGAGATACGCCACCGTAACTTGTTGCTGACTCTAGCCCATTGTGTTTTTAGGTACAGCGAAGGAAAAAAGTATTAGCTGTAAGACTGCATTCACATCTGAGCGTAGCACTTTTCCAGTATTTTTTTTGGCGTGTTTTTGCATGTTTGTACGCAGCGTTTTTGGGCCTTGGCTTTTTTTATTAGCCAATAGAGAAAACTATTATCTGTTGCATCGTTTGTTGCTAGGTATTTCAGCTTCTCCATTAGCTTTGAATTTTTCTTTTAATATTATTCATTT
Source organism: Rana temporaria (assembly GCF_905171775.1). Lineage (NCBI taxonomy): Eukaryota > Metazoa > Chordata > Amphibia > Anura > Ranidae > Rana > Rana temporaria. The sequence continues at coordinate 161,260,215 of NC_053499.1, read as the reverse complement.
ATTATAATGATTTTTCATGAGGCGTTTGAGCTCACTTTAGGTTAGGGTTAGGATTAGGAGTTGAGATTATTTATTATTATTTTATTTATTTTTTTATAACATTTTATTTATAATTATTATATGAATAATAATAAACAAATGTAAAATAAATACACAAATAAATAAAAATCTAAAATAAATACATTTAATAAATGAATACTAATAGCCAGATTCAGGTAGAGTTACGCCGGCGTATCAGTAGATACGCCGTCGTAACTCCGAATCTGCCCCGTCGTATATTTAAGCGTATTCTCAAATTGAGATACGCTTAAATGTTGCTAAGATACGACCGCCTGCACCGTCATATCTTAGCTGACTATTTACGCTGGCCGCGAGGGGCGTGTACGCTGATTTAAGCCTAGAAAATCTGCTACAGGAAAGTCAGGACGCGCACTAACACACAGCTCCTTTCTCTATCTGCAACGTAGAGCATCCTACACTCCTGTAGTCCAAGGGAGGGGGCGAGCACGACACTCCACACCAGGGAGAAAGCCTCGCATTACGGTGTGGAGTTACAGACAGAAAAACAGGAAGTGAGGATTTCTCAGAAGAAATAAGGACATTTAAAAGCAAAATGGAAGGATGAGGTAAGTGAAGGAGGACTGCACTAAGGTAAAGGAAGATATTTAGGATTTTTTTTTTACCTTTACAACCCCTTTAAGGCACCAAAAAAGGCGCGTTTCCATTCATTTCTAAGGGAATACAAAAACACCAAAATCTGCCCGATTGGAGCGACAGAAAAAGCTCCAGAACTTGTTTGAGCTTCAGGCGTTTGGCTTCAGGCGACTCGGAGTGGAGATGTGAACCGTCTCCATAGAGAATAATTGATTTTTTCCTCCTTCAAGCTTCAAGCAGATAATCGCTCAGGTGTGAATGGGGCTTAAAGGGTAAAAGGTACACTTTTGAGAATGTAGAGGGTGGACATATCATTGGTGAAGAATGCTCAAGAGCCCTGTTAGATAATAGGGCCCATTTGCATGAGTTGTAGGGTTTGTGGGCTCTCAAAGACCCTCCCACATAGAGGAACGTCCAAAAAAATGGGCCGTAATGCACCTCAATTCATGAAAAATGTTGTATTGGCTACATTGGCAGTGTGTTGGCGGTGCGTTGGAGCACAGGTGTGTTGTGAAGGTGTGTTGGCGGTGCGTTGGAGCACAGGTGTGTTGTGAAGGTGTGTTGGCGGTGCGTTGGAGCACAGGTGTGTTGTGAAGGTGCGTTGGAGCACAGGTGTGTTGTGAAGGTGTGTTGGCGGTGCGTTGGAGCACAGGTGTGTTGTGAAGGTGCGTTGGAGCACAGGTGTGTTGTGAAGGTGTGTTGGCGGTGCGTTGGAGCACAGGTGTGTTGGCGGTGCGTTGGAGCACAGGTGTGTTGTGAAGGTGTGTTGGCGGTGCGTTGGAGCACAGGTGTGTTGGCGGTGCGTTGGAGCACAGGTGTGTTGTGAAGGTGTGTTGCCGGTGCGTTGGAGCACAGGTGTGTTGTGAAGGTGTGTTGGCGGTGCGTTGGAGCACAGGTGTGTTGTGAAGGTGTGTTGGTGGTGCGTTGGAGCACAGTTGTGTTGTGAAGGTGTGTTGGCGGTGCGTTGGAGCACAGGTGTGTTGTGAAGGTGTGTTGGCGGTGCGTTGGAGCACAGGTGTGTTGTGAAGGTGTGTTGGCGGTGCGTTGGAGCACAGGTGTGTTGTGAAGGTGCGTTGGCGGTGCGTTGGAGCACAGGTGTGTTGTGAAGGTGTGTTGGGCGGTGCGTTGGAGCACAGGTGTGTTGTGAAGGTGTGTTGGCGGTGCGTTGGAGCACAGGTGTGTTGTGAAGGTGCGTTGGCGGTGCGTTGGAGCACAGGTGTGTTGTGAAGGTGTGTTGGCGGTGCGTTGGAGCACAGGTGTGTTGTGAAGGTGCGTTGGAGCACAGGTGTGTTGTGAAGGTGCGTTGGCGGTGTGTTGGAGCACAGGTGTGTTGTGAAGGTGTGTTGGCGGTGCGTTGGAGCACAGGTGTGTTGTGAAGGTGTGTTGGCGGTGCGTTGGAGCACAGGTGTGTTGTGAAGGTGTGTTGGCGGTGCGTTGGAGCACAGGTGTGTTGTGAAGGTGCGTTAGGGTGCCATTTAAAATGTTCTTGCATCAGAGACCTTTGCTGGCTGTGTCTGCCACTGCAAGAATGTATCGCCAAAGGAATTAGAAATAGAGGGTGATGTACAGAATAATAATAACCCCGAATTCTGCTCTCTGGCTAGGCCTTGCAGACACCGCCAGCTCATTTTCTTCATGGATTGTTAAATTGTAGAAATTTCTGAGGCTGACGAAGACTTCAAAAGGAAAAAATACCACTTGGCTGAAGAGTTAACGGAGCTTAAATCCTGCCTTCCCCCCCCCCAAGGCGTTCCGCTGTAGTAATTGGCACCTAAGTCAAGACCTATTAAATGGTCACATTACGGCAAAGCATCCATGATACGCCTATTGACGGGCAGGTAAAATATTAAGAAATACCCTCACCATGAGAAAGGCAAATCGGTTTATATTTCATTGAGATGTTGGACATGCTGGGGAGGTCTGGGTCTCCGATTTGTTCCATCCTGTGATCATGTTATGAAGACATCTGAAAACGGAGAGATATTTCCTCATACCAGTCATTAAAATCTCAAATAATCTTTAACATGTGTGACAGTGCTGGGCCCTGCCACTGTGGAAAAGAGCTAAAAGGTACACAGGATTCACAGAGACGCAGATTGAGGGACTCCAGAAATTCTGTTTATAGTGGAGAAAATTGAAGGGTCTGGAGCTCAGAGGCTTCAAAGAGTTTTCTATGAGTTTTGTAATTCCTGGTTCAGGATCTGGAGATAGGAGGCTTCGAAGAGTTTTCTATTGGTTTAGTAATTCCCAGGATCAGGATCTGGAGATAAGAAGCTTCAAAGAGTTTTTTATTGGTTTAGTAATTCCCAGGATCAGGATCTGGAGCTCAGAGACTTAGACTAGTTTTCTATGGGTTTTGTAATTCATGGTTCAGGGTCTGGAGATCGGAGACTTCAAAGAGTTTTCTATGGGTTTTGTAATTCATGGTTCAGGGTCTGGAGCTCAGAGACTTAGACAAGTTTTCTATGGGTTTTGTAATTCATGGTTCAGGGTCTGGGGCTCGGAGGCATCAAACAGTTTTCTATGGGTTTTGTAATTCCCGTTTTAGGGGCTGGACTTCGGAGGCTTCAAAGAGTTTTCTATTGGTTCTGTAATTCCCAGGATCAGGGTCTGGAGCTCAGAGGCTTAGAGGAGTTTTCTATGGGGTTTTTAATTCATGGTTCAGGGTCTGGAGATCTGAGACTTCAAAGAGTTTTCTATGGGTTTTGTAATTCATGGTTCAGGGTCTGGGGCTGGGAGACTTCAAAGAGTTTTCTATGAGTTTTGTCATTCCCGTTTTAGGGGCTGGACATCAGAGGCTTCAAAGAGTTTTCTATTGGTTTAGAAATTCCCAGGATCAGGGTCTGGAGCTCAGAGGCTTAGACAAGTTTTCTATGGGTTTTGTAATTCATGGTTCAGGGTCTGGGGCTCGGAGGCGTCAAAGAGTTTTCTATGGGTTTTGTATTTCCCATTTTAAGGGCTGGACATCGGAGGCTTCAAAGAGTTTTCTATGGGTTTTGTAATTCCCAGATCAGGGCCTGGAGCTAAGAGACTTCAAAGAGTTTTCTATGGGTTTTGTAATTTATGGTTCAGGGTCTGGAGCTCAGAGACTTCAAAGAGTTTTCTATGAGCTTTGTAATTCCCATTTCAAGGTCTGGAGCTCAGACACTTGAAAGAGTTTTCTATGGCTTTTGTAATTCCCGGTTCATAGTCTTGAGCTCAGAGGCTTCAAAGAGTTTTGAATGAGAAGAAGCATCCAATCCTGTGTCCGGGTCTTGCCAGAAACCAGCAGGCGGAGTGTGTGTACCTGTTATAATCTAGACTCAGACAGCACTTCGGAAACTCCACCCTCCTGTGGAGTCCACTTGGTTGCAAGGGAGCCCCAGACAGGTGCAGTTTGTAAGGGAACAGACCAGGGCCCTAAGCCTGGGGGCCAGAGCACCAGGAAGCTGTGAGTGTGCAGAACAATCTACGAAAGGTGAGGTAGTCCGGAAACTCTTGTCTCTATAACACGTTTTTAACTTTACTTAATTGTCCCGGTTCATATCTTTCTCATGGTCTATCTCAGGGGTCTCCAAACTGCGGCCCAATGGCCAGATGTGGCCCTTTACTAGCCTTTATCCGGCCCTTGGGGCACTATTCCTCTAACTGATATGGGGCACTATTCATCCCATTCATCCCATTGATCATTGATACCAATGATGGGATACTATTCCTCCTACTAATAGGGGCACCACTACTTCTCCTACTGAGACCAACCTTGGGGCCATATTTATTGTCACTGATGCTGAGCCCGAGACATTTGCCATCTCCGCTGGCCACAATTCGGCCCTCCTAAAGTCTTAAGGACACAAAACTGGCCCTTTGTTTGAAAAGTTTGGAGACCCCTGGTCTATCTGACTGAGGCTTCCATCGTCTGACTCACAAGCTGCATGCTAATCCCAAGGCCGGGACACGTGCCGCCATCTTGGCTTCCCTTCCATGGTAAGTGGAAAAGCTCAGTGTAGATTCAAGAATAGGAATTGTAGTGCCGCACCACTGCTGAAAGGTCCAGATAGAAAAAATTCTTATATATTATAGTTGATACTATTTCACTTTATTTTGCACCTTAACCAGTTCCCGCCCGGGCAATAGCATATTGACGTCCGGGAAGTGGTTGTGTTATCCTGACTGGACGTCTATTGACGTCCTGCAGGATTACAGCCGCCGTGAGGGCGCGCAACGCGGCGATCGATGGTGTGGTGTGTCCGGCAGAGGCTCTTTACCACGTGATCAGCCGTGTCCAATCACGGCTGATCACGATGTAAACAGGAAGAGCTGTTGATCGGCTCTTCCTCACTCGCGTCTGACAGACGCGAGTAGAGGAGAGCCGATCGATGGCTCTCCTGACATGGGGGGTCTGCGCTGATTGTTTATAAGCGCAGCCCCCCCTCGGATGCCCACACTGGACCACCAGGATGCCGCCCAGGACCACCAGGGAAGCACCCAACATGTGGATGGCCAGGTAAGTCCCCATGGCCATCTACATGTACAAATGTATGCATAACATATGCCAATCAGTGTCCACAAATGGGGCCCCTCCCACCTCTGGCCACATGCGGTATTGCATGAAATTGAAGTCAATGCGGAAAAAATTATTTTCGTCTCCATTGACCTCAATGGGGAAAACTCGCTTTGATATGCGAGTGCTTTGGATTACGAGCATTCTCCTGGAACGGATTATCCTCGTAATCCGAGGTTGGTATTTGAATACTTCCCATATATTTGGCCACTGCCCCCGGCCTTTTATCGTTCCCTGTTAGAATGTTTCCTATATACACTATATATACAGGAACATTTATTTAAAAAAAATCAGCAGAAAGTTACTTTCTAATTATCTACCAGGGGACTGCCTGGAAATGAACAGCGCGCTATTGTTGCATACGGAAGCGAGTTGCGCGTTGCCGGCGAATACACATGAAACAGCCTGTGATGAGCCAGCCGGCGACGTGCTACAATGTAGGACAACATTCCCACCTCGAAAATCTGTTTCTTTGAATCGCTGAACGCTACCTGGCGGGAGATCACTTCAAAAGGAAATGGAACTGCGAACGTATATCCCCGGGAACTGGTTAATTAAACGCAGTGCGCGAAATTAACCGCAACGCCTCTCTGCACCTACAGAAAGACGAGGGGAGGAAGAGACGCAACTCAGCCGGGGGGGGAGCACTGCGGCGCGGTCTGGTCATTTGTGACAAATGTCGGTCGCGGAGCGGGTGGGCGTAATGGTCACCAAAAGGGGCGAGTCATTCCCTGCTGAAAAGAGATCGAGGTTTATCAAGGTCTACTATAACGCAACTCATCACAATGTATATATATTTTGGATACATAGTAGGGAGGAGTTACAATTTATGTCAGGCTTTTAGACATTTTCCCTCACTTCCTATCCTTGTGACACCCGGACAGGAAATAGGAAGTGAAAACGTTTCAGGACAGGAAGTCACAGACAGTGATAAACGCAAAAATCAAAAAATGGTGTTGCGCTCCAAAATAATAAATATAAAGTGCTAAAATAAGGTGACAATGTGTGTCAATTCCAGTGATAGTCTAATGCCGCGTACACACGATAGGATTTCTGATGGAATAAAATCAGATGGATTTTTTTAGTCGGAAATCCGATGAAGCTGACATTCATCAGTCTTGCCTACACACTAAGGGCCAGATCCACGTAGATCGGCGTAATTTTAAGCAGGCGTAGCGTATCGTAGTTACGCTACGCCGCCGCTACTTTGAGAGGCAAGTGCTGTATTCACAAAGCACTTGCGTCTAAAGTTACGGTGGCGTAGCGTAAATGTGTCGGCGTGAGGGCACAGAATTCAAATGACAAAGATGAGGGCGTGATTTATGTTAATTCAACTTGACCCCACATAAATTAAGTTTTTTTTGAACGGCGCATGCGCCGTCCGTGGGGGTATCCCAGTGCGCATGCTCGAAATCACGTCGCAAATAGTCAATGCTTTCGACTTGAACGTAATTTACGCAAAGCCCTATTCGCGAACGTTTTACGCAAACGACGTAAACAACGGAAAATTCAACGCTGTCCCGACGTCCATACCTAACATTGCATACACCTCATAGAGCCAGGGGTAACGTTACGCCGAAAAAAGGCTTACGTAAAAAAATGCGCCAGGCGGACGTACGTTTGAGAATCGGCATATTGGGGGCTTGGGGGCCCCGGGCCAGCTCGGAGGCTCCAAGCAATTGCTTGGTTTGCCTGCCTTGTCGCGACAGGCCTGGGCCCATGATGCCTTGCACCCACAGTAAAGTCCTCAATCCTCTGAGTTGAGTGCCTCTAGGCTTTATTTAAAACTGGAAGACTGAGGGCATCTGCTGGCAATAAAGAGATACTACGGGGGAGGGGGGGCATTTTATTAAAACGTTTCAAGTCCTCGGGGGAGATTCACTTTAATGTGAAGGGTAACTTTTACCTAAGACCCATAAAAGTGAATATTTTTTTTAAATGAAATCTCAGCATCGGTGAATTGGACTGTCATTTTATGATTCAGTGATTCCATATCGCACACGGCTCACAGGATTTGACAAGTTCCCTCTCCCTGTCACAGCATATGGAAGACGCTTTGTAAAGAAGACCCAAGCATGTTCTCTAACACCTAGCAGAGAGGTGCGACCAGTTCCCACAGGTTTCAGAAATCAATCATAACCCGGGGGCCTCGGATCTCAGCACTCTTGTCAGAGAAGACACAGGGGAGGCAGATGGGGATTTGTTTGCAGGTACAGGCTTGCTGGTTGTTCTCCGGGGACGTGGAGAGTCTACAGGTCTGTGTTCCCAGCCAGCAGTACATCTCACACATACGGGGTGTGAACAAGGAGAGGTGTGAGAAATTCATTACCTTAAAACTCAGGGGACACATTGTAAACTATTGTGGATGTTAGTTTTATAGAATTTTATGGTTTAAAGCGGAACACCGGGTATGTTTTTTTAAATATAATTACATTGGTCAAGCTTGGACCCTTGTTAGGTATTCCTTAGATCAGTGGTCATCAACCCTGTCCTGCAGGGCCCACTAACAGGCCAGGTTTTATGTATTACCTTGGGGAGTTGCAGTCTAGAATACGGCAATCACTGAGCAGCAAATTATATCAGCTGTGATGTATTTCAGTTATCTTGCAAACCTGGCCTGTTAGTGGGCCCTGCAGGACAAGGTTGATGACCACTGCCTTAGATGGCTGAATCCCGTGGAAGCTGAGAATGATGCCATAGTCAGGGGTTGGGCCTGGAGACCAGTAGCAATAGCTGTAGAAAGGCTCCCCACCAACCAGCTGGCTAAGTACACAAATAGGTGACCCTGGCGGATGACACAGGCTCACCCGATGGTCTGAGCACTAACCAATGTACACCAGAGCTCCTGATGGCGGAGATGGGTTTTGCTGCATGTTAGTACCAAGTCATGGTCCTCAGGATTGCCCAACCAGGAGGTGAGCAAGCCAGGATCTAGTATCACACATAGAAGGTATGGATCAAGCAGAAGCGTAGTCAGTAAACAAGCCAAAGATTAGAAATAAGTGGTTGCAGGTTGAGATCAAAGGGAAGTGTAGTCAAGAAACAAGTCAAATGTCAGTAAGGAATGGTTGCAAGTCGGGATCAACAGGAAGCATAGTTGAAGAACAAGCCAAAGGCTGATAAGTGAGCAGACAACAGCCCGTAGGCCCCTTCTGGGGGAAGTGAGCAGACAACAGCCCGTAGGCCCGTTCTGGGGGAAGTGAGCAGACAACGGCCCGTAGGCCTCTTCTGGGGAAAGTGAGCAGACAACAGCCCGTAGGCCCCTTCTGGGGGAAGTGAGCAGACAACAGCCCGTAGGCCCCTTCTGGGGGAAGTGAGCAGACAACGGCCCGTAGGCCCCTTCTGGGGGAAGTGAACAGACAAAGGCCCGTAGGCCTCTTCTGGGGAAAGTGAACAGACAACGGCCCGTAGGCCCCTTCTGGGGGAAGTGAGCAGACAATGGCCAGTAGGCCCCTTCTGGGGAAAGTGAGCAGACAACGGCCCGTAGGCCCCTTCTGAGGGAAGTGAGCAGACAACGACCCATAGGTCCCTTCTGGGGGAAGTGAGCAGACAACGGCCCGTAGGCCCCTTCTGAGGGAAATGAGCAGACAACGGCCCGTAGGCCCCTTCTGGGGGAAGTGAGCAGACAACGGCCCGTAGGCCCCTTCTGAGGGAAGTGAGCAGACAACGGCCTGTAGGCCCCTTCTGGAGGAAGTGAGCAGACAACGGCCCGTAGGCCCCTTCTGGGGAAAGTGAGCAGACAACGGCCCGTAGGCCCCTTCTGAGGGAAGTGAGCAGACAACAGCCCGTAGGCCCCTTCTGGGGGAAGTGAGCAGACAACGGCCCGTAGGCCCCTTCTGGGGGAAGTGAGCAGACAATGGCCCGTAGGCCCCTTCTGAGGGAAGTGAGCAGACAACAGCCCGTAGGCCCCTTCTGGGGGAAGTGAGCGGACAACGGCCCGTAGGCCCCTTCTGGGGGAAGTGAGCAGACAATGGCCCGTAGGCCCCTTCTGAGGGAAGTGAGCAGACAACGACCCGTAGGTCCCTTCTGGGGGAAGTGAGCCGACAACGGCCCGTAGGCCCCTTCTGGGGAAAGTGAGCAGACAACGGCCCGTAGGCCCCTTCTGAGGGAAATGAGCAGACAACGGCCCGTAGGCCCCTTCTGAGGGAAGTGAGCAGACAACGACCCGTAGGTCCCTTCTGGGGGAAGTGAGCCGACAACGGCCCGTAGGCCCCTTCTGAGGGAAGTGAGCAGACAACGGCCCGTAGGCCCCTTCTGGGGGAAGTGAGCAGACAACGGCCCGTAGGTCCCTTCTGGGGGAAGTGAGCAGACAACGGCCCGTAGGCCCCTTCTGAGGGACCGGTCATACGGAGAGGCTCTGGACAAATGCCAGGCTGTCCTTCAGACAAATACACCAAGGCGGTAATATCCTCATCCCGCTGACATAAAATCCATTTGATATTACAATAGAGGAATTACAGGTTCCTCTCCGAGAAGATAAAGACGTATTAAACTTTCCCTGATGATCATTTGAATAATTCTGTCTATTTTTGACTTCTGGGAAGAATGGCCCAGAAAAGATAGAAGATTTTTTTTTTTCGTCTCGACAATAAGTGTCGTTTATCTATCCGAGGCCATTAGTATTCATGAATTATCTGCGCTGATAAAGCCGCCGGGCCAATCCATCTCGGGGGAATATGACACGCCGTCAGCGTTGTCAAAACCGCTATCAGAGAAGGGACGGCCAAGTGAAGACGTAACACGCGGGGGCCCGACAGATATCTGATCGGAAATCCAATGCCGTGACTGACAAGTTAAGGTCAACGCTGATTAATACCGCCAAGGCCGATGGAATAATCCCGCTAATAAGACTTGTCATTTCCGCCTAACAAAGGATAATATTAAACTAAAGGCACTCGGTCTTCTATCCACTTCTCTCTGCGTGTCACTTATTACCTCTTCATATAGGAGCGCCGTGCGATCGCTCATCTCGAGATTTACACACCGACTTCAAGGGAACCCAATATCTATCTGCATACAGCAAGTTACTGTACTGGAGAGCGCCCATGTCTCGCTCAGGGGCTGTAAGACGCGCATCTGCGCACAAACATGGGCACACCAGTGTGTGTACAAAGAGGGACTTGTATTGGCGCATGCGCGGGCACGCACGTATGGGCGCCAAGTAAGCCTATTTAAATGGAACTCTGACACATGAACATTTCTGAGGGGTCTTTCAGCTAGTGCCTGTTTATTTGATCTGTTCCAGTTTCCTGTGTCTTGACTCGGCTTCACTTGAACCTGCTCCTTGGCCTCCGCCTGCCTACCTGATCCCGGCTTGTGTTTGACTCCGCTTCTGTCTGATGTTCCTGTGCCTTGCTGCCCGTCTGTGTACCGTCTCTGCCTCTCGTCTCGGTACCTGCTCTGTCCGGCTGTTAATGACCCCCTGGCTTATGTCCCGGCTGCGCCTCTATCTGGTGACCCAGCTGTACAGAGCTCTGGGTCTCAGAGCCTGCCCAGCGCTCTTCAGCCACCTGGTTCCTGCCAAGGCCCAGCCAGCGCCACCCACTGCATTAACCCTTGTGCCACTCTATACCCTCCACTCCCTGTCATCACTACCAGGGGTGTTGGACAGGAGGTGCAAGAGAAGCCCTCTCTCCAGCTCCATCCCCACCAGGTACATGACAGGGGCAGTCGCGGGATAGGTTCATCTGGTACCCAGGGCAAGGATGCGGAACTGTGCCCCCCTCCCCCTAGAATGGGCTTACTGCCCTCTGTCCCCTTGCTCAGCTCTGCCCAGGGCAGCTGCCCCTCCCCTCCTGCCCACCCCTTGTACGGGCCCTGGTCAGTGGTCAGGCTCAGAGACCAGTAGCCATAATAGTAGAGAGGATTTTCAAAGTCGGCCCGACTTGCGTCGGACCAGTTAAGACGTCTCCCATAGGGAAGCATTGATTTTCACACGTCATGCGACATGAGCTCCCAATGTCGGAGCGTTTGTCACACCAGTGTGAACCCGGCCTTAAAGCAGAGGTCCGCCAATTTTTTTTTTTTATGTCAGCAGCTACAAATACTGCAGCTGCTGACTTCTAAAATAAGGACACTTACCTGTCCAGGGCACCCGCGATGTCCCTACGATGTACCCCATACTCATTCACATAGGGTGGGGGGCCGGGTTCTGGGGGGCAAAGGGGGCTCCTGGATTCCGATAAGTCCCCCGCCCGCAGACCCCGACAACCAACGGCCAGGGTTGTCGGGAAGAGGCCCTTGTCCTCATCAACATGGGGACAAGGTTATTTGGGGTGTGGGGGCCGCCCCCTGGCCCAAAGCACCCACCCCTAATGTACCACGGCATGTGGCCTGGTACGGTTCAGGAGGGGGGGGTGCTCGCTCGTCCCAACCCCCTTTTCTGACCTGCCGGGCTGCGTGCTCGGATAAGGGTCTGGTATGGATTTTGGGGGGGATTCTCCTTAAAATCCATACCAGACACAAGGGCCTGGTACGCTCTTGGAGGGGGAACCCATACTGTTTTTTTTATTTAAAATTTGGCATGGAGTTCCCCCTCCAAGTTGCATCCCCATTCATTGAAGTCAGACGCGTCTCTGACTTCAAGTCGCAGGGCAAAGTCGGATCCAAAGTAGTACGAATGTCGTGTCGCACCGGTGTGAACCCGGCCTAAGCCTCTGTTGATATTCGGATGTCTAACGAAATCTACTTGACTATTCTTCTCTGAATTTGTACAGTACTAGGACTCATTGCCGATGTCTGTACCAGATGTTTTTTTCTTAAAGGGGTTGTAAAGGTTCATGTTTTTTCCCCTTAATGCATTTTATGGGTGAAAAAACATTGGGCTAGATTCAGGTAGCCGGGCGCAATGTTACGGCGGCGTAGCGTATCGTATTTACGCTACGCCTCCGTAAATCAGAGAGGCAAGTGCTGTATTCACAAAGCACTTGCCTCCTACGTTACGGCGGCGTAGCGTAAATGGGGCCGGTGTAAGCGCGCCTAATTCAAATGAGTATGAGGGGGGCGTGTTTTATGTAAATGGGTGGTGACCCGACGTGATTGACGTGATTGCGCCGTCCGTGTACATATCCCAGTGTGCATTGCTCCAAAGTACGCGCAAGGACGTATTGGTTTCGACGTGAATGTAAATTACGTCCAGCCCTATTCGCGAACGGCTTACGCAAACGATGTAAAAAATTCAAAATTCGACGCGGGAACGATGCCCATACTTAACATTGCGTACACCTCATAGAAGCAGGAGCAACGTTACGCCGGAAAAGCCTTATGCAAACGACGTAAAAAAATACGTACGTTTGTGAATGAATGAATGAAAAAAAACTTATATAGCGCAGCACATGCGAACTTAATCGCCTCTGGGCGAATCGGCGTATCTAGGTCATTTGCATATTCTACGCTGCAATCAACGGAAGCGCCACCTAGCGGCCAGCGTAAGATTGCACACAATTATACACCGGCATATTCAAGTTACGTCGGCGGAGGAAGCCTATTTTTTGAACGTATCTGCCTTTGAGAATCGGCGTAAAGATACGACGGCGCAGATTTGAAATTACGGTGGCGTATCTGGAGATATACGCCGCCGTATGTTGTTGCTGAATCTAGCCCAGTGAGTATTAGTCGCCCCCTAGTGCCCCTGATTACTTACCTGATCCCTCGAAAGTCCCACGCCGTGAACAAGCAGGCTTCTCGGCCGTCTTCCTGGCTCATTCATTGGTTAATTGAAAGCAGCGCAGCCATTGGTTTGCGCTGCTGTCAATCACATCCAATGACGCGGTGCGCCAGGGGGCGGGGCCGAGTGATACAGTGAGCGGCTATGGCCGCCGGCTGTATCACGGGAGCGTGCCCGCAAGAACTCAACACCATGTGAGCTTGCATGAAGGTGTTGAGTCCTTGCGGGGAGGAGCCGAGACATCCGCCGAGGGACCCCAGAAGACTAGGTTCGGGGCCACTCTGTGCAAAACGAGCCGCACAGTCGAGGGAAGTGTAACATGTTTGTTTAAAAAATAAATAAATAATTCTTTAGTGATCCTTTAAGCCCAATAAAAACGTATTGTGGAAAAAAAAACATAAAAAAACTAAAATAAAGGAATAAGAAGTTCCAGAAATCTTGAGATAAAGGTTACAAAGATTGGAAGGGAACAGAACATCCCCCACAGATCGCGCCTCTCTCCTCTTCCAGGAACTCAATGTCATCTCAGGCGCAGTTGGCGCGGTGTCAGTGCAATATGTCTGATCTGCAATTATTTCTCACAGTGAACTGCGATTCCAGCTGCAGCAAATCTTCAGCGCAGCCAGTCTGTCCCAACAACATACAAAGCTCATTAATAAGACACAACTAGAGTGTCACCGCCGCGTACAAATATCATCAATAAAGCGCAGCCAGACCGTCCCGGCGTCTACCCTCCCCCTCCCATCACGGGGGATGGGAAATACATGTTACATTCATTAATATGGTGGAGAAATGTAAATATGTTTATGTAGTCCATGGAGCGCAACATTTACATGATTACATTTCATAATTACAATTCACATTATTTCCCACGTCATATGTGATCTGTATTCCGTGTAATATGAATGTTACATTGTTTCCCATGTTATCTGTATTCCGTGTAATATGAATGTTACATTGTTTCCCATGTGATCTGTATTCCGTGTAATATGAATGTTACATTGTTTCCCATGTTATCTATATTCTGTGTTATATGAATGTTACATTGTTTCCCATGTTACAGTATCTGTATTTTATATGGTATAACTGTTACATTATTTCCCATGTTATCTATATTCCGTGTAATATAAATGTTACCATATGACATAAGAAGCAATGGGCCGGATCCACAGAAGAATTACGCCGGCGTATCTATTAATACGCCGCGTAATTTCAAAGTTCCCGCGTCGTATCTTTGTTTTGTATCCACAAAACAAGATACGACGGAATGAGGGATCGATCCGACAGGCGTACGTCTTAGTACGCCGTCGGATCGTAGGTGTATATTTACGCTGGCCGATAGGTGGCGTTTCCGTCGAATTCCGCGTCGAGTATGCAAATTAGCTAGATACGGCGATCCACGAACGTACGTCCGGCGCTTTTTTTTTACGTCGTTTGCGTTCGGCTTTTTCCAGCGTATAGTTACCCCTGCTATATGAGGCGTATCCTATGTTAAGTATGGCCGTCGTTCCCGCGTCGAATTTTTAAATTTTTACGTCGTTTCCGTAAGTTCGCGAATAGGGCTTTGCGTAGAATGACGTCACCGTCGTAAACATTGGCTTGTTCCGGTTTAATTTCGAGCATGCGCACTGGGATACCCTCACGGACGGCGCATGCGCAGTTGAAAAAAAAAAAACTTAATTTACGTTGGGTCAAGACGTATTTACATAAAACACGCCCCCATCACATCCATTTGATTGGCACGCCCTAACGCCGTCAAAGATACACTACGCCGCCGTAACTTACGGCGCGCATTCTTTGAGGATTAAAAAAAAAGAAATAAGTTACAGCGGCGTAGTGTATCAGAGATACGCTACGCCCGACGGATATATGCGCCGATGTACGTGGATCTGGCCCATTATTTCCCATGTCATATGTGATCTATATTCCGTGTAATATGAATGTTACATTGTTTCCCATGTTACAGTATCTGTATTTTATGTAATATAAATGTTACATTGTTTCTCATGTCATATATTATCTGTATTTTATATAGTATAACTGTTATATTATTTCCCATGTTATCTTTATTCCGTGTAATATAAATGTTACCATATGACATAAGAAATAATGGGCCGGATTCACATACATCGGCGCATATTTATGCCGGCGAGCGTATCTAATATACGCTACGCCGACGTCGCGCAGAGAGGCAAGCACTGAATTCACAAAGCACTTGCCTCCCAAACTGCACTGGGTTCCCTCGGCGTAAGCCAGCGTAGGTGGAAGTGGGCGTGAGCCATGCTAATGAGGCGTGACCCCATGCAAATGATGGGCCAAGCGTCATAGAAGCACTTTAAACGAAGGGCGCATGCGCCATCCCGTGGCCGCATCCCAGTGCGCATGCTCAGAATCACATTGAAACAACTGCCTAAGATACCACGGAACACTGCCTACGACGTGAACGTAGCCTACGCCTAGCCATATTCACGTCCAACGTAAACGACGTAAAATACGACGGCTGTGGTCCCTGGTCCATACCTTTGCATGAGTTGCGCCTCATCTATGGGGAATAACTTTATGTCGGACGTAAGCCTTACGCAAACCGCGTATATTATGCGCTGGGCGCAAGTACGTTCGTGAATCGGCGTATCTCCCTCATTTGCATATGTGCATAGAAAATCAATGGGAGCGCCCCTTGCGTCCAGCGTAAATATGCGCCCACGCTACGCCGGCGTAGGAAAGTTACGTCGGTCGGATGAAGCCTATTTTTAGGCGTATCTCAGATTGTGGGCACGGCGAACAGATACGACGGCTTACACTTACGCAGCGTATCTCGGCGTAAGTGCTTTGTGAATCCGGGCCAATGTATTTGTATTTTATGTAATATAAATGTTACATTATTTCTTATGTCATATGTTACCATTTATATTACATGGAATACAGATAACATGGGAAACAATGTAACATTTATATTACATAGAATACAGATACATTATTTCTCATATATAATCTGTATTTCATGTAATAGAAATGTTACATTGTTTCTCATGTGACAGAGCAGTGAGTACACGATGTCAGTTCTATGTAATGTACTGTAGGTGGCGCACAAATGTTACTAATAATTTCAATAAGATTATGAATATCGCCCTTCGAAAAGGTGAACTTCAACCTCTACAAAAAAACACACAATTCACCTTTTCAACCCCTTCGGCTCCAGACGTCCCCCCCCCCCCCCTTCATGACCAGGCCATTTTTTGATATTCAGCACCGCGCTATTTTACCTGGTAAATGCGCAGTCATGCAACGCTGTATCCAAATGTAATGTATATATATATTTTTTTTACGCAAATAGAGCTTTCGTTGACGTTGTCCGCCGAGAACTGGAGCATGCGCACTGGGCTATTTTAAGCCCGGCGCATGCGCAGTTCGAACGGCACGGGGGCGCGCTTAATTTAAATACAAGCCGCCGCCCCTTGGAATTACGCGGGGATACGCCGGGCCAATTACACTAAGTGCTTGAGGAATACGGCACTTGCTCCAGTAAGTTGCGGCGGCGTAGTGTAAATAGCTTACGCGAGGCCGCCGCAGATTATTGGAGAATCTGGCCCTTTGTCTTTTGGACACAACTGATTACAGATCCTGGTAAAGGGCCAATCACAGCTGATCACATGTAAACAGACTTGCCAATTGTCGCAGTCCTTTCCTTGCATGCTGCCGATACCGTTTACACTGATAATCAGTGCCAATCTGTGCCCATGAGTGCAGATCAGTGCTGCCTATTAGTGCTTATCATTTCCCATTAGTGCCACCTCATCAGTGCCCATCAGTGCAGCCTATCAGTGCCTATCAGTGCCACCTCACCAGTGCCCTTCAGTGCAGCCTCATTAGTGCCCATCAGTGCTTATCAG
Source organism: Rana temporaria (assembly GCF_905171775.1). Classification (NCBI taxonomy): domain Eukaryota; kingdom Metazoa; phylum Chordata; class Amphibia; order Anura; family Ranidae; genus Rana; species Rana temporaria. The sequence continues at coordinate 161,243,465 of NC_053499.1, read as the reverse complement.
TGCCACCTCATCAGTGCAGCCTCATCTGTGCCCATAAGTGCAGCCTCATCAGTGCCACCTCACCAGTGCTTATCAGTGCCCAATAAGTGTAGCCTATAGGCATACCTCCCAACCGTCCTGGATTTCGTGGGACTGCCCCGCGATTCGCAGTAAATCCCGCGGTCAGTGCTAGAGTTCCGCGTCACCCCCTCCCCCCGCGATTCGCGGTAAATCCTGCGGTCACGCGATTGGCGATAAACCCCCCCCCTCAACAACTCCGATACACGGAATTCCCCCCCCCCCCCCGCTCAACAACTTCGTTTCGTTGGGAGGTATGCTCATTTGTCCCTCATTCTGAAGTTGAAAAGTTGGGAGGTATGCTATCAGTGCAGCCTCATCAGTGCCACCTCATCTGTGCCCATAAGTGCAGCCTATCAGTGCCACCTCGCCAGTGCTTATCAGTGCCTATAAGTGTAGCCTATCAGTGCAGCCTCATCAGTGCACATCAGTGCCACCTCATCAGTGCTTATCAGTGCCACCTCATCAGTACAGCCTCATCTGTGCCCATCAGTGCCAAAAAGTGCAGCCTATCAGTTCAGCCTCATCAGTGCTCATCAGTGCCACCTCATCAGTGCTTATCAGCGCCCATAAGTGCAGCCTTATCTGTGCCCATCAGTGCCCGCCTCATCAGTGCCTATTAGTGCAGTCTATCAGCGTCTATCAGCGAAGAAGAAAAATGACTAATTTGTTTTTGTTTGTTTAGTAAAAGAATAAAAAGCCCAGCGGTGATTAAATATCACCAAAACAAATCTCTATTTGTGTGAAAAAATGATAAACATTTCCTATGTGTACAACGTCGCACGACCGCGCAATTCTCATTCAAAGCGTGACAGCGCTGAAAGCTGAAATTTCGGGCCTGGGTATGGAAGGGGGTAAAAGTGCCCGGTATTGAGGGGGTTAATAACGAAAAAGCTCTGCATTATTCTGCGTCTTTGATATCTGCCGCAGTTCACGTTTAATGGATGTGAGAGTCGCCCCGACGCTGAACTCTGAAAATAGACATTTTTATTTGTTGTGAAGTACATTAAACATGTTGGAAATGACGGACGTCTGACGCACCTTGAAGGGCCCCCCCGTGTCCTTCCTAAGTGGAAAGAAGTGTTGGCGTGACATCAGCGCGGTTTTCAGAGTCAGGATCCGTCACGCTGAGCGGCGGAGTGCCTCTGTACAAGATATAAATGGACCCGTGGCGCGCCACTCACCGGGAGATACGAGACGTCCTCCCGTCATAACGCATCCCGTATATATTCCAAGGGTTGGGGTGGAGGGGAGGGGGGGGGGTGCCAACAAGCTTTTTCATGCAAATCAATGGCAGTGCCAGTCAATGGCGTATCAACATGAATCATTGATGGTCCAATGGAGAGCCCAAGGAGCCGCAACACCAAAATCATTTCAGCACCTTGGACAGCGCCGGAGGAATCTCACTATAGGCCCTGGGCTAGATTCACATAGATCAGCGGATCTTTAGATCCGCGTAATCTATCTTATTTACCATCCGCCAGCGCAATTTTTTGAGGCAAGTGCTGTATTCAGAAAGCACTTACCTCCAAACTTGCGCCGGCGGATCGTAACTCCCCCGGCGGAATTCAAATTCCGCGGCTAGGGGGAGTGTATTATTTAAATCAGGCGCGTCCCCACGCCGATCGTACTGCGCCTGCGCCGACCGCGATTTTTCCCAGTGCGCATGCTCCAAATGATGTCGCTAGAACGTCATTGGTTTCGGCGTGAACGTAAATTACGTCCATTCGTATTCGCAACCGACTGACGCAAACGACGTAAAAATTCAAAACTTGGCGCGGGAACGATGGCCATACTTAACATTGGATACGCCGCATATAGCAGGGGTAAGTATCCGACGGAAAAAGCCGAACGCAAACGGCGTAAAAAAAAGCGACGGGTGGGCGTTCGTTTCTGAATGAGCGGAAATCGGAATTTGCATATTCGTCGCGTAAAAAACCGAAGCGCCATCTAACACAAATCCTATGTGGGTACGGAGGGAACTGAACCCAGAACTGAAGTGCTGCAAGATTATTATGTTCATCGCACGCTGCAACCTAACCTGCTAACGCCTTTCCCACATATGGATTCCATAGTCGATTTTCTTCAGCAGAGAAAGACGCGGACGTTTGGCACGGCTATGGTTTCCATGCCGGCTCCCTGTAATCATCCATCACACCTCCCCCACCTCACATGGCTGCAGAGCAATCGTTTTTCATTTCTGATCCCCGGGCAGCCGGCATTAACCACGGACAGCAGGAATACGGCGTAACTACCGAGCAATCCCGATCACCGCGGGCAGCCGCAGTGATCCCCATATATCTCCTCTTGGTGTGCAGCTGGCATTTACCGCTGACAAGTCTAGCGAGCGCAACGCTGTACTGGAGACTAAAGAGGGAAGACATAGGGAGCCGGACCTTCCTAGACAACAGTGGCGCCGCTAGGGTTGGTGTCACCCGGTGCAGTAAAACATGGTGTCACCCCCCCCCTCTGTCTAGGCTGCCCAGCACCAAGCAGGCAGCGCGCACGGGCACGGGGCGCACCCGAAACCAGCCCCTGTAAATGATAGTATAGAGTGGTATAGTGGCAGGTTGGTGTAGTGGGGTGGTATAGGACAGGTTAAGGTGGTATAGGGCATGTTGGGGTGATATAGGGTAGTTTGGGGTGGTATAGGGCAAGTTAGGGTTGCATAGGGCAGGTTGGGGTGGTATAGGGCAAGTTAGGGTGGTACAGGGCAGGTTGGGGTAGTATAGTGCAAGTTAGGGTGGCATAGGGCAAGTTGGGATGGCATGGGAAAGGTTGGGGTGGTACAGGGCAAGTTAGGGTGGCATTGGGCAGGTTGGGGTGGTATAGGGCAAGTTATGGTGGCATAGGGCAGATTGGGGTGGTACAGGGCAAGTTAGGGTGGCACAGGGCAAGTTGGGGTGGCATGGGAAAGTGTGGGTGGTACACGGCAGGCTGTGGTGGCACAGGGCAGGCTGGGTGATACAGGGCAGGCTGGGATGGTACAGGGCAGGCTGGGGTGGTATAGGGCTGTTTGGGGTGGTACAGGGCAGGCTGGGGTGGTACAGGGCAGGCTAGGTGATACAGTGCAGGCTGGGGTGGTACAGGGCAGGCTGGCCATGTCAGCTAAAAAAAAAAACGGGATGGTGTCACCCCTCCACAACACTGCAGACAGCTGGATGGAAGATCGCGGTCATGTGACGCGGCCTGCGCTCCAGAATAACTGAAGGGGCCAAAAAGGGGCCAGACACGAGGAGAGGATACCAGGAGACCATCTACCAACACTGTGACCACTGACTGGAGAAGTGACCAAAATTGATCATCTCATTACAATGGCATCTCAAAGATCTATTAGACAGCAAGTGAACATGTTGTCTCTGAAGTTGATGTGTTGAAAGCAAAAAAAGAAATGGTGTAAGATTTTGAGGGACTCTGACAAGGACCACATTATAATGTCTAGACCAGTGTTTCTCAACCTTTTATCAGTCAAGGCGCCCTTTAAAATTATCAACAATATCAAGGCACTATGCAAAATCATGGACAGTCTCGAGGCACCCTCCAAAATCATGGACAGTCTCGAGGCACCCTCCAAAATTATGGACAGTCTCGAGGCACCGTCCAAAATCATGGACAGTCTCGAGGCACCCTCCAAAATTATGGACAGTTTCGAGGCACTCTCCAAAATCATGGACAGTCTTGAGGCACCCTCCAAAATTATGGAAAGTCTCGAGGCACCCTCCGAAATTATGGACAGTCTCGAGGCACCCTCCGAAATTATGGACAGTCTCGAGGCACCCTCCAAAATGATGGACAGTTTTAAGGGAACCCTCCAAAATTATGGAAAGTCTCGAGGCACCCTCCAAAATTATGGACAGTCTCGAGGCACCCTCCAAAATGATTGACAGTTTTGAGGCACCCTCCAAAATTATGGAAAGTCTCGAGGCACCCTCCAAAATTATGGACAGTCTCGAGGCACCCTCCAAAATGATTGACAGTTTTGAGGCACCCTCCAAAATTATGGAAAGTCTCGAGGCACCCTCCGAAATTACGGACAGTCTCGAGGCACTCTCCAAAATTATGGACAGTCTCGAGGCACCCTACAAAATTATGGAAAGTCTCGAGGCACCCTTCAAAATTATGGACAATCTCGAGGCACCCTCCAAAATTATGGACAGTCTCGAGGCACCCTCCAAAATCATGGACAGTCTCGAGGCACCCTCCAAAATTATGGACAGTTTCGAGGCACTCTTCAAAATCATGGACAGTCTTGAGGCACCCTCCAAAATTATGGAAAGTCTCGAGGCACCCTCCGAAATTATGGACAGTCTCGAGGCACCCTCCGAAATTATGGACAGTCTCGAGGCACCCTCCAAAATGATGGACAGTTTTAAGGGAACCCTCCAAAATTATGGAAAGTCTCGAGGCACCCTCCAAAATTATGGACAGTCTCGAGGCACCCTCCAAAATGATTGACAGTTTTGAGGCACCCTCCAAAATTATGGAAAGTCTCGAGGCACCCTCCAAAATTATGGACAGTCTCGAGGCACCCTCCAAAATGATTGACAGTTTTGAGGCACCCTCCAAAATTATGGAAAGTCTCGAGGCACCCTCCGAAATTACGGACAGTCTCGAGGCACTCTCCAAAATTATGGACAGTCTCGAGGCACCCTACAAAATTATGGAAAGTCTCGAGGCACCCTTCAAAATTATGGACAATCTCGAGGCACTCTCCAAAATTATGGACAGTCTCGAGTCGCCCTCCAAAATTATGGACAATCTCGAGGCGCCCTCCAAAATTACGGACAGTCTCGAGGCACCCTCCAAAATTATGGACAGTCTTGAGGCACCCTCCAAAATTATGGACAGTCTTGAGGCACCCTCCAAAATTATGGACAGTCTCGAAGGCGCCCTCCAAAATTATGGACAGTCTCGAGGAACCCTCCAAAATTATGGACAGTCTCGAGGCACCCTCCAAAATTATGGACAGTCTCGAGGCACCCTCCAAAATCATGGACAGTCTCGAGGCACCCTCCAAAATTATGGACAGTTTCGAGGCACTCTCCAAAATTATGGACAGTCTCGAGGCACCCTCCAAAATCATGGACAGTCTCGAGGCACCCTCCAAAATTATGGACAGTTTCGAGGCACTCTCCAAAATTATGGACAGTCTCGAGGCACCCTCCAAAATCATGGACAGTCTCGAGGCACCCTCCAAAATGATGGACAGTTTTGAGGCACTCTCCAAAATTATGGACAGTCTCGAGGCACCCTACAAAATTACAGACAGTCTTGAGGCACCCTCCAAAATTATGGAAAGTCTTGAGGCACCCTCCAAAATTATGGAAAGTCTCGAGGCACCCTCCGAAATTATGGACAGTTTTAAGGGAACCCTCCAAAATTATGGAAAGTCTCGAGGCACCCTCCAAAATGATGGACAGTTTTAAGGGAACCCTCCAAAATTATGGAAAGTCTCGAGGCACCCTCCAAAATTATGGACAGTCTCGAGGCACCCTCCAAAATGATTGACAGTTTTGAGGCACCCTCCAAAATTATGGAAAGTCTCGAGGCACCCTCCAAAATTATGGACAGTCTCGAGGCACCCTCCAAAATGATTGACAGTTTTGAGGCACCCTCCAAAATTATGGACAGTCTCGAGTCGCCCTCCAAAATTATGGACAATCTCGAGGCGCCCTCCAAAATTACGGACAGTCTCGAGGCACCCTCCAAAATTATGGACAGTCTTGAGGCACCCTCCAAAATTATGGACAGTCTTGAGGCACCCTCCAAAATTATGGACAGTCTCGAAGGCGCCCTCCAAAATTATGGACAGTCTCGAGGAACCCTCCAAAACTATGGACAGTCTCGAGGCACCCTCCAAAATTATGGACAGTCTCGAGGCACTCTCCAAAATTATGGACAGTCTCGAGGCACCCGCCAAAATTATGGACAGTCTCGAAGCACTCTCCGAAATTATGGACAGTCTCAAGGCACCCTCCAAAATGATGTTTCTTGGCATTATCAGTCATATTTTCATTATCAATGTTTCAGCATTTCTGCCAGGAGATGCAAACTTTTGAGCACAGCGGCACACACACACATACATAGTGGTAGACACTTGCTTGGTATTCAGTGTAATGTTAGGTAGAGCGGGGAGGATGCAGAAAATGGGCCAGCGGTATTCCGGAGAATAAAGAAGATTGTCTGTAGAGGAAAGTATAGCCTGGAGCCGCCTGCTTCCTCCAAAGCCTCCCCGGGGATTAGGATGGGCAGAACAAATCCTGCAAGAAGAGGGAATCAAGTCTTCTTCTGAAGCGTGTCTGCTAACCAGCCGAGGACCGCAGTCCCTTTTGATTTCCGGCGCTGCAACCGTTAAACCCCTTGCAAGCATTTCATTTGGAAAGCCGTCGGTTTTGAATTGGAGAATTTGCCATTTGGTGTTCTTAAGCGATTTACTGAGCAGTATAATGATACAAATACCGGTCAAACACTGGGGAAGATCGTACGGAGGACATACTGGAATAACTCAGGAGTGGTCACTGACAGTGAATACCGGTTCTCCAAAATCATTATTAGATCTAGAGAAACAGGCAGTTGTTGGTATAGACCAGGGGTCTCCAAACTTTTCAAACCAAGGGCCAGTTTATTGTCCTTTTAGACTTTAGGAGGGCCGGATTGTGGCCAGCAGAGGCAGAAAATGTCCCAGGCTCGGCATCGGTGAAAATAAAGAGGGCCTCAGGGTGGGTGGTCAATAGGAGGAGGAGTAGTGTCCCTATTAGTAGGAGGAATAGTATCCCATCATTGGTATCGGTGGAAGAAATAGTGCCCCAAAGGGCCGGGTAAAGGCTAGCAAAGGGCCACATCTCCACATTTGGAGACCCCAGGTATAGACCCATCTCAACTTTTCCATAAAAGTTGAGCCTGCCCAAACCCTCCCCAAGAGCCACTGGGTAAAACACAGTAAAACAAAACATAGGTCCTTATCATAGTTTATCTTTACATCAGGGTCCTCATCAGAGGTTTCTCTTACGTTTGGGTTCCCATCAGAGTCCCCCTTTATAACTGGGTCCCCATCAGAGGCCTGCTGACAGCAAGGTCCCCATCAAAATCCCCATTTACATCAGGATCCCATCACAGTCCCCCCCCTCACATTCAAGTTCCCATAGGAGTTCCATCTTACATCAGAGTCCCCATCATTGGTGACCAAACCGATCTGTATTCTCATTTTGTGCACTTCAGCAGCGGGCAGAATAAAATCTTGTAGTGGGGCGGATAGTTGGGAGACCCCTGTGCTAAAATAATGTATATTAGAAATGGTCAGGGCTGGGCTCAGACCTTCCTTCTCTGAGATGGCCGCTCAGCTGTCGGCTCATTGCCAGCTCCTATCTCTTCTCAATGACTCACCTGTTGATGATCCTGCTCGTCAGTCCTGCCTACTTAAGCCTTCCAGCTCAGTTGCTCTCTGCCTTCACCTTGGTCAGCTGGCCGCTCAGCTGTTGGCTAATTGCCAGCTCCTATCTCTCTCCTCAGTGACTCACTTATTGATGATATCCGGCTCGTCAGTTTTGCCTACTTAAGCCTTCCAGCTCAGTTGCTCTCTGCCTTCGCCTTGGTCAGCTGGCCGCTCAGCTGTCTGCAAATTGCCAGCTCCTATCTCTCCTCAGTGACTCACCTGTGGATGATCCTGCTCGTCAGTTTTGCCTACTTAAGCCGTCCAGCTCAGTTGCTGGACGAGACTTTCTCCTGCGTTCCCATTGAAGACTTTGCTTGGCTGACGTTCCTTCTGGCTCCTGATCCTGCTTGCTGTTCTACTACGTATATCTCTGGCTCTCTGACATTTGGCTCGGCTGACTATCCGATCCGGTTCCTGAACTCTGGCTATGTTTTGACTACGCTTACTGTACTTCTGTCTCGGGCGGATTCATGGTTTCGGAAAGAAATGAGCCCATTCTTGGTGAATGAATCAGAACCAACATGGGGTGGGGGGTGCTGGTATTTCTCGGCATTGGGACTGTATTATAAAAAGTTATTTCATACTTTGATGGCCCAGTTGGGTGACATATAATTCTTATATGCTCTGCAATATGGGAACTTAAGACCACTAGTAGCCAGCCACTCGTGGAGGTAAATGGTCCTTACTGGACATCCAAAAACAAGCAAACTAAGGAGAGCAAATAGTCCATAATCCCGGTGTCACTAAAACACAACGGCCAATAGAGGACCACAGTCCCTTTTGATTCCCGGCACTGCCGCAGTTAAACCCTTGCTAGCCTCGCATTCGGAGAGCTGTTGGTTTTTGAATTGGAGAATTTGCCATTTTGTGCTCGTTGTCTGCCTTTCACTGAGCAGTATAATGATACAAATACTGGTTTGCTTTCAAAGGTATAGTAAGCCTGTCAAACACTGGGGAAGATCGCACTGAGGACATAATGGAATAATAGGCGAGGGGGGAGGGGGGGACACTTACAATGAAAACTGTTCATAACCATCATCAGATCCAGAGATACAGACAGCAGATGATATAGACTCATCCCAACTGTCTGGTATAAGATGAACCTGCCCAAACACTCCCTAACACAGTAATATTGAATAATAGGTCCCCCACTCAGTATAAATGCCAGCTCTGCTGCTCTCTCGCTTAGTACTAACCCCCAGCTCTAACCTCTAGCTCAGTAGTAACCCCCAGCTCTGCTGATCCCCCACTCAGTATTAACCCCCAGCTCTGTCCTTAGTCCTGGTATAATTAACATCACAAAATGGCTCACCGCCAGTATACCAGTCCCACGCTGGGGTTTAGGGTTCCCATCCGTTTCGGATACAAGACAAGCAATCCGAATTCTGCAGACAGTCCACACTTTCTCCCAGCTGTGGACTACTCCACGCCAACTCATAAACATGTGCTGACTCCTCCCTGCTGCTTTTCAAGCTACGCTTGCAGGTGGGTCAACCTCTTCGGGATCAGAGTCCATGTATTTAAGGTTTGGAGGCTCTATCCCACCCAAAGTCTCTCCGAGCCTAAACATTTCTGGCTCCCAATGAGGACTTACCAATCCAGAGAGTACCAACCACAAGACTGGAGCCATTTTTTTTGGAGCCACACACATCTTGACATTATATTGTAAATCCAAAGAGCCTTTGAGTAAAGTCAACGCCAAAACTCAAGAGTTATGCCAACGTAAAAGTGAGTGAGTGCACTTACCGGATCGTCTGGTGCTGCAAGGTGTCCGGGTCGGTGGCACTTACAGTGAGCAGCATAGATCCAACCGGGATATTTTCTGGCGTTGACACTTTCATGGGGTCCGGGTGGAAAACCGGGCCCTCGTTCACATCCAGGACATTGATCTGGACGGTGGCGGTGGAGCTGGCTCCGTAGCCCACATCTGGGATGAGAGGGTCCTCGTTCTCGACTTTGATTAGAAGAGTGTGAAACGCCAAAATCTCGCAATCCAACGGCTGCAAAACAGAATGTAAGACCTTATATCACTCTTCTGTGACGTGAAGATATGAAGCACCTTGTACATGGTAACTTTGGCCTAGATTCACGTAGGGTGGCATAACGTTGTGCCGGCGTAGCGTATCTTATTTACGCTACACCGCCGCTACTTAGAGAGGCAAGTGCTGTATTCACAAAGCACACGCGTCCTAAGTTACGGTGGCGTAGCGTAAATCGCCCGGCGTAAGTGCGCGTAATTCAAAGTAGGCAGGTCGCGGGCGTGTTGTATTTAAATTAAGCGTGACCCCATGTGGATGCATGCTCAGTATCACGTCGTAATCACGTCAATGCCTGTGACGTGAACGTAACCTACGTACAGCCCCATTCACGTACGACTTACGTAAACGACGTAAAAAGATACGCTTGTTCCGACGTCCATACCTTGCATGGGCTGCGCCACCTAGAGGCCATCTTTATCTTTACGCCGGCGTATGTCTTACGTAAACGGCGTAACTAATTGCGACGGGCGTACGTACGTTCGTGAATCGGCGTATCTTGCTCATTTACATATTCAACGCGGAAATCAACGGAAGCGCCACCTAGCGGCCAGCGTAAATATGCACCCCAAGATACGACGGCGTAGGAGACTTACGCCGCTTGCATCTTGGCCAAATCTATGCGTAACTGATTCTATGAATCAGGCGCATAGATACGACGGCGGCCATTCGGACTTACGACGGCGTATCTGGAGATACGCCGTCGTAAGTCTTTGAGAATCTGGGCCTTTGTATTTATTTGGAGAAATAAATATGGCGGTATGGCGCGGTATGCCGGACCTTCAGAGCCTGTGCCGTAAATGGCGGCCCCTACACACGTGTGGGAGTGACATCATCGCGCCCCCGGTCACTCAAGTCGGAGGCCACGAACCCAGAAGGATGAAGGGTGAATAACATACTGTCCCTGGTTTTATTGAGCCTGACAACCCTGATGGGGCCCCCTAGTGGCATGGGGCCCAATGGTCAGTCCGCCCCTGCCTTCCACTATAGTGTTTCCATGTTGCACATCTGCTAGTCGCTCCAGTCCGGGGAAGGTAGGTGCAAAACAAACCTCAAACATAGTTTTTCAGCAGCTAAGCCAAGCAGCTTAAATGCAAAATGGCAAGTTACCCAACATCTACCCAACCAATAACCCATCACCAAAGTCTTCCCCTCTCTCCATACCTTGACCACAGAAAGCATCCCTTCATTTGTGTTGGGATTGGTGTGAATTTCGAAGCTCTGGCCTGGATTTCCATTAATGATGGTATAAACGGCCCTCCATGCTCCAGTAGTAGGGTCGTCCTTGTCATTCACCGTTAGGTTGACCATCACGCCCGTAACTCCTTCCTTTACCGTGGCTTGAAACTGGAAAGAGGAAAAAAAAAGAAACCAAAAGTTAAATTCTGATTTCACACTTCTCCAACGTAAACGCCATCAGCTACTCAACTTTCCATAAATTGGGTAAAACAGCAAAAGAAGGGAAAAAACAACAAAATAATCCAATACTTGTTTCTTGCCAGGAAGCCCATTTCCTATCTCTGAAACAATGACTTTGTTTAGAGGAAATGGCTGAGATATTATTACTCTTTAACAACCTCTACTTTTGATAGATTGCAGTCAAGACTTCAAAGGAAAATTGTATTTTTCCAAAACAGTAAATCTCTCAATCGCCACGAGAAATCACCTATAGAACGGCACATAACAGCGCCGGGGGCCAAGTCCAGATTTTTTCATTTTTTTTCATTTGGGTTTAAATAATTTATTTGTTGTTGATTTAAAGAGGACAATAATTCCAAAACTTTGGGTTTAAGTATCTTATGAAAACTATCCAAATACCTCATTCTAAAAGCTTAAATTACAAATGGACTTATTTCAAGGAGCTATGAATAATACAAATCTGTTTTTTTTTTTCTAGAAAGAAAAAACCACTTGTTAAAAAAAGGCACATCCTATGTATGAGAAGACTTCATGAAAAGATGATGTCTATGACACCTCTGACCAGTAACGGGGACAGGACCCTACATGCCCCCACCCACATGACTGACCACCCTCAGCATCACCAGTCAAAGACTCAACCTAAATCATCAGCCGGGGCTCACTGAAAGAACTTACCACTGACCCTATGAAGAAACCCAGAGAACCAACCACAACTGAACCCATAGAAGGACCCAAAGAGAACCACACAGGAACCCAAAGAGAACCAGTCACCACTGAACCTGTGAAGGAACCCAAAGAAAACCACACAGGAACCCAAAGAGAACCAACCACTGAACCCATAGAAGGATCCAAAGAGAACCACACAGGAACCCAAAGAGAACCAACCACTGAACCCATATAAGGACCCAAAGAGAACCACACAGGAACCCAAAGAGAACCAGTCACAACTGAACCTATGAAGGAACCCAAAGAGAACCACACAGGAACCCAAAGAGAACCAATCACTGAACCCATAGAAGGACCTAAAGAGAACCACACTGGAACCCAAAGAGAACCAGTCACCACGGAATCTATGAAGAAACCCAAAGAGAACCACACAGGAACCCAAAGAAAACCAACCACTGAACCCATAGAAGGACCCAAAAAGAACCAGTCACCACTGAGCCTATGAAGGAACCCAAAGAGAATTACACAGGAACCCAAAGAGAACCAACCACTGAACCCATATAAGGACCCAAAGAGAACCAGACAGGAACCCAAAGAGAACCAGTCACAACTGAACCTATGAAGGAACCCAAAGAGAACCACACAGGACCCCAAAGAGAACCAACCACTGAACCCATAGAAGTACCCAAAGAGAACCACACAGGAACCCAAAATGCTCTCCAACAAAGTCAGCCTGGGGGGACCCTACATGCCCCCACCCGCATGACTGACCACTCTCAGCGTCAGGATCACCAGCCAAAGACTCAACCTAAATCATCAGCTGGGGCTCACTGAAAGAACTTACCACTGACCCTATGAAGAAACCCAGAGAACCAACCACAACTGAACCCATAGAAGGACCCAAAGAGAACCACACAGAAACCCAAAGAGGACCAGTCACCACTGAACCTAAGAAGGAACCCAAAGAGAACCACACAGGAACCCAAAGAGAACCAGTCACCACTGAACCCATAAAAGGACCCAAAGCGAACCACACAGGAACCCAAAGAGAACCAGTCACCACTGAACCTATGAAGGAACCCAAAGAGAACCACACATGAACCCAAAGAGAACCAACCACTGAACCCATAGAAGGACCCAAAGAGAACCACACAGGAACCCAAAGAGAACCAGTCACCACTGAACCTATGAAGGAACCCAAAGAGAACAACACAGGAACCCAAAGAGAACCAACCACTGAACCCATAGAAGGACCCAAAGAAAACCACACAGGAACCCAAAGAGAACCAGTCACCACTGAACCAATCCGACCGTATACAAAGAAAAAGAACCGCTGCTCCAGGTGTATGATGATAACCTGAGGTGGAATGTCTCGTAGAGTGCCAGCCCCGGCCCGTCTCTGTGGGAAACTTGTAAGAAAAGAAATGGCTGCACAACCAGGAATTACGATTGCCTTTTGTTGTTCAAAGTGATGACACCAAAGACACCAACACAAGGTCACGCGTTTCACACAAACATCAGGGAACAGACGATCAGTGACATGTCACTATGCAGAACGGGGAGATGTTGGCCCGGATTCACAAAGCACTTGCGCCGACGTATCTCGAGATATGCCGCGTAAGTGCAAATATGCGCCGCCGTATCTGGCATCTGACATAGAGTCCACGGGTCCCGCGGGCACGGTCACAGAACTCGCGACAGGGTCGCGCGCATGACCACACAACGGCAAATTAAAGGGGACGTATCTATACGCCCCTCTGCCCAGCCATGCTATTCTGTCGACGTTTGTGCGGCGGTGGGCAAGCGGTTAAACATAAGCATAAGGGCTCGGGCCGCCATGTTACACAGCGAAATAAAACTTTTTTTTTGCGTTGAATAACAATAAAACGTAATGCCGAGCTCTTTAAAGGTATTTCATAAAACAGAAGTTTGGGTCTGCGAGATGCTTTGAAAAAGACGGTGTTTAAATTACAATCGCGTTTTTCTCGATGCCGAATATAATTATGTGCATGAGAAGTAGAAGTTCTTGATAATTTACAGACGCTTCCCGCGGTGAGATGAATATGAAACGGCTTCTGCGGAGTTTCCATGAATATGTTGTTGGCATCTCATTAGGTCAGGATGAGTCTGCAGACTATCACACCACTGTGACAGCCAGGTAAGAGTGGTGCAGTCTTCTTCTGATGGTAGGGGGAAAACAAAGAAATAAAGAGTATGGCACAACTGCAAACCTACCAAGACATGGCAGTCCACCGAAACTGACCGGGCCGGGCAAGGAGAGCGTTCATCAGAGAAGCAGCCGAGAGGCCCATGGTAACTGAAATTTTATCTCAGTATAAATACAGCTGTTCTGTGAAGCCCTCAGAGTATTCATACCCCTTGAAATTCCCCACATCTTGTCATGTTACAACCAAAAACATAAATGTATTTTATTGGGATTTTATGTGAGACACAAAGTGTCACATAATTGTGAAGTGGAAGGAAAATGATAAATAATACAAATAAATATGTGAAAAGTGTGGGGGGAGGGGCATTTGTATGGCGCCCCCTTACTAAGATCTAGGGGAACCAATTGCCTTCAGAAGTCACCTAATTAGTAGATAGAGTCCACCTGTGTGTCATTTAATCGCAGTATAAATGCAGCTGTTCTGTGAAGCCCTCAGAGGTTTGTTAGAGAACCTCAGTAAACAAACAGCATCATGAAGGCCGAGGAACACACCAGACAGGTCAGGGATAAAGTTGTGGAGAAGTATAAAGCAGGGTTCGGTTATATAAAAAAATCTCCCAAGCGTTGAAGATCTCACGGAGCTTCTGTTCAATCCATCATCGGAAAATGGAAAGAGTATGGCGCAACTGCAAACCTACCAAGACATGGGCGTCCACCTAAACTGACCGGGCAAGGAGAGCATTCATCAGAGAAGCAGCCAAGAGGTCCATGGTAACTCTGGAGGACCTGCAGAGATCCACAGCTCAGGGGGGAGAATCTGTCCACAGGACAACTATTAGTGGTCTCTCCACAAATCTGCCCTTTATGTAAGAGTGACAAGAAGAAAGACATTGGAGGAAGAAAGACATAAGAAGTCCTGTTTACAGTTTGTGAGAAGCCAAGTGGGGGAGGGGATACAGCAAACATGTGGAAGAAGGTGCTCTGGTCACATGACACCAAAATTCTACCTTTTGGCCTAAAAAAAAAACGCTATGTGTGGCGGAAAACTAACACTGCACATCACCCTGAACACACCATCCCTGTGGTGGGGATGCTTTTCTTCAGCAGGGACAGGGAAGCTGGTCAGAGTTGATGGGAAGATGGATGGAGACAAATACAGGGCAATCTTAGAAGAAAACCTGTTAGAGTCTGTAAAAGACTTGAGACCCGGGGGGGGGGGGGGGCGGAGGTTCACCTTCCAGCAGGACAACGACCCTAAAGTACAGCCAGAGCTACAATGGAATGGTTTAGATCAAAGCCTATTCATGTGTTAGAATGGCCCAGTCACAGTCCAGACCTAAATCCCATTGATAATCTGTGGCAAGACTTGAAAATTGCTGATCACAGACGCTCTCCATCCAATCTGACAGAGCTTGAGATATTTTACAGAGAAGAAGAATGGAGGAGAAATGTCCCTCTCTAGATGGGCAAATCTGGTAGAGACATCCCCAAAAAGACTTGTAGAGAAAGGGGGTCCTACAAAGTATCGACTCCGGGGGGCGCCATACAAATGCCCCTCCCCCCACACTTTTCACAGATTTATTTGTATCATTTTCCTTCTACTTCACAATTATGTGACACTTTGTGTCTCTCACATAAAATCCCAATAAAATACTTTTACGGTTTTAGTTGTAACATGAGAAAGTGAGGGAAATGTCAAGGGGTGTGAATACTTTTTCCAGGCGCTGTATATAGAGGGGTATGAATACTTTTTCCAGGCGCTGTATATAGGAGGGGTATGAATACTTTTTCCAGGCGCTGTATATAGAGGGGTATGAATACTTTTTCCAGGCGCTGTATATAGAGGGGTATGAATACTTTTTCAAGGCGCTGTATATAGGAGGGGTATGAATACTTTTTCCAGGCGCTGTATATAGAGGGGTATGAATACTTTTTCCAGGCGCTGTATATAGAGGGGTGTGAATACTTTTTCCATGCGCTGTATATAGAGGGGTATGAATACTTTTTCCATGCGCTGTATAAAGAGGGGTATGAATACTTTTTCCAGGCGCTGTATATAGAGGGGTATGAATACTTTTTCCAGGCGCTGTATATAGAGGGGTATGAATACTTTTTCCAGGCGCTGTATATAGAGGGGTGTGAATACTTTTTCCAGGCGCTGTATATTGGGTAATCTGTCAATGTCCTCTGTGATGTCATTCTCGTTTCATATCGCTGTGCGGCATCTTTATCCAGCTCCTCGGGGCTTTCAGCGGCGGGTAATAAAGTGACACTTCATAGGGTCGGCTGACAATGGCCTTTGGTAGATTGGGAGACGGAACACGGAATATATTTTATGATATTTACAGGAAGATGAACAGCCGAGTCGTCAAAAAAATTCACGTTCAGTGACATCATTGTTTGTACGTTACATCAGCTTTCTTTGCCGGGATAGTGGCTGCGTTTGATGGGCACAGTGGTTGCGTTTGATGGGCACAATGGCTGCTTTTGATGGACACAGTGGTTGCGTTTGATGGGCACAGTGGCTGCGTTTTAAGGACACAGTGGCTGCGTTTGATGGGCACAGTGGCTGCGTTTGATGGGCACAGTGGCTGCGTTTGATGGGCACAGTGGCAGCGCTTGATGGACACAGTGGCGTTTGAAGGGCACAGTGGTTGCGTTTAATGGGCATAGTGGTTGCGTCTGATGGGCACAGTGGCAGCATTTGATGGACACAGTGGCGTTTGATGGGCACATTGGCAGCATTTGAAGGGCACAGTGGCTGTGTTTGATGGGCACAGTGGCAGCGTTTGATGGGCACAGTGGCTGCATTTGATGGGCATAATGGTTGCGTTTGATGGGCACAGTGGCAGCGTTTAAAGGGCACAGTGGCTGCGTTTGATGGGCACAGTGGCTGCGTTTGATGGGCATAGTGGTTGCATTTGATGGGCACAGTGGCTGCATTTGATGGGCATAGTGGTTGCGTTTGATGGACACAGTGGCAGCATTTGAAGGGCACAGTGGCTGCGTTTGATGGGCACAGTGGCTGCGTTTGATGAGCACAGTGGCAGCGTTTGATGGGCACAGTGGTTGCATTTGATGGACACAGTGGCAGCATTTGAAGGGCACAGTGGCTGCGTTTGATGGGCACACTGGCTGCGTTTGATGAGCACAGTGGCAGCGTTTGATGGGCACAGTGGCAGCATTTGATGGGCATAGTGGTTGCATTTAAAAGGCACAGGTGGTTGTGTTTGATGGGCACAGTGGCAGCGTTTGATGGGCACAGTGGCTGTGTTTTATGGGCATAATGGTTGCGTTTGATGGGCACAGTGGCTGCGTTTGATGGGCACAGTGGCTGCGTTTTATGGGCATAATGGTTGCGTTTGATGGGCACAGTGGCAGCGTTTTATTGACACAGTGGCAGCGTTTGAAGGGCACAGTGGCTGCGTTTGATGGGCACAGTGGTTGCGTTTGATGGGCACAGTGGCTGCGTTTTATTGACACAGTGGCAGCGTTTGAAGGGCACAGTGGCTGCGTTTGATGGGCACAGTGGCTGCGTTTGATGGGCACAGTGGCTGCGTTTTATGGGCATAATGGTTGCGTTTGATGGGCACAGTGGCTGCGTTTGAATGGCAGAGTGGCAGCGTTTGATGGGCACAGTGGCTGCGTTTGATGGGCATAATGGTTGCGTTTGATGGGCATAATGGTTGCGTTTGATGTTTTTTTTTTTTTTCAAAAAATGTTCAGTTTGTTTGCGCCCCCCGAAAAATTTGGAGCACCAGCCGCCACTGTTCTCAGTTGTATAAACCCTCTCTTGCTTGTAGTGCCGCCTGTTCTTTGCGGTTTGTATTTGGAAGCGTATTGTATTTTTTTTTACTGCTTTATCTGTGAAGAACCAGCTGGAGGTGTCTGACGGGGGCCCGCGATGGTTTTCTTCCGTTGGGCACCTTGGATCGGAAGTCGTTACACTGCGGGGACCCGCAATGGTTTTCTTCCGTTGGGCACCTTGGATCGGAAGTCGTTACACTGACGGGGACCCGCGATGGTTTTCTTCCGTTGGGCACCTTGGATCGGAAGTCAATACACTGACGGGGACCCGCGATGGTTTTCTTCCGTTGGGCACCTTGGATCGGAAGTCGTTACACTGACGGGGACCCGCGATGGTTTTCTTCCGTTGGGCACCTTGGATCGGAAGTCGTTACACTGACGGGGACCCGCGATGGTTTTCTTCCGTTGGGCACCTTGGATCGGAAGTCGTTACACTGACGGGGACCCGCAATGGTTTTCTTCCGTTGGGCACCTTGGATCGGAAGTCGTTACACTGCGGGGACCCGCGATGGTTTTCTTCCGTTGGGCACCTTGGATCGGAAGTCGTTACACTGCAGATGTTCGGAGCCCAGCAAGCGTCCCACAACTTGTCTCTTCCGTCTCGGCGCGCCGTTATTACATGACAACCTACCGATGGAAAGATTTCCCGTGCCGTTCACAACAATACGACTGAAAGTTTTCTTTGGATAATTACAGCTGAATGCTTGGAGAGACCAATCAAGTCCGGCCATTAAAAGTTTAGCATCTGAGAATCCGCAACGCCAACCAACAATCCTCCACGTTGGGATTTTCCTTTATATTACGGGAAGGGATCGGTGATGGGGGACGGAGAACACGGAAAAGGAAACTTCCCGCGGTATGGAGACCACCAGTCGCTGTGATGAAAGCCTCTCGTCTTCCGCTATGGTTACCGTTCCATTGTGTCGCTAAACAAGGAGAGGAACACGAGGAGCAATCTTGTTAGGGATGTTTCCTGGATGAGAACAGGAGCTGCCGGATATAATGAGATCTCCGAGGGCAAATTAGGCAAGTGAAATGTTAATCAGAGAAGGAGCCCATTAAATGTGTGTTATCTTCGCACATTGGAGCTCATACAACGGTGCCAAAAGCATTCGTGTGTTGTAGCGACCAACCAGGAACCGGCTCCTAGAAAATAATTCAATCCGGATGGCCGCACTCCAACAACCATTTCTTTATTGGTTAAAAACCATACAGCAAAAGATGCAATCAACAGCTGACATGTTTCACACGGTAACTACTGGTGCTTCCTCATGTCATGAGCCACCTTCCAGTACCACCCACCAGACACCTTCCAGTACCAACCCCCAGACACCTTCCAGTACCACCCACCAGACACCTTCCAGTACCACCCACCAGACACCTTCCAGTACTAACCCCCAGACACCTTCCAGTACCACCCAACAGACACCTTCCAGTACCAAAAAAAATTTGGTTCTGTATTCTCTAAAAGCGGTGGTATTGGAATGTGGCTGGGGGGTGATATTGGAAGGTTTTTGGGAAGTGGTACTGGAAGGTGGCTGGGGGGCAGTACTGGAAGGTGGCTGGGGGGCAGTACTGGAAGGAGGGTGGGGGGCAGTACTGGAAGGTGGGTGGTACTGGAAGGTGGCTGGGGGCAGTACTGGAAGGTGTCTGGGGGTTGGTACTGGAAGGTGGCTGGGGTACGGTACTGGAAGGTGGCTGGGGGGTGGTACTGGAAAGTGGCTGGTGGATGGTACTGGAAGGTGGCTGGGGGGCAGTACTGGAAGGTGGCTGGGGGGGAGTACTGGACGGTGTCTGGTGGGCGGTACTGGAAGGTGGCTGGAGGCGGTACTGCAAGGTGGCTGGGGGTGGTACTGGAAAGTGGCTGAGGATTGGTACTGGAAGGAGGCTGGGGGGTGGTACTGGAAGGTGGCTGGGAGTCGGTACTGGAAGGTAGCTGGGGTGCGGTACTGGAAGGTGGCTGGTGGGTGGTAGTACTGGAAGGTGTCTGGGGAGTGGTACTGGAAGGTGACTGGGAGTCGGTACTGGAAGGTGGCTGGGTGGTGATACTGGAAGGTGGCTGGGGGCTCGGTACTGGAAGGTGGCTAGGGGCGGTACTGGAAGGCGGCTGGGGGCGGTACTGGAAGGTGGCTGGGGGCGGTACTAGAAGGTGGCTATGGGGCAGTTCTAGAAGGTGGCTGGGGTGCGGTACTGGAAGGTGGCTGGGGGGCGGTACTGGAAGGTGGCTGGAGGGCGGTATTGGAAGGTGGCTAGGAGGTGGTACCAAGGGACGTGCTCAGAGGTGGATAGGGGGTGGAGACAAGGGGTGACTCAGAAAGGGGGGTAGTACCTGCACCTATCCTCTGAGAAAAAAAAGCCCTGGCTTTAAGTCATGGGTGCTCAACCTGTGGCCCTCCAGCTGTTGCAGAACTACAAGTTCCACCATGCCTTTACCTTTGGGAGGCATGCTTGTAACCAGAGGCGGCTCTTAAATTAGGCAAATTTGGTGGTCGCCTAAGGCCTCGCACTCACAGGGGCTTCGCGGCATTCTAACTTACCCAATGCATTACCCCAGTTTTAAGGGACAGGGGACCTTAACGCTGCTGTGCTCAGTGATCGGTGACACCACCCCTTGTGTTGCCAATGACCCTACATGCCCTCAGTCAATGACGTCACAAGGGGGCGGGTTCACCAGATGACATCACCGGGTGGCCCCCGCCCCTTAGTTATTAAAGAGCAGAATCTGGGGGCCGCCTTGTTAAAGGGGGCTTCCAGATTCCGATAAGCCCCCCTGCCCACAAACCCCCACAACCACCGGCCAGGGTTGTGGGGAAGAGGCTCTTGTCCTTGAATTATTTTTCCCATCATGGGTGTGAGTGGGGCTCCATGTCAAGTTTTGCCTAAGGCCTCACAAAGCCTAGAGCCGCCTCTGCTTGTAACTGTTCAGCCTTGCAAGGGCCACAGGTCGAGCACCCATGCTTTAAGGTGAAGGGGCCCTTTAAGGGAACACACATAAACAGACTTTTATTACTCCGGTGAATCGGAGAGAAGATACATAATAACAATTTCCGGATAATGAAGTGCCATCATGTCTGTCCTGTTTAGAAGACCTTTACGGTAGCGCCCCCACCACTCACGCCCACGGCCTGTGTCAATAATGAACGCACAACGCAGGTTATGTCAGCAACACTCCACAACGCACATCGCCATCCAGCTCGGTTATTTTACTCCAATCATTATCTAAAAAAGAAACAATTATCTCTGTTCTAAGTGAAGCACTTCAGGGCCCCACAATAAGAAAACTCTGACAGATCTTCCTCGGCTTTTACTGCAAATCAATTACAGAAGGAGAGGAATATTTCCGAGCCAACGTGTGCGAAGAAATTAATAGGCAGAGAAAATTAATTCTTTCCAGAGCGTGGATGCTGCGGGCAGTGCGGCCCTCTCCTGTGTGGCGTCTGACGCCGCCGTCCTGACATGAATTACACGGGAGCGCCGGAAAAAAGGGATAACCGATTTCCTCCGCTCTCCTCCCCAAGGTCCCATATTGGGGTCACGAGTCTACTGGACACAACGCCGCTCCTGTTCCTGTACAGGCGCTGTCCATGGTGTCGGATTATACAGTGCCTTGAAAAAGTATTTGTAACGGTCACCACCGTTTACGATCTTCCATCAACCACGACAGCTTATCTGACACTCCAACCAACAGGACCCAATCCATATAAATTCCCCAGAAAATGAGACCGACAGCTCTATTCTCTGCTTCAAAAATTTAACAACACTTTTAATGGTTAGCTCTCAAGTTTATATACAGTACACTTTACAAGGCATGTTTCAGTAATCACATGAACAATCAAACTCTCCACCCACACATCACACACTGGGGGGGCTTCAATACACCTTCAGATGGGCTAATTACTAAACATTACAGACATTTCGGCGCCAGTTTATAATTAACATGACCTAATCACTACACCTGAGAAGTCACATTCCTTTATTATTAGAATTCAAACAAAACACCATCACACAATGATTTCCCCTCAATCCACATCTTTAGACAGACGGTCTGTCTCCGACAGGAAGGTATTCACACCTGAGCATCAATAGGCTTTAAACAGTGTTATCACACAATGAAAGGCCTTTCAAGAGCCAGCACCATTTAACAACTCAATAGCCTGGGCTAAGCATTGAAAGAGTCATTCTATTGACCGGTAGGGTCAGAATAAACCAACACTTTGCAATATCTCAAGATCCTGTAATATGAGCCATCAGTAATGTCCCCCTGTCCTGTAATTTCTAATTAATATTTCTCAGTCACCCTATGCCCAAAAGGGACACAGGGTGACCATAGACACAAGAGTGATTAGTGACGCTGGCACAGGAGTACCCCTAATCCTTCCAACGTCTCTGTTTGTCACGGGTCATTCCGTTACAGTATTCATACCCCCTTGAAATTTCCCACATTTTGTCATCTTACAACCAAAAACGTAAATTCATTTTATTGGGAATTTATGTGATAGACCAGTGATGGCGAACCTCGGCACTCCAGGGCCTGGATTCACAAAGAACTTACGATGGCATATCTCCACGTACGCCGTCGTAAGTCCGAATGTGCACCAGCGTAAATATGCACCTCAAGATACGACGGCGTAGGAGACTTACGCCGCTCATATCTTTACGGCACTGATAAAGAGGCACTGACAAGGCTGCACTGATGAGGTGGCACTCATGGGCACTGATAGGCAGCACTGATAGGCAGCACTGATAGGCTGAACTGATGGAAACTGATGGGCACTAAAGTGGGCAATGATGATGCTGCACTGATGGGGAGGCATTGATGAGGCGGCACTGATGGGCACTGATAGGCGGTACTGATAACCGTCAAAGTCTGATTAAATCTGTGACAGCAGTGACCAAAGTTTAAAGGACAGCGAATTGGCCCTTTGTTTAGAAAGTTTGGAGACCCCTGATCGAAATGATTTCATAATTTTAAAATCCAGTAAAAAAGGAAGAAAGTAGAATGATAAAAAGCACATTTGGGTTTTCCCAAGGACACAGTTCAGGAGATTGGATGGAACTTGTACAGTAAAAACAACGATGAGAGTTTCTCAGCCTGGCCCTGGAGGAACGGCTTAGCAGGTAAAGTCTTCCACCGAGTCTCACCATGACAAAACACGAAAGGTTACGTCCGTCGGCCCGTCTCTCGTGTGGTTCTGATGTTATACCGCGCGGCAGGTTCCCCTCAGAGGCGTTTGATGTACAGGAGAATTCTCCTTCTCACATGAGGTCGGACTTCAGATCTGTTTTGTGCTACTAAATCAAACGCCATCTGCTTCATCAATTACGCTCAAGAGCCCGCCGTTTTATCCGCCGTTCTACTGATCTTCGTCCTCCTTACTACAAGACCAAAGAAGGCGCAAAAAAACAAAACAATGCAAAGAAAAAAAAATACATCGGTAAAATCATCCTGGTGCTAAACTATTTTTGAGAATGTGCCAATGATCCACGCTTAGGGCAGCTAATAATAATAATAATAATAATAATAATAATAATAATAATAATAATAACAATACTTAACAACAATAAGACAAACTTCTCCCTAATCTTCTCTATAGCCACCTTTCCTGGAGGTAACAGGGAATGGCTATTACATCTAGGACTTATTAGAGCAGCCCCAGTCCATAAAGCTTCCTGTGACAGGAGTCACTTTGGGTGGGGGGGCTGGTGGAACCCATAATCCACTGGAGAGATTGAGAAATCCTTGTTTCAGCTCCCCATGCACCTCCTATGTCTAAGTCACCTTAACAACTTCAGCCCCTCCGCCACCCTCCGACACCCTCCGCCGTCCTCCGCCACCCTCCACCACCCTCCACCATCCTCCACCATCCTCCACCATCCTCCGCCACCCTCCACCACCCTCCATCATCCTCCGACACCCTCCGCCGTCCTCCACCATCCTCCACTACCCTCCACCACTCTCCGCCATCCTCCGCCATCCTCCGTCATCCTCCGTCATCCTCCATCATCCTCCGCCACCCTCCGCCACCCTCCGCCATCCTCCACCACCCTCCGCCACCCTCCACTATCCTCCATCATCCTCCGTCATCCTCCACCATCCTCCATCATCCTCCACTACCCTCCACCACTCTCCGCCATCCTCCGCCATCCTCCGTCATCCTCCGTCATCCTCCGTCATCCTCCGCCATCCTCCGCCACCCTCCGCCACCCTCCGCCACCCTCCGCCATCCTCCACCATCCTCCACCACCCTCCGCCATCCTCCGCCACCCTCCATCATCCTCCACCACCCTCCATCATCCTCCACCATCCTCCACCACCCTACACCGTCCTCCGCCATCCTCCACCACCCTCCGCCGTCCTCCACCATCCTCTGCTACCCCCCACCACCCTCCGCCACCCTCCGCTATCCTCTGCCAACCTTCACCATTCTCCACCATCCTCCACCATCATTCGCCATCCTCCACCACCCTCCGACATCCTCCACTATCCTCCGCCGTCCTCCACCATCCTCTGCTCCTCTCCAACACCCTCCGCCATCCTACTCCAAACTCCACCATCCTCCGCCACCCTCCACCACCCTCCATCATCCTCCGACATCCTCCGCCATCCTCCACTATCCTCCGCCACCCTCAGCCACCCTCCGCCATTCTCCACCACCCTTCACCACACTCCGCCATCCTCCACTACCCTCTGCCACCCTCCGCCATCCTCCACCATCCTCCGCCGTTCTCAGCCATCCTCTGCCGTCCTCCACCACTCTCCGCCACCCTCCATCATCCTCCGCCATCCTACGCCGTGTTCCGAACACATTTTAAATATATTCTGCACAAAATAATACAGAGTTAAAGAGCAATAAAAGCAACTCATAAAGCTCTTATGGAGAGCAGGTGCGAGGTTTTGCTGACTCGGTATCCAGCCGCACTGTACAGCATTAAACATACATTGTTACGACCCTGATTCAGAGAACACTCTGTCTCAAGTTTAGACTCCAGCTGTAGAGGCCTATCAGAATTAACCACCAGCTCACTCTCACTGAACTATAAGAGTATGGGGTCTATATCATCATATCCTCTGATTGGAGCAAAACATGTAGAAATAGTTTAATACTTGTTAAACTATATAGTAACCTTTGTCTAGAGCAATGACAAGGATAAGTCTTTAGTAAGTGCTTTTTGAATATATAGGTACTGAACTTGAGTCATGTAGGAAATTAGCACTCCTGATATAACATATAGAAGCAAAACCTCAATATATTTAGAGCAAGTATCTCAATAGTTAATATGTATTTCTGAAAGAGAGAGAAGAAGGTAGTCCAGACTATGGGCAACAACACTAACTATATGGCAAAATAGTCTTTAAACACAAGCAGTTAAAGAGGTAGTGTGGACCAGGTCAGTTTGCATAGTAGTAGATGGTAATCCCAATGTGCAATAATATGCTCTATATATCCTTATGCAGTTTAAGAAGTAGTGTGAACCAGGTCTGTTTGCACAGGAGTAGATGGTAATCCCTTTATGCAGTAATATGCTATATATCCTTATGCAGTTTAAGAAGTAGTGTGAACCAGGTCTGTTTGCACAGGAGTAGATGGTAATCCCTTTATGCAGTAATATGCTATATATCCTTATGCAGTTTAAGAAGTAGTGTGGACCAGGTCTGTTTGCACAGGAGTAGATGGTAATCCCTTTATGCAGTAATATGCTATATATCCTTATGCAGTTTAAGAAGTAGTGTGGACCAGGTCTGTTTGCACAGGAGTAGATGGTAATCCCAATATGCAGTAATATACTCTATATACTTGCGGTTAGGAGGTAGTCCAGACTGGGAAAATAAGCACAGGTGTAACGCTGGTGGTCCTTCTATCTAGTATAGCAACTAAGATCAGGATCCAAGTATCCCAAAAGTGAAGTTTCAAGGTTGGTGTGAGTTGGTGGAGGGTCTCCAGGTGGCGACAGGGTCCAACAGGAATATTCCAACAACCTGTCGCCAGTGCTGGAGGTTTAAATAGCCCGGTCTCCCATGCACGCCGAGCGCCGCACACTGGAACGCACTTCCGCGTTCCAGCGTGGAGCGCAGACGTCCGCGTACCGGAAGTGACGCGGATGTCTTTGTGAATGGAGCGCAGCTGTCATATTAGGTAAAGCTGCGCTCCTAGTACATAAATTAACGCTAATAGCGTTACATACTCCCCTCCTCAAGGGGGCCCATCCGGGGCGCCTAATAGGAGATGGTTTATCAGGATATTTGTGATGGAACTGCTTAATAAGTCTAGGGGCATGAATATCTGATGAGCATTCCCAGGAATCATCTGTGGGAGAATAGCCTTTCCAACGAATCAAGTATTGAATGGAAGAACCTCTCCTCCTAGAATCCAAAATTTTCTCTACTTGATATTCAGTCTCACCAAAAACTTGAACTGGTGGAGGAGGTTGTGGATCTCTGTTTGGAAAAGGGTTTGGTTTGAAAGGTTTAATTAATGAAACATGGAAGGATGGATGAATCTTCCAATCGGAGGGTAGAATTAATCTGACAGCATTATTGTTAATGATGTGGGAAATTGGAAAAGGTCCCGTGTACTGACGGCCAAGTTTCTTAGAAGGAATCTTGAGTCGTAAATTCCTAGTAGATAACCATACCAAATCTCCAATCTTATAAGATGGGGGTTTTGTTCTATGAGAATCGTAGTACTTCTTTTGTCTAATCTGCGCATCTTCAAGATTAGAACGGAGAGTATCTAGAGTATCCTTTATGGTTGATAAAAGATTCTGAACAGCAGGGACATTAGTTGAAGGAAAAGTAGACGGTAAATTATTAGGATGAAAACCATAATTTGCGTAAAAAGGTGAAAACTGGGAGGATGAACTGGAGGCGTTGTTGTAAGCAAATTCTGCATGTGGAAGTAAATGAAACCAGTCGTCTTGGAGGTGGGTGCAGTAACAGCGCAGATATTGTTCCAGTGTTTGATTTACCCGTTCTGTTTGCCCATTAGTTTGGGGGTGATAGGCGGTAGACATGCGATGATCTATTTGTAGCGTTTGACAGAGAGCTTTCCAGAATCTGGAAATGAATTGTGAGCCTCTATCTGAAATGATCTGAGATGGTAAGCCATGAAGTTTAAGAATATTGGATATGAAAGCCTTTGCCGTCTCTTGAGAGGTTGGTAACCTCTTCAAAGGTACAAAATGGGCCATCTTTGTTAAAACATCAACTGTGACCATGATGGTGTTTGTTCCATTTGACCTTGGGAGGTCAACTATGAAATCCATAGAAATAACGTCCCAAGGTCTATTTGGTACTGGGATAGAAGTTAATAGACCATAGGGAGGTTTTCTAGAATGTTTGTTGGTGGCACAGGTCTGACAAGAATTAACATAGTCCTGAACTGTCTTTGTGAGATTTGGCCACCAGTAATTTCTCTTGACTAGATGAAGGGTCTTAGTAATGCCAGGATGTCCTGCAAGTGGAGCATCATGAAGTTGTTTTAGTAACATAAGTTGCAATTTTGGTGGAACATATATCTTGTTGTTAAAAGTTAATAGTCCGTTAGACTCTTGTTGTAAACCCATAGGTAAATGAGATCTCTCTTTAGTGAGGGTTTGAATAAGCAATTTATTGAAGGTCATAGTAGTACCCAGAATCCTATTGGATGGAATAATTGAAAATGGTGGAATCTCCAATGTTTGTTCTTCATGCATACGAGACAAAGAGTCTGCTTTAGTATTTTGAGTGCCAGGAAGGTAGGAAATAACAAAATTGAATCTATCAAAAAATAGACTCCATCTGACTTGACGGGCAGAGAGAGTTTTGCAAGATTTTAAGTGTTGTAAATTTCGATGATCAGTGAGGATGGTGATAGTATGTGTTGAACCCTCCAGCAAATGTCTCCAGTTAGAGAGAGCATCTCTTATTGCTAGTAATTCTTTCTCGCCAATAGGATAATTTTTTTCCGCTGAGGAGAGTGTCCTGGAAAAAAAGGCAACTGGATGTAGTGGTTCCGATAATGTAGGTTGTTGGGAGAGTACAGCGCCAAGAGCAAAATGCGAAGCATCTACTTCTAATGTAAAATGGTATGATGGATTTGGCAATTGAAGAATAGGAGCAGAAGTGTAACTATTCTTGAGTGTGTCAAAAGATTTCTGTGCATCATCATTCCAAACAAAAGGTATCTTTGAACTGGTTAAGCTGGTTAATGGTCTCACAATAGCTGAAAAGTTCTTTATGAACTTTCTGTAGTAATTTGAAAAACCGAGAAATCTCTGAAGAGCTTTCCTAGTTTGTGGTGCAGGCCAGGACAGAATACAATCTACCTTAGATCGATCCATCTGAACTCCACTAGGAGTAATTTGGTAACCCAAGAAGGAAATAGTAGTTTGACTGAATACACACTTTTCAAGTTTTGCATACAAAGAGTGTGTCCTAAGCCTAGCCAGAACCCAGCGCACATGTTTGTGATGTTCATCCTGATTCTCAGAATAAATTAAGATGTCGTCCAAATAAATTACAACGCAAATATCAAGTAGATCATGAAAAATATCATTAATGAACCACTGAAAAGTTGCTGGAGCGTTACACAAACCAAAAGGCATCACACAATACTCAAAAAGGCCATATCGGGTTTTGAAGGCAGTTTTCCATTCGTCACCCGAACGGATTCTGATCAGATTATATGCACCTCTGAGGTCCAGTTTTGTATAGATCTTGGCGTTCTGTAGACGCTCAATGAGTTCCGGAATGAGTGGTAATGGGTATCTATTTTTTACAGTGATATTATTGAGGGAACGATAATCAATGATTGGTCGGAGTGAACCATCTTTATTCTTTACAAAAAAGAGAGCTGCACTTGCTGAAGAGGTGGAGTTCCTAATAAACCCCTTTTTTAGATTCTCATCGAGGTACTCTTTTAAATGTACAAGCTCTGGTTGAGAGAGGGGGTAGATTCGAGCAGTAGGAATAGGACTGTCGGGAATAAGGTCTATGGGACAGTCGTAAATTCTATGTGGAGGAAGTTTATCTGCATTAGTCTTACTGAATACATCAAGGAAATCATGTAAATATTCAGGTAGGTCATGTGGAATGGCGTCAGAGAAAGAGATGATGCATGGGGAATAACAGAACTGTTTACAATAATCAGACTGTAAAGAAATTGATTTGGTGGACCATAAGAAAATAGGCTGATGAAGAAGTAACCATGGGAGGCCTAGAACAATGGGAAAGACAGGTGAGGAAATAATATCAAATTTGAGGGTCTCAGAATGACCAGTGGCACATGTAACCTTTAGGGGAGATGTCTGAGATATAACAGGACCATGAGTTGAACTGGACCCATCAATAAAAGTGAGTGACACTGGATTTTGCTTAAACACACAGGGAATTTTATTTGATTCTACAATACTTGAATCTATAAAGTTGCCGCAGGCTCCGCTGTCGACCATTGCTTCAATGGAAATCTCTTCTTGATCCCACTGTAGAGTAAGAAGGATAAAGATATATCGATTAGACGTGGAAAGGGATGAGTCTAATTTATTAATGTGGGAAAATTTACCTTCAGAGTTTTTCTTAAGTAGAGGACAGGTAGACACAATGTGGTCTGGAGCTGAACAATAAAGACATAGATTATTGGCTCTACGGCGTTGCTTTTCTGCTGGAGTCAAAGGTCCTCTTATAGTTCCAAGTTCCATTGGAGACTCTTTTGAAGGCGATCTGAATCTCCTGAAGGAAGTGACTGGGTATGTATTTGCACGTTCTGCCTTTCTCTCACGCAGACGGCGATCGATAGTCACTGATAGGTGCATGAGGTCTTCTAGAGTATCAGGGAGCACGACGCGAGCAAGCTCATCCTTCATAGCCTCTGATAAACCCAAACGAAATTGATTTCTAAGAGCAATCTCTGACCATTGGGTCTCCCTGCTCCAGCATTTAAATTCTGAAATAAAGTCCTCCACAGGCCTCTTACCCTGTTTGAGGGTTCTGATTGAATTTTCGGCTGTTAGCTGTTTGTTAGGATCTTCATATAAGAGAGACATCTCATTAATGAAAGTATCAAAAGCTCCCAAAAGATCTCCATGTTCTTCTATGTATGTATCAGCCCACACTCTGGGTTCACCTCTGAGATAGGTAACTAAAGTGAGGATCTTTATTCTATCAGAGTAATAAGTGCGCGGACGTAATTCGTACATCAAACGACATGAACTAATAAATTGTTTATAATTCTTCCTTTCACCAGAAAAAAGTTCTGGTGGGCAGACCTTAGCTTCAGGTCTGTCTCTAGCTTGTGCATGATTGAGATTGCGTAAGGTATCATTCTGAACACGCAATTCATTCATGTTAGCAGTCAGGTTATCCACTCTTTGGGAGAGTGTAACTAAATGATTTGCAAGTTCAGCTGGATCCATCTTGAATGTTTCCCTTTTTTTTTTTTTTTTTTTTTTTTTTTAAAGGGGTTGGAATATTATGTTACGACCCTGATTCAGAGAACACTCTGTCTCAAGTTTAGACTCCAGCTGTAGAGGCCTATCAGAATTAACCACCAGCTCACTCTCACTGAACTATAAGAGTATGGGGTCTATATCATCATATCCTCTGATTGGAGCAAAACATGTAGAAATAGTTTAATACTTGTTAAACTATATAGTAACCTTTGTCTAGAGCAATGACAAGGATAAGTCTTTAGTAAGTGCTTTTTGAATATATAGGTACTGAACTTGAGTCATGTAGGAAATTAGCACTCCTGATATAACATATAGAAGCAAAACCTCAATATATTTAGAGCAAGTATCTCAATAGTTAATATGTATTTCTGAAAGAGAGAGAAGAAGGTAGTCCAGACTATGGGCAACAACACTAACTATATGGCAAAATAGTCTTTAAACACAAGCAGTTAAAGAGGTAGTGTGGACCAGGTCAGTTTGCATAGTAGTAGATGGTAATCCCAATGTGCAATAATATGCTCTATATAATTATGCAGTTTAAGAAGTAGTGTGAACCAGGTCTGTTTGCACAGGAGTAGATGGTAATCCCTTTATGCAGTAATATGCTATATATCCTTATGCAGTTTAAGAAGTAGTGTGAACCAGGTCTGTTTGCACAGGAGTAGATGGTAATCCCTTTATGCAGTAATATGCTATATATCCTTATGCAGTTTAAGAAGTAGTGTGGACCAGGTCTGTTTGCACAGGAGTAGATGGTAATCCCTTTATGCAGTAATATGCTATATATCCTTATGCAGTTTAAGAAGTAGTGTGGACCAGGTCTGTTTGCACAGGAGTAGATGGTAATCCCAATATGCAGTAATATACTCTATATACTTGCGGTTAGGAGGTAGTCCAGACTGGGAAAATAAGCACAGGTGTAACGCTGGTGGTCCTTCTATCTAGTATAGCAACTAAGATCTGGATCCAAGTATCCCAAAAGTGAAGTTTCAAGGTTGGTGTGAGTTGGTGGAGGGTCTCCAGGTGGCGACAGGGTCCAACAGGAATATTCCAACAACCTGTCGCCAGTGCTGGAGGTTTAAATAGCCCGGTCTCCCATGCACGCCGAGCGCCGCACACTGGAACGCACTTCCGCGTTCCAGCGTGGAGCGCAGACGTCCGCGTACCGGAAGTGACGCGGATGTCTTTGTGAATGGAGCGCAGCTGTCATATTAGGTAAAGCTGCGCTCCTAGTACATAAATTAACGCTAATAGCGTTACATACATAAAAAGCGATCCGCGCACTTCCCGAAATAGAAAAGTACGGTTCGCCTTCACAATCCTCCAGCCCATATATCTGAATCCCGAGTCCCTGACCTTATCAATGTTTCAAGAAGTTATGAATAATGATGTGAGCGGGTAAACAAGCCCTGATTTGTTTTGTTCCGGGGCTCTCCGGTGTCTCGCTTTTTACGTCTCAGCTGCGTAACTTTATTAGAGTCCGCAGCCTGTTCATCACCGCGCCGCCTGATGCACGAGCTGTCTGCCCGAATCTGCTGAACTATTTGGTTTTCACCAGAAACGTGATTAAAGATCATTCTTCTTTTTTTTTTATATGTAGGATATAGTGCCGGGATGGGGGCACCCGGGCGCTATGGAAGTGGGTGCAGCAAGGCAGCAGATTATTACTATGCCCGTCTAAGGCCATGACTAGGGCAGTCAGATAGTCTTACTAACCCAAACCAAACATGTACAGTACCCAAACCTTACCCATGACTATTAAATAATGACCCTGGCCACTGTGTTGGATTTAAATGGCCTGTTCGGCCTTTACAGTGGAACCTCGGAATGCGAGTAACGCAGTTAACAAGCGTTTCGAAATACAAGCGCTGTATTTTTGAAAAATCCTGACTCGGTTTGCGAGTGTTGTCTCGCAAAATGAGCAGAATTCAAGCCAAAGCGGTGGGCAGTACACTGGCGGCAGAAATTGATGGGGCACACTGGCGGTATCTGATGGGGCAGAGTAGCGGCAATTGATGGGCACACTGGCAGAAATTGCTGGGCACAGTGTCAGCAATTGATGGGCACAGTGGCTGCGTTTAATGGGCACAGTGGCTGCGCCTGATGGGCACAGTGGTGGCAATTTATGGGTATGGTGGCTGCATTTGATGGGCACAGTGGCTGCGTCTGATGGGCACAGTGGTGGCAATTTTTGGGTACAGTGCCTGCGTTTGATGGCACAGTGGCTGCGTTTGATGGGCACAGTGGCTGCGTTTGATGGCACAGTGGCAGCGTTTGATGGCACAGTGGCTGCGTTTGATGGCACAGTGGCAGCGTTTGATGGCACAGTGGCTGTGTTTGATGGCGGAGTGGCTGCGTTTGATGGCACAGTGGCTGCGTTTGATGGCACAGTGGCTGCGTTTGATGGCACAGTGGCTGCGTTTGATGGCACAGTGGCTGTGTTTGATGGCGGAGTGGCTGTGTTTGATGGCACAGTGGCAGCGTTTGATGGCACAGTGGCTGTGTTTGATGGCACAGTGGCTGCAATTCATGTTTTTTTTTTTTCAGTTTCTTTGTACCCCCCCAAAAATTTTGAGCACGTGCCGCCACTGCTAGGAAGAGAGTTGGGCTTTGCTGGGACATCAGTTGATAGGGAAGTCGATTTGAGAAGAGCTCATAAGATATTTATAGCGGGTGTTCAGAAAATACCAAGACCCAATCCTTCTGGGTGGAGATTCCCACGCCTCAACATTTTATCCCATGTTGCCGAGATTTAAGGCGCGTCTTCTCTACCGGCGCACCATTTCAATCCTTTAATCCTGTGCAAACTATATTACAAACCTTTATACCGATATTACAAGGCCATCATTTTTTTTTTTAGGGTAGCGGGAGCTTCATGCCGAGCTCTGTCTTCTACTTTATGAAAACGAATGAACATGTACAATTTATTACCGTCAAACTATCATCTAAATTCATAAGCTATTTCTCATGTTTCAGAGATTTCTTGTTGGATTCTCATTTTCTTTGCTTACAGAGAGGAAAAAAAAGAAAAAATCTAGTTTCACATTTATCAGTCGGGGGGGGGGGGGGAGGGGAGGAGGAGGAGGTGTCGGTCCTCCATTTCATTCTCTTTAGACTAATAGTCTCGAGACGATTTAAATTCCATTTTCCTGAAGGCCATTCTATATGAGTCAGCTACAAGGGCCCTTAATATACAGCCGGACGTGTTCCTTCACTTAAAGGGACAGTTTGGTCACAAATTGAATATGAAGCGTCAAGAAGACGCATTGGGGTGTAATCAGCCTACTTGCTTGGTGCTGTACTTTCCAACCAAGTATTTCTGGACTTCACCAGTCCACCCCATCCTCTTTTGTCTGCGATGTGGTGATCCACTAATGCGCCTGCTTGTGATCCTGGAATACCCACCGAAGACTTCTATCGACCCATGACTAAGTTTCAGGGGGGCTGAGTGAAACCTGTTGGGGGCGTGGCCTGGTTGAAGTCCAGGCTGAGGTCACCACTCTACATACCTCTCCAGAACACCTATATGTGCGACTTTTAGGGGCCACCCCAACATTCTCTGAAACTTCTATCGACCCAAATGTGCAAAAAAAGCTGGATGAAGAATAATTGGCAGTACTAAGAAGTTTCTTAAAGTGCCACATTACTTATAACAATTTGATAACAAATAATATTCTTTAAAAAAAATAAAGAATATACTTTGCACATTAATAACTATGCTACCCAAATTAGCGTGTGCTACAAATTGCCTCCAGCATTGCTCTTGCTGGAGGCCGCCATTTTGCTGAAGCCCAGAACAGTCACTTCCTTATTGGAAACTGTGCCCTCCCCTTGATCTTAAAAACTATATTTCACTTTCTTCAATTAAAATGTGTACATTTCCAGCTTTGATGGTATGTCTTGGCTCAGCTAGAGAGGAGGGCTGACAGAAGCTTTTAGGTCTTGGCTCAACTATAGAGTAATGCCCTGTACACACGACCGATTTTCCTGACATGCCAAAACCCAACGTTTTTCTTGACGTGATTCGAGCGTTCGCCTGTGATGCTGAGGAGGAGAGCAGGGGAAGGGGAAGCTGCCTGTGATGCCTCCAGAGGAGAGCAGGGGAAGCCGCTTGTGATGCCTGTGGAGGAGAGAAGGGGAAGGGGAAGCCACTGGTGATACTTGCGGAGAAGAGCAGGGGAAGGGGAAGCCGCCCATGATGCCCATGATGCCTGCGGAGGAGAGCAGGTGAAGGGGAAGCCACCAGTGATGCCAGCGGAGGAGAGCAGAGGAAGGGGAAGCCACCTCTGATGCCAGCGGAGGAGAGCAGGGGAAGGGGAAGCCACTAGTGATGTCTGTGATACCTGTGGGGGAGCACAGGACAAGGGAAAGCTGCCCTTGATGCCTGTGATGCCAGTGGAGGAGAGCAGGGGAAGAGGAAGCCGCTTGTGATGCCTGCGGAGGAGAGCAGGGGAAGGGGAAGCTGCCTGTGATGCCTGCGGAGGAGAGCAGGGGAAGGGGAAGCCACCCGTGATGCCAGCGGAGGAGAGCAGAGGAAGGGAAAGCCACTAGTGATGCCTGTGATACCTGTGGGGGAGCACAGGACAAGGGGAAGCTGCCCTTGATGCCCGTGATGCCAGAGGAGGAGAGCAGGGGAAGGGGAAGCCGCTCGTGATGCCAGCGGTGCAGAGCAGGGGAAGGGGAAGCAGCCTGTGATGCCTGTGATACCTGTGTGGGAGCACAGGGGAAGAGGAAGCTGCCCGTGATGCCAGCGGAGAAGAGCAGGGGAAGGGGAAGCCGCTTGTGATGCCAGCGGTGCAGAGCAGGGGAAGGGGAAGCAGCCTGTGATGCCTGTGATACCTGTGTGGGAGCACAGGGGAAGAGGAAGCTGCCCGTGATGCCAGCGGAGAAGAGCAGGGGAAGGGGAAGCCGCTTGTGATGCCAGCGGAGGAGAGCAGGGGAAGGGGAAGCAGCCTGTGATACCTGTGTGGGAGCACAGGGGAAGGGGAAGCTGCCTGTGATGCCAGCGGAGGAGAACAGAGGAGGGGGAAACCACTCGTGATGCCAGCGGAAGAGAGCAGGGGAAGGGGAAGCCGCTTGTGATGTCAGCGGAGGAGAGCAGGGGAAGGGGAAGCAGCCTGTGATGCCTGTGATACCTGTGTGGGAGCATAGGGGAAGGGGAAGCTGCCCGTGATGCCAGCGGAGGAGTGCAGGGGAAGGGGAAGCCACTCGTGATGCCAGTGGAAGAGAGCAGGGGAAGGGGAAGCTTCCCGTGATGCCTAAGGAGGTGAGCATGGGAAGGGGAAGCAGCCACCCATTGCCTGGGTGAAGCGTTGCCTGCCATAGATGGGGTAAGTGCTCCTGGTTTGCTGTCCCCCCAAAAAATTTACCGACAGCCGCCACAGCTCTCATGCCTGGACCAGCACCTGGCTCAGCCTCTTACCGAGCCACTGAGAGCCTGAGCCGGCCGCTCCCATCCCCCTCCACAGCACCGGGGGGGGGGGAACAGAGAACCGGTGACTGTAGGGATCTCTGAGAACCGAGCGATCAGTGGCGTTTGATCGCTCGGTTCTCAGTGTTAGAGCTGGTGGGGGACAGATGCAGCATCCACCTAGGTAAGTATGATTCCAAAATAAAAGCTATACTTCTATACTTCTCTTTTAAGACCTTCACCCTTCTCTAGACAAGCACAAAGCGATGTTCAATACATAATAAAAGTAATTTTCGAGTCGGATTCAGTCATTGCAGAAATCCAGGCACATTTCTGGGACTGCTGTTTTCACGAATTGTTCTTCACACCCTGGAAAAGAAGGCTTGGCACCTACAGAAATATACACGGCCAGGCTAGACCAATTTGACGCCCCCGGCGAGGATTGGGTAAATTGCCGGCATTACTGATAACCAACTACTAAAATGATCAGCTGTTTTCTTTAAAAGCTATTTGATTGTGGCCTGCTCCATGTATCCAATTAGTTTGCAATCTCCACGCAGCCCTCTGATTACCGTTATTTCTGATTGCTTAATACCGCTAATGGACTGGAGTAACAAAGGACTTGATTTCCAGGGCAGTGACTGGAGTATTAATGCACAGGCTGTAGAATCGCTACAGTCGCTTTTTTCCGAGATGCTGTTAAAAATTCTTTCAGAGCGATTCTTTTAATTCCATCTTCACACCCCATGCACGCGTCGTGCCTGTGACTTTATTATCTGCCTGGCTCACGAGAAGTTTTATTTCTTGTTTAATAACTTACCTGAATATTTCTCTGCCTTCCTGCTTATGGATTTTTACACCGATCCACCATTGACAAATCGGTGATTTGGAGGACCGCTCCAGGCATAACAATCTAAAACTGAGGGGGATACCCGAGTCAGTGCCCCCTCAGGATCTCATGCAATATACTAAAGACCTTTTCCACTCGCTAGTGCCTGAAATATATACTCTGGAGCTTACTATAGATTGTATACATCCCATACCTAAGCCCTCTTTCCTGGCTGATGAAGTCCCTAGGGACGTAATTATGAGGGGACACTTCTTCTCCACCAAGGAACAAATACTGAGGAAGTCACATTCCCTATGGAAACTCCCAGAACCTTACGCAAACATACAGATTTATGCTGACCTATCAAAACACACCCTGGATCTCCGCAGACAGCTTAATACAAATACTGAAACACTTTGCAACAATAACATAGCTTACAAGTGGAAGTACTCCACCAAGCTAAATGTTGAACGCAATGGAGCATTTTCTGCTCTGCACTCTGGTGACTTTGGCTATCAGCACCCCCAATCTCAGCACTACAGATATCACCACAACTGTTAAAGATTTTATTGATGCAAATGATGAAAATGGAGAAGAGAGGCTTTGGCTCTGTGCAAAAAAATCGCTGATTTGGAAGACCGCTCCAGGCGCAACAACCTAAAACTGAGGGGGATACCCGAGTCAGTCCCCTTCTCAGGATCTCATACAATATACCAAAGAACTTTTCCACTCGCAAGTGCCTGAAATATCTACTCTGGAGCTTACTATAGATCGCATACATCCCATACCTAAGCTCTCTTTCCTGGCTGATGAAGTCCCTAGGGACGTAATTATGAGGGGGCACTTCTTCTCCACCAAGGAACAAATACTGAGGAAGTCACGTTCCTTAGGGAAACTCCCAGAACCTTATGCAAACATACAGATGTATGCTGACCTATCAAAACACACCCTGGATCTCCACAGGCAGCTTAATACTATGCTAATACTTATACTATACTATACTAACTATACTATACAAACACTAAAACACTTTGCAACAATATCATAGCTTACAAGTGGAAGCACCCCACCAAGCTGAATGTTGAATGCAAAGGAACATTCTCTGCTCTGTACTCTGGTGACTTTGGCTATCGGCACCCCCAATCTCAGCACTACAGATTAATAGGCCATTGAAATGCAGCAGTGTTGGTGAACACTGGGCAGTAATGCCAACTCAGACCACCACCGGTCACCAGTTCCATCTTTAAACCTTGCCAGCCCCATTGGAGATGTTCAGTGTATCAATATTCGTACAAAGTCCCAATGGTAAAGGTGATTTAAGCCACATACGGAAAACAGATGGAAGTTTCCATGCCAG
The DNA here is from genome assembly GCF_905171775.1 of Rana temporaria. Taxonomy (NCBI): domain Eukaryota; kingdom Metazoa; phylum Chordata; class Amphibia; order Anura; family Ranidae; genus Rana; species Rana temporaria. Next base: position 161,205,859 of record NC_053499.1, on the reverse strand, counting down.
AATATAATGAACACAAAGCGACTTTCGGTCTACTCCGGAAGAAACAGCAATAACCGAGTAGACAAAGACTTCACCGGCAAGCCTCTGGAGCAGATTACACAAATCAAACCATTCTGATTAATACTAAGTCAAAGACACGGCGGCTCCGGTGATCAATATTGGCGATGTTTTCGCTCCGGGGCAGATCCGGCGCATGGATTTCTTTATTAAGGTCTTGTAGCATTTTGTCTCCGGTAAAAAGTGCTTGTCTTTACAATTGAATATTGCCTTTGTGTAGTTCATAACCTCGCAGAGTCAAAAAAACAAAGTCTTTCAGGCTAGAAAAATAACACAAGTTCCGTTTTTCAAACCGCGCCGGGCAAGATTTTCTATTGGGAGTTTTATAGATCTTGGGTGGCGGCTGTCAGTTTCTATCGGTGAAGATAGGATCCAGTTATCTATGGGGGTGGCGGCGCAGAGGGCCGGATATTACTTTTGTGAAGCCCGAGGCAGCCTGTTTACTTGGCAAGTATCGGGGCAGAAAGACAACGATCGGCAATCTTTTCATAATCCAGATTGATTGCGTCTCTGCGGCGGTTTAGCTGTTTCGGGATGCTCCACAGATGGCACTGCATCGTATTTCTCAATGTAATTCTATTATATACTTGGTTGTAGGAGGAGAAGCTTGCAGTGAACACCATGCCTATTATATGGTCAGGAAACTGGATAGAACATTATATTTTTTATATGTTATTGCATGCATACTAAGTGGGGATTTTTTTTCATTGGGAAGGCGGTGCTACGCAGTTCTGGCACCTCCAGCACTGAATTTTTTCCGGGGGGGGGGGGGGGGGAGAGGCCTGTTTTGCTGAAGGAGTTATTGTTGCTGGTGGGAGATGGTTGCTGCAGGATCTGCCATTTCCGGAGAGGATCTATTGTCACTGGGGGGAACTATTTTTAGCTGTGGGAGCTACTGTTTCTGGGGACAGCCATTGTTGCTGGTGAAAGTTATTGTTGCTGGGGGGGTCTTTTGTTTCTGGGGGAATCTATTGCTGCTGGGGTACCTACTGTCTACGGTTGTTGGGGAAGCTATTGTTGCTGGGGGGGGGGGGGGGTAGGGGGGATCTACTGTTGCTGGGGGATCTATTGTTTCTGGGGGTGATATATTGTTGCTGTGGGACGTACTGTTTCTGGGGAAAGCTATTGTTGCTGGGGAATGCTACTGTTGCTGGTGAAAGTTATAGTTACTGGGGGGGGTCTTTTGTTTCTGGGGGAATCTAGTGTTGATGTGGGACCTACTGTTATTGGGGAAGCTTTTGTTGCTGGGGGGATCTATTGTTTCCGGAGGTGTTCTATTGTTGCTGTGGGACCTACTGTTTCTGGGGAAAGCTATTGTTGCTAAGGGGGGGGGGGGGTTTCTAAAGGGAGTTGTTATAATTCCTCAAGATTAGCCCCGGAAATTTGGTGGAGGGGCCGCCTGACTGGGGGGAAGATGTTTAGACCAGGAAGTAGTGGCGGCAGGAAGTGGGGAGGTATATATTGGGGGACTCTGGGCGGTGCTAGGAGTCTTTTAGTCTATTAGGCAAGGGCGGGGGGCGGAGCTTATCATTCAGGCAAGAACGTGGAAGAGGTAACACGCAAGCTGCAGGTTTTTCCCTCCCTCCCTATAGACAGATGTTTGGATGGGTGTGTGTTTTTTGTTTCTGTTGTGTTCTTGTTGTTTCAGGTACTGGTGGCAGGGGTCTCTGGTTCCTGAAGGGCGGAATGGTGATGGTTTATATATATATATATATATATATATATATATATATATATATATACACACACACACACACAAGGATGGACTGGCCATTGGGACTACAGGGAGTTTCCCGGTTGGCCGATGGCTCAGTGGGCCGGCCTCAGTGACAGGGGACCGCCGCCCCTCTCTGTTCCTCTGTCTCTCCCCTCCCGCAGCGCTCACCTTTGGGGAAACAAAGAAGCAGGGGGAGGACCAGAGGAGCAGGGGGGATGACAGAGGAGCATGGGGGAGGGGACAGACAGCTGACTCAACAGCTATGGCCTGGGAGTTTCTCACTTCTGCCTAATCTTGTCCCATAAGGGGGGGCACTAAACTGATTCTTTGCCCCGGGTGAAATAATGTCTAGCTTTCCCAGTGGTACTGCCTATAAGAGTACCAGTACCAGCCGTTCTACTCTAATAAAGTAGAACGGATAGTGGCTAGTGAAGGGGGAGAGGGGGCTTGGGTGGCCGGGGGGGTGCGGGAGTTGTCTAGCCATGGGAGAGACCTGTCAAAGTGGGCCAGTCTGGATGAAGTCCAGGGCCAAATTTTTGTCCCAGTCCAGCCCTGTATATATATATATATATATATATATATATATATATATATATATATATATATATATATATATATATATATATATATATATATATATATAGATATATAATATATGGTGTGGTACGGGTTGGGACCTATCTTGGTATGGGTACCTTCCCTATCTGGTAATATGGACTATCGGTCATCGAGCTGAAGGTGAAAGAAGGTGGTAAGCATTTGTCCCTGTACTCGAAGGATCGTGGTTAGGGGCCTGGATGCCGTGGTGGTCAGCCGATGAGATAGTGGTACCTTCTTTCAGGAACCTCAGACCTAGCGGGAAAATGTTTTTGGTTATGAATGGTGTTATATATATATATTTCTTTTGTGTATGTATATATATATATATATATATATATATATATATATATATATATATATATATATATATATATATATATATATATATATTAAATAAGAAGTTATTTTTTAATCAATTTGTGTTGTTTGGATTTAATAAAGGGACCTTTGTTAGTCATTTAATCCATACAGTGTTACGTGTTTTATTAGTAAACAAGATGAAGTGGAGGGGCTTAAAAGGTGGCAGGGGGCAGCTAACATATCAGCCTTACACCAGTCACGTATTCCAACAAATGGCACTGGAGTAAGAGCCTGGAGAGTGCATTTCCACTAAAAGAAAAAAAAAGGTACTCCAAGGCATTTCTAGGAGAAAAAATGTTACAAAAAAAATCACAACATATGATTATAAAGAGATAAAAAAAGACCCACAGCTATAACTTTACTTTAAATTCCCCCCCCCAAAAAAATAATTATAAACAGCTCCTACCTCTTTCTTTGTGAACTCCGGCGGGTGGTCATTCTTGTCATCGATGACAATGGTTGCGGTGGCCGTGCCGATTAATCCAACATCCATCCCGGCCATGTCCTTGGCCTCCACTATTAATTCATACTGCGGGGCTATTAACGTCTGACAAAAAAATAAATAAAATTGTTTACTTATCGTAGACATCTTGCAAGTGTTGTTTTTTTTTTAAAACATTATTCAAATTGTTTTCTTAAATCTGCAAAAAAATAAAATAAAACCCAATAAAACAAATCTGCATGAAGTAATTACTCTTGAATTGTCCAATGCTGACCACCAATCACTTAAAGGCTGAAAAATTATGGCTGAAATAAACCACATTTTAATGGGATGGATTTTGTGGTAGATCGGTGTGAATGAAATGGGGAAAGTTCTCAGGAGATTTATCAGACCCAGCAAAATGTCTGCAGACAAACTGGTCAAATATAACAATTTTGTTCATTCATTCACCAAACTGCGAACAGGCTGGGTTCAGGTTGTACTCATGTTCAATCCAAACGTTAAGCTTATCCTCGGTGGTTGAACTCATCTTCAATCCAAACTTTAAGCTTCAATACAAAACATCAAGCTTATCCCTGATGGTTTAGCTCACGTTCATTCCGAACCTCAAGCTTATCCCTGGTGGTTGAACTCATCTTCAATCCAAACTTTAAGCTTATCCTCGGTGCTTGAACTCATGTTGAATATGAACCTTAAGCTCATCCCTGGTGGCTGAACACATGTTCATTCCGAACCTCAAGCTTCAATCCAAACCTCAAGCTTATCTCTGATGGTTTAGCTCACATTCAATCCGAACCTCAAGCTTATCCCTGGTGGTTGAACTCATCTTCAATACAAACCTCAAGCTTCAATACAAACATCAAGCTTATCTCTGATGGTTTAGCTCATGTTCAATCCGAACCTCAAGCTTATCCCTGGTGGTTGAACTCATCTTCAATCCAAACCTTAAGCTCATCCCTGGTGGCTGAACACATGTTCATTCCGAACCTCAAGCTTCAATCCAAATCTCAAGCTTATCTCTGATGGTTTAGCTCACATTCAATCCGAACCTCAAGCTTATCCCTGATGGTTGAACTCATCTTTAATACAAACCTCAAGCTTCAATACAAACATCAAGCTTATCCCTGATGGTTTAGCTCATGTTCAATCCAAACTTTAAGCTTATTCCTGGTGGCTGAACACATGTTCATTCCGAACCTCAAGCTTCAATCCCAACCTCAAGCTTATCCCTGCTGGTTGAACTCATGTTCAATCCAAACCTCAAGCTTATCCCTGGTGGTTATTTTAGGGGGTATTTTAGGGTTAGGCTTTAATTTCAGGGTTCTGGAGGTGTTAAGTGTTGAGGAGGGTTGGACAATTTAGGAGTAGTGTTTAATTCCAGGGTTCTAAAGGTGTCAAGTGTTATGGCGGGTTGGATAATGTAGAGGTGGGGTATAATTTTAGGGTTCTGGAGGTGTTAAGTGTTGAGGAGGTTTGGATAATTTAGGAGTAGGGTTTTTTCAGGGTTCTGGAGGTATTAAGTTTTGAGAAGGGTTAAATAGTTTGGCTTTAATTTCAGGTTTCTGGGAGTGTTAAGTTTTGATGAGGGTTGGATAATTTAGGGGTAGTGTTTACTTTCAGGATTCTAAAGGTGTTAAGTGCTTGGGAGTGTTGGATAATTTAGGGGTGAGGTTTAATTTGAGGGTTCTAGAGATGATAAGTGTTGGGGAGGGCTGAATAATATGGGGGTAGTGTTTATTCCAGGGTTCTGGAGGATTAAGTGTTGAGGAGGGTTGGATAATTTAGGGTTTAATTTCAGGGTTCTGGAGAATTAAGTGTTGGGGGGGTTGAATCATTTAAGGGTCTTTTTTTAATTTCAGGGTTCTGGAGGTGATAAGTGTTGGAGAGGGCTGAATAATTTGGGGGTAGGGTTTATTTCAGGGTTCTGGAGGATTAAGTGTTGAGGGGGGTTAGATAATTTAGGAGTAGGGTTTTATTTCAGGGTTCTGGAGGTGTTAAGTGTTGAGAAGGGTTGGATAATTTAGGGGTAGGCTTTAATTTCAGGGTTCTGGAGGTGTTAAGTGTTGAGAAGGGTTGGATAATATAGGGGTAGGCTTTCATTTTTGGGTTCAAGAGGGGAAAGTGTAGAAGAGGGATGGGCAGGGCTGGACTGGGACAAAAATTTGGCCCTGGACTTCATCCAGTCCGGCCCACTGACAGGTTTCTCCAATGTGGGCGCCAGACAAACCTGCCCCCCCTGGTTGGCCAACCCTGATGGCCACCCAAGCCCCCCTCCCCTTCACTAGCCATTCTACTTTATTACATGATGCTGCGGGGAGGGAGAGGAGGTGAACGCTGCGGGGAGGAGGGGTCGGCAGTCCACTGTCACTGAAGCCGGCCCACCGGGAAACTCCCTGTAGTCCAGATGGCCAGTCCATCCCTGGGTAATTTAAGGGTACAGAGTTACATTTTAGATTTCAGGAGGGTTAAGTGTTGGGGAGGGAGGGGTTATTTACGGGTAAAGTTACATTTTAGCATTCGGGGGAGGGGGTTAATTGTGAGGCACAGCCTATGGACCAATGGGTGTGGGTGATAATTTAGTATACTTGTTTTCACAGATGACACCCCCGCACCAAGAGGTACCTGGCGCTGGGACGGTGAAGCTGAATTTACTCGTCGTCATCAATGTGAGTCATTGTCCAGGAACTAATATGTTCCCAGGTATCTGAGAACATCAGCTTACATCAGAAGCTTCTCACACTGGTATTTCCATCAAGCCAGGCTGATAGCAAGCGCTACTCTTTTCTGAGAAACTAGTTTCATAAAATAAAAAAATATATAAAAAGTTCTATGGAGACAATTCATGCTTGGTAACTTTATAAGAATCTGCTTTCTCAGCTATTCCAAAACATTAGTTTTCAAATTACTACGGCGGAGACATCAAGGCTACATTAGTTCCATTCCCCAGCAGGGGTTGTGTGCGCCTGCGGAGCGACGCGCGCTTTTTTTTGTCTAGAAAGAAAATTCTGCAACTACAGAAACGGCAACTATTGCGGCACAATACAGGTGCCCTCTCACCGTCCCTCTCCCCCCCATCGCCTTTTGTCCGAGACGGATTACTCCTTCCTTCCTCTATAGACGCTCGTGTGGAGGCGCGAGCGCCATTTTACCACCCGAGGCTCTCTGGAGGGCCGCCATTCCGCCAAGTCGCTGAGCACAAAGAATTCTTTTCATGAATGTTTCGCAGGTGTGAGAAGATTTTTCGGAGGTCGCCAGAAGACAAACTTGTAAAACTGCATGTGAGAGGCGCATCGATCTCTTCCTGCTGCTTAAGAATATCCGACAAAAAAAAAAGAACTAAAATGTAACAAACCAAAATAGAAGAAAAAGTTTGTCTACTTTTTGTGGGAGGAAATAGAAATTCCTTTTTTTTTTTTGCTTTAATTTATAAGCCGTGAGGAAGGTATGATTAATTCATAACATTTTTGAAAAGAATCCTGAGAACCGTCAATCTTACAATTTATACCGATGCAGTACTTTTATCACATGTATGGCGACGGCTCCTAGACTGATAAAGGCAAAACTACAATTTATTAGGTCCACCTTGCTAGTAGAGGGTTAGATCCCCTTCATTAGGTCCACCTTGCTAGTAGAGGGTTGGACCCCCTTTTATTAGGTAAACCTTGCTAGTAGCGGGTTGGGCCCCCTTTTATTATGTCCCCCTTGCTAGTAGCGGGTTAGACCCCCTTTATTAGGTCCCCCTTGCTAGTAGCGGGTTAGACCCCCTTTATTAGGTTCCCCTTGCTAGTAGCGGGTTGGACCCCCTTTATTAGGTCCCCCTTGCTAGTAGTGGGTTGGACTCCCTTTATTAGGTTCCCCTTGCTAGTAGCGGATTGGACCCCCTTTATTAGGTCCCCTCTGCTAGTAGCGGGTCGGACCCCCTTTATTAGGTCCCCCTTGCTAGTAGTGGGTTGGACCCCCTTTATTAGGTCCCCCTTGCTAGTAGCGGGTTGGATCCCCTTTATTAGGTTCCCCTTGCTAGTAGCGGGTTGGAACCCCTTTATTAGGTTCCCCTTGCTAGTAGCGGGTTGGACACCCTTTATTAGGCCCCCCTTGCTAGTAGCGGGTTGGACCCCCTTTATTAGGTCCCCCTTGCTAGTACCGGGTTGGACCCCCTTTATTAGGTCCTCCTTGCTAGTAGCGGGTTGGACCCCCTTTATTAGGTCCCCCTTGCTAGTAGCGGGTTGGACCCCCTTTATTAGGTTCCCCTTGCTAGTAGCGGGTTGGACCCCCTTTATTAGGTTCCCTTGCTAGTAGCGGGTTGGACCCCCTTTATTAGGTTCCCCTTGCTAGTAGCGGGTAGGACCCCCTTTATTAGGTTCCCTTGCTAGTAGCGGGTTGGACCCCCTTTATTAGGTCCACCTTGCTAGTAGTGGGTTGGACCCCCTTTATTAGGCCCCCCTTGCTAGTAGTGGGTTGGACTCCCTTTATTAGGCCCCCCTTGCTAGTAGCGGGTTGGACCCCCTTTATTAGGTCCACCTTGCTAGTAGTGGGTTGGACCCCCTTTATTAGGTCCACCTTGGTAGTAGTGGGTTGGACCCCCTTTTATTAGGTAAACCTTGTTAGTAGCGGGTTGGACCCCCTTCATTAGGCCCCCCTTGCTAGTAGCGGGTTGGACCCCCTTTATTAGGCCCCCCTTGCTAGTAGTGGGTTGGAGGTCATGCTCATTATACTTTGGGCAGGATTACAAAGATAACGGTTATCCTTTAATGATCCGTCCTCGATTCCCGTGCTTGGCTCCTCCACCCTCTTCTCACCTCTCCTTCGTCCGCTCCTTTCACTGCCTGACAATTACTTCCAGAATTCTCTCGAAACGTTTAACCTGCGCTGTTCCTCCCGGTCTGCCCCCTCCGCGCGTTAGTTTGCCTTATTTCCCTGGTACAACCTCTGCTCCGCACATCACCTCCTCTTCTCTTCTCTTCTCCTCCGCTCCCCGTCTCCTCTTCAGACCCTTCCCCGGAACGCACACTCTCCAACCCTTCAATCGCAGATGTAGCTCTCCCCCCGAGTGGGCTGATGAGGATATGGCCAGGTTCTTCCTTACTAGTACAAAGGCCGCCAGTCACACAAGTACAGATCCATCCACACCGACAATACAGGCTCAGTCTAGGGGGATGACTTTTTTTTGTATTTATTGCTGGAAAAACTTTAACATGAGAGGAGTTTAGGGTCACAGGATACTCCAAAACGATCACTAACAACGATAAGACAAACTTTTCCCTAATCCTTTTCTAAAGCCACCTTTCCTGGAGGTAACAGGGAATGGCTAGTACATCTAGGACTCTAGTAGAGCAGCCCCCGTCCATTTAGCTTCCTGTGTCAGACGCGAGTGAGGAAAAGCCATCAACGGCTCTTCCTGATCACGTGGTAAAGAGTCTCCACCGGAGGCTCTTTACCGAGATCAGAGATGCAGGGTGTCAGACTGACACCCCGCATCACCGATCGCCGCGCTGCGTGCCCCCACGGGCGCTCGCCGGCATGCAATCCTGCAGGACGTCAATAGACGTCCTTTTAGGATTTCACAACCACTTCCCGGACGTCAATTGTCCATTGACCGGGCAGGAAGCGGTTAATGCATCCTATCTCGGGCCCCCCAGTCCCCCCCCCCATTTTACTTACCTGAGCCACGAAACTCCATGGGCGCGATCCCACGATGGTTTCCCCCAGTTTGAGGTGGCTCTTCATTGGAGAGTGATAGCAGCGCAGCCATTGGCTCCTGCTGCTGTCATACAAATCAATGACGTGGCACGCCGGGGGGGGGGCGGGACGAGTTATACACTCGGTGGCCATGGCCGCCACTGTATCACACGGGAGCGCGCCCGCAAGCTAACCCCCGTGGGAGAGAGCTTTCCAGAAGGGGGTTAGCTTTTGCGGCGAGGAGCCGAGACAGCTGTCGAGGGACCCCAGAAGACGAGGATCGGGGGCCACTCTGTGCAAAATGAACTGCACAGTGGAGGTAAGTATAACATGTTTGTTATTTTTTTGTTATTTAACCCTTACAACCCCTTTAACGAGGGCTCAACTATGGCTGCGGTTTCCGCAGACAGCATGAGCCCTAAAAAAAAAGACCTACAGATAAATCCACCCCTAAATTCAGCATCCTTGTTTAGCACCCAGCGATTTCTATGCCAATTTCATTATGAACATTCCCCATTCCATCATGGCCTCCCTGCTGCATGTGAATGGAGCATCGGGAAGGGGGGGGGGGCTGTTATCAGCCGCCGGTATCCAGGTAGTGCTGCCCGCGGATTACTGCCAGAGACAGCTGGAGACAATTGTAAGAACAGAACAAGAAATAGCTCTGCTTAAAAAAAAAAAAGGCAATTACGGTGAACTGGAGCAAGAGACATGACGAGCGCAAGGATGATGAAGAGGGAAAAAAAAAAATGACTATGCATCGCAACGCAACGCAACTCCAGATAAATTAAAAAGCGGGATATTAATAAAGCGAGCGGTTCTTGAAATCAATAAATACAGCCAGGTAACACTTTGACCTCCTTTCCCTGGGGGAAGACAGATAACATGCAAAGCAGATACCTGAAATTCTTACAGACAGTCAAGGAGAGCTCATTAAAATAGCTATGAGAGTTCGAATTTAAAGGGAAGCAGTAATGGGATTCCAGTAACGAGGACGAGCCGGTGAATGAAAAGCATGCATTGAGAAGGACCTCAGCTTATACCAGCGAAAGGTTTGAGGACGTCTGACCATAACACCTACTATATTATCAGAATTATGTGGAAATCCCTCCAAATGATTGGGTTCAGGTCAGAGGCATAACTAGAACCTTCAGGGCCCTGGTGCAAAAAAACATGAAGGGACTCCTGGGGTCCTTTTCATCGGTCCCGGGGCCCTTCCCTCTGAACCCAGGGCTCTTTACTCCGGTTCAGGGGCCCTTTTTATATTTCACAACGGGACCCTTTCACATGTTCTGCAGCTGACCCCCTCCTTGCCTTCTTGGGGGCCCCCCACAGTGGAAGAATGCCAGGGCCCGGTTGCAAGAGCGACCTTTGCGACACTTGTAGTTCCACCACTGGTTCAGCTGTTTCCAGTAAAGTGCACTGTAAATGCTACAGGATACAAAGACAACAGTTTGGAGAAGGCCCCTTTCTGCTCCAACTGTGCCTGTGTGTACCGAGCCAGCTCCATAGGGACAAGGTTTGACCTTTCTGATGGTGGATGTCCTACACAGAGCCCTGACCCAACTGAGCCCCCCTGGGATGAACTAGAATGTCAATTGTGAGTTAGGTGGAGGAACTTAAGTGTTCTACACAGAGCCCTGACCTCTATCCAAATGAGCTCCTTTGGGAAGAATTAGAATGCCAATTGTGAGTTGGGTGAAGAAATTCAAGTGTCCAAAACAGAGCCCTGACCTCAACCCAACTGAGCTTATCTGGGATGAATTGGAATGCCAATTGTGAGTTGAGTGGAGAAACTCAAGTGTTCTACACAGAGCCCTGACCTCAACCCAACTGAGCTCCCCCGAGATAAGCTGGAATGTCAATTGTGAGTTAGGTGGAGGAACTCAAGTGTCCTACATAGAGCCCTGACCTCTATCCAAATGAGCTCCGTTGGGATGAATTAGAATCTCAATTGTGAGTTGGGTGGAGAAATTCAAGTGTCCTACACAGAGCCCTGGTCTCAACCCAACTGAGCTCACCTGGGATGAATTGGAATGCCAATTGAGAGTTCAGTGGAGATACTCGAGTGTCCTACACAAAGCCCTGACATCAACCCAACCAAGCTTCTTTGGGATGAATTGGAATGCCAATTGAGATTTGAGTGGAGAAATTTGAGTGTCTTACACAGAGCCATGATCTCAACCCCACTGAGCTTCTTTCGGATGAATTGGAATGCCAATTGAGATTTGAGTGGAGAAATTCGAGTGTCTTACACAGAGCCATGATCTCAACCCAACTGAGCACATTTGGGATGGAATGGAATTCCAATTGTGAGTTGAGTGGAGGAACTCCAGTGTCCCACACAGAGCCCTGACCTCAACCCACCTTAGCTTCTCTGGTATGAATTAGAAGGCCAATTGTGAGTTGGGTGGAGAAATTCAAGTGTCCTACACAGAGCCCTGACCTCAACCCAACTGAGCACATTTTGGATGAATTGGGATGCCAATTGAGAGTTGAGTGGAGAAACTCAAGTGTCCTACACAAAGCCCTGACATCAACCCAACCAAGCTTCTTTGGGATGAATTGGAATGCCAATTGAGATTTGAGTGGATAAATTCGAATGTCTTACACAGAGCCATGATCTCAACCCAACTGAGCACATTTGGGACGGAATGGAATTCCAATTGTGAGTTGAGTGGAGGAACTCCAGTGTCCCACACAGAGCCCTGACCTCAACCCACCTTAGCTTCTCTGGTATGAATTAGAAGGCCAATTGTGAGTTGGGTGGAGAAATTCGAGTGTCTTACACAGAGCCCTGACCTCAACCCAACTGAGCACATTTGGGATGAATTGGGATGCCAATTGTGAGTTTGATTGGGAACTCAAGTGTCCTATACAGAGCCCTGATTTCATTTCAAGTGAGCTCTTTTGGGATGAATTGGAATGCTAATTGTGAGTTGGGTTGAAGAAGATCTAGGAGTGTCCTACACAGAACCCCGACCTCATCCCAACTGAGCTCCCCTGAGATGAATCGGTAAGCCAATTGTCTGCTGGGTGGACCATTAGAACCAGCATTAACTTTTTCAGCAATTTGAGCTCCGGTATAGCTCTTCTATCATATCAGAAAACACGGCCAAGCTTCACTCCCCACCTCCATCGATCGACATGTGATCAGGACTGGTGCCGCTGGCTAAATGGAGGGGTCAGGACACTGTTACACAGATGCTGCTGCTGCTGCCAGGCAGGCTGGAGAAAGAGAGGAGGTGGGTGGTCTTGGAGCCTAGTGCAGGGCAGCACTGGGTAACGGCTGCATTCTGACTAAGGGACTCAGTGAATGTGACGTCACTCGTTGCTAGACACCAGGTGGGGCGGCCCTAGCAACCAGTTATTATGGTGGCTGTGTCTGTCCTCATTTCATTCCGGGACACTGTATTGTCCCGGAATGAAGGTGCCCGGGACATGGGACTCAAAAATGAATTGCGGGATAAAGGAACCCGATGGACCACCGAGCAAGCTATGATTCAAGAATTCTTTAGTCCCCTTCCTAATTCGATGTCTCACGTTAGTAGGGTGCCGGCATAGAAATAGAGCTGAATGGAGCAGGGCCGTCTTCATAGCATCATGGGCCCCTGGTCAAAGTAATGCTCTGGGGCAGCTCTGGGCAGTGCCCAGGTGTGCCCTCTCATTAGGACAGCCCTGGGATGGAGCCAAGCTTAGGCCGCTTTGACTCTACTGAAACCTAGGCTCATTTTGGAGTGTGGAGGTTTGTAAAAAAAAAGGAAGATCACAGACCTGACTGTGCTGAATCACAAGACTGGCTGAACAGAACTCAAAATCTTTAGGCAGGTTCTCCAGTTTGTCTTGAAATGTGTATTTCAATGGGGAATATAGCTGTTTACTTCAAGTTCAGCCCTAAATAAAGCATTTGATGCAAGCGGGCAGCGCGTGTTTACCGCGCACATCCAGACTGACAGCGTTCTCTTCAGCCATTTATCAGTAAAAAAACAAACCCGCGAGCCTCCACTAAAGGTCAAACATGGTGCTTCATCCATATTTAAGCTCTTTCTCTTCACACCTTCATATTTTTTCATGAAAGATTATTTTTGGCTCCAGCCTTCCTCCTCTCCCTTTCTCTTCCCCTCCGCGCTTAAATCCAGGTAGCTTGAGAAACAAGGCGTCCCGTCGTGCCTGAAATGAATCGGCAAATGATACGGGTTCCTCCTGCGGACGGGCAGAGACAACCGCCGGGCTGGGGCTTTGTTGTTATTGAGATATCGTTCTGGAATATAAATTGGACTAATTTGAAATCATCAGAGGGAAAATCAAGTCAAAAGGAATTTCAATTGTCCTCTTGCTCCCTTGGAAATGAAGAAAAGGTATTTGAAAGCAGAAGAGAATGCGATAATAGTAAAGAACGCCGCTTCGGTAATAAGGGAGAAAACGCAGAGGCATAATACTTTATGGTCGGCTTCCTTTTGTTGAATGCAGATTGCCATGTTTGGCTCGGCGCAATGTACGGAACGCTCGCTGACTATAAAACCGATATTAAAGAACGGGGCTGGAGAGCATAAAAAAAGCGTACGGGATAAGATGGCGCTGTGCTGCGCGTCGCATGATAAGAGACGCTGGAAGGCTTAAAGAGGAGCTTCTCCCTGAAAAAAAAAATATATTACTAAATACTCAACGAAAACATCAGCTGTAGACTTTCCTGTTCACATCAGAAAAACACAGTACGGGGCAGGGATGGACTGGCCATTGGGACTACCGGGAGTTTCCCGGTGGGCCGATGGCTCAGTGGGCCGGCTTCAGTGACAGCGGACCACCGCCCCCCTCCGCTCCTCTGTCTCTCCCTTCCCGCAGCGCTCACCTGGGGGGAAAAAGAAGCAGAGGGAGGACCAGAGGAGCAGGGGGGACAACAGAGGAGCATGGGGGAGGGGACAGACAGCTGACTCAACAGCTATGGCCTGGGAGTTTCTCACTTCTGCCTAATCTTGTCCCATAAGGGGGGGCACCGAACTGATTCTTTGCCCCGGGTGAAATAATGTCTAGCTTCCCCACTGGTACTGCCTATAAGAGTACCAGTACCAGCCGTTCTACTCTAATAAAGTAGAATGGCTAGTGGCTAGTGAAGGGGGAGAGGGGGCTTGGGTGGCCGGGGGGGGGGGGGGGGGGGGGGGGGTGCAGGAGTTGTCCGGCCGCCATGGGAGAGACCTGTCAAAGTGGGCCAGTCTGGATGAAGTCCAGGGCCATATTTTGTCCCAGTCCAGCCCTGGTACGGGATCTGCATTAGGCGTCAATGTTAATTTAATGACACCCCAAACGCAGACTGGACCCGGGTCACATGGTACAGAAGCGTCATGTGATCCGAGGCAGCGTGTATTCACCTTTGCACCACACTGAGCCGCTTGGGAATCGCGGAGGAACGCGCTGCAAGTCCTTCCTAGTGTGAACTGGCCCTTAATACACGTGCCCTTACCAGTCCAGGGATCCAGCGATGTCCCTACCTGGGCTGTACTGTCACTGGCCTTTGGGTCTCTGGCGCCTCCATCTTGGAAGACAAGGAAGGGAGGGGGGGGGGGGAGATCGGGAAAGAGGAATATATAGAGGGGGTCAGGGAAAGAGATATAGAGAAAGAGTGGAGGGAGAGGGGAATATGGGGGGGGGGAGAGGGAGAGGAAGATAAAGAAAGTGGGATAGAGAGGGGGAAAGAGAGAGTGGCGAGGAAGGCATGGAAAAGAGGGAGAGGAAGACGGGAAAGAGGGATAGGGAGAGGAAAATGAAGAAAGAGGAATAGGGAGAGAGGAAGATGGGGAAAAGAGGAAGAAAGGAAGATGGGATAGGGAGAGAGGAAAACAGGGAAAGAGGGATAGGGAGAAATAAGATGGAGAGGAAGATGAGGAAAGAGGAATAGGGAGAGAGGAAGATGGGGAAAAGAGGAGGGAGAGAGGAAGACGAGGAAAGAGGAAAAGTGAGAAAGGAAGACGAGGAAAGAGGAATAGGGAGAGAGGAAGATGGAGAAAAGAGTGATAGGGAGAGAGGAAGATGGAGAAAAGAGCGATAGGGAGAGAGGAAGACGGGGAAAGAGGAATAGGGAGAGGGGAAGACAGGGAAAGAGGAATAGGGAGAGAGGAAGACAGGGAAAGAGAAATAGGGAGAGAGGAAGACAGGGAAAGAGGAATAGGGAGAGGGGAAGACAGGGAAAGAGGAATAGGGAGAGAGGAAGACAGGGAAAGAGAAATAGGGAGAGAGGAAGACGAGGAAAGAGGAATAGGGAGAGAGGAAGATGGAGAAAAGAGTGATAGGTAGAGAGGAAGATGGAGAAATGAGCGATAGGGAGAGAGGAAGACAGGAAAAGAGGAATAGGGAGAGAGAAAGACGAGGAAAGAGGGATAGGAAGAGAGGAAGATGGGGAAAAGAGGGAGAAAGGAAGATGGGATAGGGAGAGGGGGAGAGGAAAACAGGGAAAAGAGGAGGGGGAGAGGAAGACAGGGAAAGAGAAATAGGGAGAGAGGAAGATGGCGAAAAGAGCGATAGGGAGAGAGGAAGACAAGGAAAGAGGAAAAGTGAGAAAGGAAGACGAGGAAAGAGGAATAGGGAGAGAGGAAATTGGAGAAAAGAGTGATAGGGAAAGAGGAATAGGGAGAGAGGAAGACGAGGAAAGAGGAATAGGGAGAGAGGAAGATGGAGAAAAGAGTGATAGGTAGAGAGGAAGACAGGAAAAGAGAAATAGGGAGAGAGGAAGACAGGGAAAGAGGAATAGGGAGAGGGGAAGACAGGGAAAGAGGAATAGGGAGAGAGGAAGACAGGGAAAGAGAAATAGGGAGAGAGGAAGACGAGGAAAGAGGAATAGGGAGAGAGGAAGATGGAGAAAAGAGTGATAGGTAGAGAGGAAGACAGGAAAAGAGGAATAGGGAGAGAGAAAGACGAGGAAAGAGGGATAGGAAGATGGGGAAAAGAGGGAGAAAGGAAGATGGGAGAGGGGGAGAGGAAAACAGGGAAAAGAGGACAGGGAGAGGAAGACAGGGAAAGAGGAATAGGGAGAGAGGAAGACAGGAAAAAGAGGAGGGAGAGAGGAAGATGAGGAAAGAGGAGGGGGAGAGGAAAACAGGGAAAAGAGGAGGGGGAGAGGAAGACAGGGAAAAGAGGAGGAGATAGAGAGAGAGAAGGGAAAGGGGAGAATGGAATAGAGGGGAAGAGGAAGAGAAGGAGATGGGCATGAGGAAAAAGGATGGATGAGACTAAGAGGAAGAGGAGGAGAGTGAGAGTGAAGGTGAATGGATGGGGGAGAGAGGGGTGAGACTGAGTGGAGGAGAGGGGGAGAGTAAGAGGCAGGGAGGGGGAGGGGAGAGGAATGGGGGGAGGGGCAGAGACAGGGAGGGGGGTAGGTAGAGAAGAGGAGAGGGAGGGAAAGCTTGCAATAGTGTAAACCAATCAGGCTTTACCACATTGTACAATCATGTATAGGGAACTGTCTGATGGGAGGAGCCAGCACAGCGTTGACTTGATCAATCTGTTGTTCCTCTGTCACCATCCAATCACAAGCTGCGACTGTCCTTGACCAAGCCGAATCGCTTTATCTGAAGTAGAGAAAAGCGCGGTCAGGTCTTGCCAGCGATGTGTGATGGGGGTGTCAGGATTACAAATTATCTGTCCGCCAGAATAGTTCAGCTTTAGCTGTGAATGTAACCGATTGCCTTCATTTCCACTTTAAATCAGGAAGGAATGAATTCTCCCTACAGAAATTATTCTAGAAAATAATAAGTGCCATGTACATCGCACACAGATGGGGGTATCAGGGGTGGATGTGGGGGTATCAGGGGTGGATGTGGGGGTATCAGGGGTGGATGTGGGGGTATCAGGGGTGGATGTGCGGGATATCGGCGGGGATGTGGAGGTATCAGGGGTGGATGTGGGGGTATCGGGGGTGGATGTGGGGGGTATCGGGGGGGGGATGTTGGGGTATCAGGGGGGATGTGGGGGTATCAGGGGTGGATGTGGGGGTATCGGGGGGGATGTGGGGGTATCGGGGGGGGATGTGGGGGTATCAGGGGTGGATGTGCGGGATATCGGCGGGGATGTGGAGGTATCAGGGGTGGATGTGGGGGTATCGGGGGTGGATGTGGGGGGTATCGGGGGGGGGATGTTGGGGTATCAGGGGGGATGTGGGGGTATCAGGGGTGGATGTGGGGGATGTGGGGGTATCGGGGGGGGATGTGGGGGTATCAGGGGGGATGTGGGGGTATCAGGGGTGGATGTGGGAGTATTGGGGGGATGTGGGGGTATCGGGGGGGGATGTGGGGGTATCGGGGGGGGATGTGGGGGTATCGGGGGTGGATGTGCGGGATATTGGCGGGGATGTGGGGGTATCAGGGGTGGATGTGCGGGATATTGGCGGGGATGTGGGGGTATCAGGGGTGGATGTGGGGGTATTGGGGTGGATGTGGGGGGTATCGGGGGGGGGGTGTGGGGGTATCAGGGGGGATGTGGGGGTATCAGGCGATAGTCCGATGTACAGAGAAATCTAATTTATAAAAGGCCAGACGTTGTATTTCCATTGTGATCCCTCTGAGTTAATCTTCCAGGTATGAAAAGAGACGGCGGATAGGAACGTGTCGGAGGACCTGTGATCGGTAAATGCCGATGTCCCGGATAAAGAGTCGGACAACGCTCAACAAAGGATTGCATCGCCATAGCAACAGTGCGTGTCCGTATGACAACTTTGGCTTGTCCTAAATCCTTTATGCATGATTCTCATGAAAGTCCTTTGGAAGAAAATGATTCTCTTTTACCCGGAACCTACAGTCATAGAAACCATTGTAGATTCTGGAATGGAAGAAAAGGATGAACGTTTTTATGTCCAGCAGCGCAAAGAGCAGTAACTGACAGAAAACTTTCCTGACTATGGCTACAGTAAGGTCTAATCTAATTGGCTGCTGTGGATATATTAAAGAAGAGCTCCATCTAGATTGGACATGGGTGGTGAGCTCTGTCAGCTGCATGCAGGGATGGACTGGCCATTGGGACTACAGGGAGTTTCCCGGTGGGCCGATGGCTCAGTTTGCTGGCTTCAGTGACAGCGGACCACCACCCCCCTCCGATCCTCTGTCTCTCCCTTCCCGCAGCGCTCACCTCCTCTCCCTGCCCACAGCGCTCACCTGGGTGGAACAAAGAAGCAGGGGGAGGACCAGAGGAGCAGGGGGAGGACCAGAGGAGCATGGGGGAGGGGACAGACAGCTGACTCAACAGCTATGGCCTGGGAGTTTCTCACTTCTGCCTAATCTTGTCCCATAAGGGGGGGGCACCGAACTGATTCTTTGCCCCGGGTGAAATAATGTCTAGGTTCCCCACTGGTACTGCCTATAAGAGTACCAGTACCAGCCGTTATACTCTAATAAAGTAGAACGACTAGTGGCTAGTGAAGGGGGAGAGGGGGCTTGGGTGGCCGGGGGGGGGGGGGGGGGGGGTTGTCCGGCCGCCATTGGAGAGACCTGTCAAAGTGGGCCAGTCTGGATGAAGTCCAGGGCCAAATTTTTGTCCCAGTCCAGCCCTGGCTGCCTGTGTTCCCACTGGGGAGATTTCCAATTTCTTCCCGATTAGGGGGGATGCCTCTGTACCCCTGAAACACATTGGATACTTTTTGCATTGTCCCCATGACTTTTATTGGAATAATGTTGTATCTGGACTTGTTAGCAGCGGTGTTGTACTTTAATTTCAGTTTTGCATATGGGTTACCGCTCAAGCTCCCGGTGGTCTCCACTGTGGGTGCCAGCTCAGTGAAAAGAGCCCCTCTGGGCTGTGTGTATTCAACAGGGAAAAGGAGGTCCCGATCACCGCACACCAAACAAACCTGGTCGTTATACAGGTATTAGCAGCCTCGGCCTAGCTCCGTCCAAGCTACACACCTCCCAATGCGTTTCGTCCCACCCATAGAGCTTAGTCATGGAAGACCTTGGAGATCCTCTGCAGTGTAGAAGGATATTCTTAATATCTGTGACTCCGTTGGAGAGACATGCCACCACTTTCTCTTCCTCTCTCTGTCAACAGGACAGAAAGTGAGAGCAAATCTCCCCAGTGGGGACAGAGTAGTTCAAATTTGACCCTTGACCCTGTCTAAAAGTTAAAAAAAAAAGTTTTAGCTGCAGTTCCAATTTAAGTAGACATAAACCTAATCACTAAGGGCCTGATCCACAGCCTCCGAGCGCAACTTAACTTTTCAGAGTTAAGTTACACTGCCGCAAATCTCCCAAGTTAGGTGCCGATCCACAAAGCACTTACCTGGAAATTTGCGGCGGTGTAACTTAACTCCGTCCGGCGCAAGGCGTTCCTAATACAAATGGGCGATTCCCATTTAAATTAGGCGCGCTCCCGCGCCGGACCTACTGCGCATGCTCCGTCGGGTAACTTACCCGACGTGCATTGCGCTAACTGACGTCGCTCCGACGTCATTTGCTTAGACGTTAACGTAAATGGCGTCCAGCGCCATTCACGAACGTCTTACGCAAACGACGTAGAATTTCAATTTTGACGCGGGAACGACGGCCATACTTAACATGGCTTAAGAGAGCTAGGGCTGAGCCCTAGTTTTACGCAGCGTAACTCGACGTAAACCACGTAGAATTAGCGCGACGGGCCCGTCGGAACGTTTGTGGATCGTCGTAAGTGTTCATTTGCATATTCTAGGCCGGCCGCAATGGCCTCGCCACCTAGCGGCCGGCCTAGAATTGCATCCTTAAGATCCGACAGTGTAATTCAATTACACATGCCGGATCTTCTCCCTAACTATGGAAAACTGATTCTGTGGATCAGTTCCATAGATAGAAACAGGGATACGACGGAGTAACAGCAGTTACTCCGTCGTATCTCTTTTGAGGATTTGGCCCTAAAATGTCATATAAGCCTTAACATGTTAACCACTTCTCATGGTGTTCAGTGCTCAGAGACATGGCCACGATAAGGGAGGTTGAAACACGACCACCATAGAACAAGACACATATGTTGGAACGTCAAGACTGGGCCAAGAGATAACTGAAGACTATGAATCAGGCGCATACATACGACGGCGCTCATTCGGACTTACGACCGCGTATCTGGAGATACGCCGTCGTAAGTCTTTGTGAATCCGGGGCCAAACATTCTTCATTTACAGCATTAGCATCACACCTGCCTAAAACTTTTACACAGTAGTATATTAATCTATACACTGTGGCCCAGATTCTCGTAGATTGGCGTAAAACTCGGCGGGCGTAACGCATCTCATTTACGTTACGCCGCCGCAAGTTTTACAGGCAAGTGCTTTATTCACAAAGAACTTGCCTGTAAAGTTGCGGAGGCGTAGCGTAAATCACCCGGCGCAAGCCCGCCTAATTCAAATTAGCCGGGTAGGGGGCGTGGAGCATTAAAATTAAGCGCGTTCCGCGCCGAACGTACTGCGCATGCGCCGTCCGGAAAATATCCCAGGGTGCATCGCTCCAAATGACGTCGCAAGGACGTCATTGGTTTTCGACGTGAACGTAAATGGCGTCCAGCCCCATTCACGGACGACTTACGCAAACGACGTAAATTTTAAAATTTCGACGTGGGAACGACGGCCATACTTAACATTGGTTGCCCCTCATATAGCAAGGGCAACTTTACGCCACGTAAACGTCGTAACTTCACTGCGTCGACCGCGCGTACGTTCGGGAATTTGCGTATCTATCTAATTTGCGTACTCGACGGGGAAAACCAACGGAGGCGACACCTAGCGGCCAAAAAAAAAGTTACATTTAAGATCCGACAGCGTAAGAGACTTACGCCTGTCGGATCTAATGGATATCTATGCGTAACTGATTCTAAGAATCAGTCGCATAGATACGACGGCCCAGATTAGGACTTACGATGGCGTACATGGCGTTGCGCCGTCGTAAGCCCTTTGAGAATCTGGGCCTGTATATATAATCACTATGATCACAGCCAGTTTCTTTTCCATTTTCTAGAACAAGCCTAAAAACTAGACGCTAAAGGGGGGAAAAAAAGTTAAAGTAGGCTGAAACTGTTCCCAAGAAATTCTTTTCTTTCTATAACGTCTATTGTTGGAATGCATTTAATCCTTCCTGCTCTCCTGATATTGGCTGGCTGGGTCACTCGGGGAATTATATCTCCCCACCTGTAACGCGCGCTCGCTCGCTCGCTTCTCTCCTCTCAGCATGAAATGAGCTCTGTGATTCATTTTAAATGACAAGAAGTTCAGCAATATAATATTAAAGTGGCAAGCGGAAAAAAGTCGGAGCCTATAATCCCCTCATATAATATGTCTCTGTGCTCTGTAATTTGCACCGCATAACCCAGATACAATGAGCCGAGGAAGTAGGGGTTGATTTATCATCCCGTCTATTAACTTCCTACCAAAGAAGAAGAAGAAGAAAAAAAAAAAAACTTTCGGCGTGATAGATGAAAGGAAAATAATGCAAATGGCAAGAAATGTTCCTCTCTGGAGGTTTGCACAACCTGCAAAAGGAGATTAATAAAGCACAAAATCGCCGGTATTTTTTGCTTTGTCTTCATCTCTTTCTTGGCTTCTAATGCAGTTGCAAAGAGCGCTCAGAGGGTGCTGGGGGCCCAGATAAAACTTAGGACCACATTAACCTTCCCATGACTGTTTTACAGAGATGACATTGGAGACAATTAAAGCCGGTGGCGACTGATGCTCAAAATTTCTGGGGGATGCAAACAAACTAAAAAAAAAAAACAGCAATTGCAGCCTCACTGTGCCATCAAATGTGGCCACTGTACCCATAAATTGCCACCACGGTGCCCATCAAACGCAGCCACTATGCCCATCAATTGCCACCACTATGCCCATCAAACCCAGCCACGGTGCCCATCTATTGCTGACACTGTGCCCATCAATTTCTGCCAGTGTGCCCATCAATTGCCGCTACTGTGCCCCATCAAACGCAGCCACGGTGCCTATTAATTTCTGCCAGTGTGCCCATCAATTGCCGCTACTGTGCCCCATCAGATGCCGCCAGAGTGCCCCATCAGATGCCGCCAGTGTGCCCCATCAGATGCCGCCAGTGTGCTAGTGTGATCTGTACATAGTAGGTACGAGTAAGCATCACAGGATGCGAAACATGTCAGCTCTTTTTTCCTAATCCACTTCTTGGTTGACTGCATGAATTTTGGCTGTTTTTTCCATTAGAATTTTTGTTGTTTTTTCATGTTTTGAATAAAGACATCGTTTTTTGAGGAGTGCGGCGATCCAGGATTTTTCTTTCATCTCATGGTAATTGAGCACAGCCAGCACCCTCTTGGTTTGTTGGGACGGAAGCAACGGGGATTGATTGTTTTTAGAGTGGTATACTTTTCTTCACTATGAAAAAAAATCTGTGATGAGTGATGAGGAGCACCCGGTATGGAAGAGATCTGGGGTGAGTGTTGAGGATCACCCAATATGAAAAGATCTGGGGTGAGTGTTGAGGATCACCCAATATGAAAAGATCTGGGGTGAGTGTTGGATATGAAAAGATCTGGGGTGAGTGTTGAGGAGCACCCAATATGAAAAGATCTGGGGTGAGTGTTGAGGAGCACCCAATATGAAAACATCTGGGGTGAGTGTTGGATATGAAAAGATCTGGGGTGAGTGTTGAGGAGCACCCAATATGAAAATATCTGGGGTGAGTGTTGAGGAGCACCCAATATGAAAAGATCTGGGGTGAGTGTTGAGGAGCATCTGGTATAGAAAAGATCTGGGGTGAGTGTTAAGGAGCTCCTGGTATGGAAGAGATCTGGGGTAAGTGTTGAGGATCTCTTGGTATGGAAAAGATCTGAGTGAGCGGTGAGGAGCACCCAATATGAAAAGATCTGGGGTGAGTGTTGAGGAGCACCCAATATGAAAAGATCTGGGGTGAGTGTTAAGGAGCTCCTGGTATGGAAGAGATCTGGGGTGAGTGTTGAGGATCTCTTGGTATGGAAAAGATCTGGGTGAGTGGTGAGGAGCACCCAATATGAAAAGATCTGGGGTGAGTGTTGAGGAGCACCCAATATGAAAAGATCTGGGGTGAGTGTTAAGGAGCTCCTGGTATGGAAGATATCTGGGGTAAGTGTTGAGGATCTCTTGGTATGGAAAAGATCTGGGGTGAGTGTTGAGGAGCACCCAATATGAAAAGATCTGGGGTGAGTGTTGAGGAGCACCCAATATGAAAAGATCTGGGGTGAGTGTTGAGGAGTGCCTGGTATGGAAAAAATCTGGGGTGAGTGTTGAGGAACTCCTGGTATGAAAAATATCTGGGGTGAGTGTTGAGGAACTCCTGGTATGAAAAAGATCTGGGGTCAGTGTTGAGGAGCTTGTGGTATGGAAAAGATCTGGGGTCGGTGTTGAGCACCCTCACTGGCTCACCCTAAACCTAGATATTGTCACGACCCAACGCAGGTGGTCAGACCCTATAGCTGGCTACCGGTACTTGGTTGCCCCCAGGACTTAAACACAATGCTATAGAGTTTGGCTACCATGCCAGGGCAAATACGAACTGAACAAAGCAAACAGGTACTTGCAGTTTAACATAGATCATAGACAGTTCCGGTAAAGGCGGGCTGAGTTCAGGGGATAATCCAGTCCAATCCAGGGAATCCAACAGCAAGCAAGGCAGACTAACAGGAGGCTTGGTCTGGGACAATGTAGGTAAGTCTGTCTCTATCGCAAGCAAGGGATAGAGCGTTCAGTTTGCTTATATCAGGTGAATGACCAGATCAATCAGTCAACAGGTGAACACAGACAGGGAGGAAAAGCAACAGCCAACACCCGGGTGCTGGAATGAGGAACAGGGGCACTAAGTGATCATGACAGATATCTAGTGCAAGTCCTCTTTCAGGTTTTCAGAGAGGGAGCAGCCCAGGTTAGAGCAAGATCTAATTCTGTATAATAAAAATTATAATGTTATTATTATTAATAATAATAATAATTTCTACATGGCACAGACACTGTTTGCAAGCTCCTTTGGAGGAGGACACACTTTGGGCCAAACTCAAAAGTACCAATATCTCATTTCTAATAGTCAATTACTACCACCCACCTGTGATAGGTGCAAACTCTGTGACATACTGTAGATGTCATCAAATAATTCTAATGGCGTACAATTCATTTGATCACAACAGTGCAGAAAGAAGATCCACGGTTCCGTGTAATTTTTTTATATACTCTTTAGGTTTTAGTGATTACAGGCAAACTATTAAGTGTTTTAATTTAGTGGTTATGGAAAGGAATCAAGTTCAAGGCATGCAATTTAAAAGTTCAAAAAATCTAATTTAAAGTTTGTGTCATTTCGGAAAGTAAAAACTTTGGCCGAAAGAGTCATCCGTCGCTGCGTTTAAGAGGCGGCTTAAATTACGACCTCGTAATTGGATGAGGTTTGGTCCTTCATAACTATTGAAAAACATCGATACCATTAAAAGCTTTAAAAAGTTATCAGGTCATTTAGGAAAAATGTGAGAGAAGAAAAAATAAAATACAAGGGCCCGGATTCTGAAAGCCTTACGCCGACGTATCTACTGATACGCCGCGTAAGTGCGCGAATGCTCCATCGTATCTCTGCGCCTGATTCTGGAAGTAAGATACGCCTGAAGTTTGGCTTCATACGACCGACGTAAGTTTCCTACGCCGTCGGATCTTGGGGTGCATATTTACGCTGGCCGCAAGGGGCGCTTCCATTGAGTTACGCGTCGAATATGTAAATGACCGAGTTACGCCGATTCACGAACGTACTGTACTCTACGCCGTTTACGTAAGGCGTACGTCGGGCGTAAAGTTATTCCACATAATAGGTGGCGCGACCCATGCAAAGGTATGGACGTCGGAACAGCCATTGTAATTTACGTTGTTTACGTAGTAGTACGTGAATGGGGCTGGGCGTAGGTTACGTTCAGTGATTCGACGTATCTTAGGCGTTCGTTCCGACGTGATTCTGAGCATGCGCACTGGGAAGCGTCCACGGGACGGCACATCCGCCGTTCGTTCGGCCCCTCATTTGCATGGGGTCACGCTACATTTAAATGTATCACGCCCACTTCCTTCCTACTTTGAATTAGGCGGGCTTACGCCGACCAATTTAAAAAAAAAAAACGCTGATCGCCGCCATTGGTAGCAAAAAATTATTAATAAAAATGCAATAAAACTATCCCCTATTTTGTAAACGCTATCAATTTTGCCCAAACCAATCGTTAAACGCTTATTGCGATTTTTTTTTTACCAAAAATAGGTAGAAGAATACGTATCGGCCTAAACTGAGGAAAAAAATGTTTTTTTATATATTTTTTGTGGATATTTATTAAAGCAAAAAGTTAAAAATATTGCATTTTTTTCAAAATTGTCGCTCTATTTTTGTTTATAGCGCAAAAAATAAAAACCGCAGAGGTGATCAAATACCACCAAAAGAAAGCTCTATTGGTGGGGAAAAAAGGACGCCAATTTTGTTTGGGAGCCACGTCACACGACCACGCAATTGTCATTTAAAGCGACGCAGTGCCGAATCGCAAAAAGGGGCCTGGTCTTTTACCTGCATAATGGTCCGGGTCTTAAGTGGTTAAGGGTGGCGGCGCCCCTAATGGATGGGCCACCACTGGTGGCAACTTTACTTTAAGTTGTCTAATAAAAGTGGGCCGCCAGGCCCTAAACCAGACTTCCTGACTCGCGTGGACTGACTGAAACGCATCTACCACTGAGCCAAGCAACCCCCCAATGTCACACACATTGTTTGGGGGCCACGTCGCACGACCGCGCAATTGTCTGTTAAAGCGACGCAGTGCCGAATCTCAAAACCTGACCTGGGCTTTTAGCTGCATTTTGGTCCGGGACTTAAGTAGTTAATGAACACGAGACTCATTTCAGCCCACAGACGGAATATTTGGAGAGTAGATTAGACCGGCAAACAGAATCTTTCATCGCCAGCCGGCGTATAGCCTTCTCCGGCGGACATCAATGACTCTGCAATTTATAAGCAAAATGCTTTCAGCTTATATATTTTCTCCTTATTCACTTGGCTGCCCCTGTCTGCCGTCAATGAGACATTGCGGCTGCGGCGGGCGAGTCATTTTTTTCGGAGTGGCGCCCGGGGTCAAATGTTCTCTGAATTCGCTGCAGTCAGTCGGGCTGACAAATAAGGACGTAGAAAAAAAATAGAATGTGCTTAAAACACGGATGGGCCATCGGCTGTCCGGATCATTAATAACGGCTGTGCTTTACATGGCGGAATTTATTGCGTGTGTCCAGAAATGGTGGCGTGGGCACGTGGAACATATTTTATCTTTTACGGACAAAGACAGAGGGAGAACCTTTTACACTGAAGAAAAAAAAAAACACATACAATGTGTAGAAAAAAGTTATCCATCAAGAGCTGAACTCCAATAAACATCAATAAATGAAATGATGTATTAATAAGGAGGTCAAACTATGGGCCGGGGGGGAAGGGGGGTTGCGTTCGGCCCGCTACAAGATTTTATCCAACGTGCAGCAACTGTCCATGAAGTACCCCGTCTGGCTGGCTGTGTATCATAATATAGGGACTGGCACTTCAACTGCCGGCCAACCGTGGCCCTCCCCATGTCCTAAGCGCAGATTCCCCCAATTTCTATTATAATTGCTTGCTAGGACCAACAGCATCCTAGTAACCAAAGGCACGATTGCCCCCCGGTCCAGACCCGCCCTACCTCCTGGCTTCTGCAATGGGAAAGATAAAGGGGGACTCTGATGGGCACAAATTGATGCAAGGGATGAAGGGCACACATGGACGCCTGGTGTTCCATGATAGGCATTAGTGTCCCCCATCAGAGCCCCCTCCAGCAGGTGTCCCCCCATCAGAGCCCCCTCCAGCAGGTGTACCCCCATCAGAGCCCCCCCAGCAGGTGTCCCCCCATCAGAGCCCCCCCAGCAGGTGTCCCCCCATCAGAGCCCTCCACAGCAGGTGTCCCCCCCATCAGAGCCCCCCACAGCAGGTGTCCCCCCCATCAGAGCCCCCTCCAGCAGGTGTCCCCCCATCAGAGCCCCCCCAGCAGGTGTCCCCCCCATCAGAGCCCCCCCAGCAGGTGTCCCCCCATCATAGCCCCCCACAGCAGGTGTCCCCCCCATCAGAGCCCCCCACAGCAGGTGTCCCCCCCATCAGAGCCCCCCACAGCAGGTGTCGTCCCATCAGAGCCCCCCCAGCAGGTGTCGTCCCATCATAGCCCCCCACAGCAGGTGTCCTCCCATCATAGCCCCCTCCAGCAGGTGTCCCCCCATCAGAGCCCTCCACAGCAGGTGTCCCCCCCATCAGAGCCCCCCACAGCAGGTGTCCCCCCATCAGAGCCCCCCACAGCAGGTGTCCCCCCATCAGAGCCCTCCACAGCAGGTGTCCCCCCCATCAGAGCCCCCCACAGCAGGTGTCCCCCCATCAGAGCCCCCCACAGCAGGTGTCGCCCCATCAGAGCCCCCCCAGCAGGTGTCCCCCATCATAGCCCCCCACAGCAGGTGTCCCCCCCATCAGAGCCCCCCACAGCAGATGTCCCCATCAGAGCCCCCCCCACACCAGGTGTCCCCATAGATCAGTACTTGTCCAATAGATCCCTGTAGCTCGGGTGCGCTGGGAGCAGAAGCACATTACAGGGGGCGGGGCATATGTGGCATCTTTGGTTACTAGGAGGGTGGCACTCGGAGAGCATTTCTGGGAGTGCACGGGGTGATTGGCAGCAGCTCCGGCCAACCCAGAAGCCTCTCATCACACCGCCTATGGGAGAAGAGCCGACACACACAGAGGGGGCGGGGCAGACAGGAGACTGCTCCATGCGCACCGGACAGAATTAATTAGTGGCGGAACGTGTCCTGGTACTAGGCTCCGCTGTGGTACCCAGCCCGGATTCTGGGTATGCGCTCTTGTCAGTTGCCAGCGGAGAGAGCAAGCGGGATGGGGAACCGCAGCACCCGCTACATGCGCTCCGCCTCTGGACACAGACAAGGAGGAGGGAGGGGAGCACTTTGGAGCTTCGGCGCCCCCACCTCTGCGGCGCCTGGGTGCGAAGCACCCAGTGCACCCTGCCTAGGATCGGCCCTGACCTTGAGTGTTCCAATGTTTCCCCATCGAGTTGACTTGTTGGACGGATCTCATGAATCTTCAATCCCTTCCTCCCTTCCCCTTCCTCCCTTCCCTTCCCCCTTCCCTTCCACCCTTCCCCTTCCTCCCTACCCTTCCCCCCTCCTCCTCTCCATATTACACGCCGTCACCCGCACACACAGACTTGTACCTTTGTAACTTATTTTTTTTTTTTCATTTAATAACTGAGGGAAGTTTTTCTTTGTGCCTTTCCCCGGCTCCATAGAATAGAATAGGAGTGAAGAGTACTTGTTGGGCACGGCGGCGTTTGAAGTGCTATTTTCCACGTCGGTCTTTGTAGAAGAAGAGCGCACTTCGCTTCCTCGGCACGAGAGTCGCCTCTCTCCGAGTTATTTCTTTCTTTGACTTCAGCTGAAAACGGAAAAAATGTTTTGCTTCACCTGAACGCGTGCCCCCCGCGGGTGGAAATAACCCTCCGCCAGCCAATCCGGAGGAGTGCGCTATTAAAGTCCAGTTTACAGAAAAACGACAAAACCGCAAATGTCTTCTTATTATTTCCGCCACAAATTGTTGCTTTTAACGGTAAGACGTACAAAGCGGGCGCAATGGAATTATGGAGGGATTTCGTTTGGAAAATGACATTAAATGGAAAAATAACGCGGCGTGAAGTGCGGTTCAGAAAGCTGGGCCAGTTTACGGTGATTGAGTACATCAGGTAATGATCATACCTTGAGGGATTATATATGAAAAATATCAGTTTCTTCTAGTACAGTATACACGATATTACCAAAAGTATTGGGACGCCGGCCTTTACACGCAACATGAACTTTAATGGCATCCCAGTCTTAGTCCATAGGGTTCAATGTTAAGTCCATAAGGTTAAGGGGTGTGTCTATGGGAAGGCGGTCCACAAGGTTTAGGGGTGTGTCTATGGACAGACAGTTCACAAGGCTAAGGGGTGTGTCCATGGGAATGTTTGACCATTTTTCCAGAATCATTTTTCCTATCAGGCGTTCAATCATAGAGGAAGAAGATGGGAAAAGATATCAAGGACTTGGAGCGTGGGGGACAGCGCTGACCCGAGACAGGCAAGTGCCGGGTGGGAGGGGGGCCACCCTGTCAGCAATTGATGGGGCAAACTGGCGGCAATTGATGGAGAAAACTGGTGGCAACTGATGGGGCAAACTGGCGGCAATTGATGGGGAAAATTGGCGGCAATTGATGGGGAAAACTGGTGGCAACTGATGTGGAAAACTGGTGGCAATTGATGGGGAAAACTGGTGGCAATTGATGGGGAAAACTGGTGGCAACTGATGGGGAAAACTGGTGGCAATTGATGGGGAAAACTGGTGGCAATTGATGGGGAAAACTGGTGGCAACTGATGGGGAAAACTGGTGGCAATTGATGTGGCAAACTGGCGGCAACTGATGGGGAAAACTGGTGGCAATTGATGGGGCAAACTGGCGGCAACTGATGGGGAAAACTGGTGGCAATTGATGGGGCAAACTGGCGGCAATTGATAAGGAAGACTGGTGGCAATTGATGGGGCAAACTGGCGGCAATTGATAAGGAAGACTGGTGGCAATTGATGGGGAAAACTGGCGGCAATTGATGGGGAAAACTGGTGGCAACTGATGGGGAAAACTGGTGGCAACTGATGGGGAAAACTGGTGGCAATTGATGGGGCAAACTGGTGGCAACTGATGGGGAAAATTGGTGGCAATTGATGGGGAAACCTGGTGGCAATTTATGGGGAAAACTGGTGGCAATTGATGGGGCAAACTGGCGGCAATTGATGGGGAAAACTGGTGGCAATTGATGGGGCAAAATGGCGTCAATTGATGGGGAAAACTGGTGGCAACTGATGGGGCAAACTGGTGGCAACTGATGGGGAAAACTGGTGGCAACTGATGGGGAAAACTGGTGGCAACTGATGGGGAAAACTGGTGGCAACTGATGGGGAAAACTGGTGGCAATTGATGGGGCAAACTGGCGGCAATTGATGGGAAAAACTGGCGGCAATTGATGGGGCAAAATGGCGGCAATTGATGGGGAAACCTGGTGGCAACTGATGGGGAAACCTGGTGGCAATTGATGGGGTACACTGGCGGCAATTGATGGGGAAAACTGGTGGCAACTGATGGGGAAAACTGGTGGCAACTGATGGGGCAAACTGGGAGCAATTGATGGGGAAAACTGGTGGCAATTGATGGGGCAAACTGGTGGCAATTGATGGGGAAAACTGGTGGCAACTGGTGGCAACTGATGGGGCAAACTGGCGGCAATTAATGGGGAAAACTGGTGGCAATTGATGGGCCACACGGGCGGCAATTAATGGGGAAGACTGGTGGCAATTGATGGGGCACACTGGCAGCAATTTATGGGTACAGTGGCTGCATTTGATGGGCACAGTGAGGCTACAATTGATGTTGTTTTTTTTTTAAGTTTGTTTGCGCCCCCCCAAAAAATTTTGAGCACCAGCCGCCACTGCATGTTACTAAAATTCTACACTATACTTGACCTGGTGGAATTTTTTTTTGTAATTCCCCTTTGATCTAAATCCACACATTTGATATTTTGAAGGAAACATTCCTATTGTTTCATAATTCTTATCAAACTTCTGCAACAAAGCACAGTATCATGGAACCAGCGAGGAGTCATCCATTAAGGAGATTAATCGCGTAATCATCATTAAAATCGAAGCAATGGAGATGATCGCGCCGCACAGCGCTTAAAAATCTCTGGTGTGGCACAGCTCATTAGAGACAATATGTTCCAAAACAGCCAATTAATGCCGTGCCATTAATCTCACAAAAATGGGTAATTAAGAGCTGCCTGTTGGGTCAGAACGACCTCACTTCCCGTACTGACACGGTGCTAAGTGGCTGCATTTGTCACACGGAGACGCCGCAGGTTCTTATCAGACATTCCAGGCTTCTTACAGTGAAAATTTAAACAAAAATCTTAATCTCAGGATCTCAAATATATACAGTACATACACTATATTGCCAAAAGTATTGGGACGCCTGCCTTGCGCATCAACTTTATTGGTATCCCAGTCTTAGTCCGGAGGGTTCAATATTGAGTTGGCCCCGCCCTTTGCAGCTATAACAGCTTCAACTCTTCTGGGAAGGCCGTCCACAAGGTTTAGGAGGGTGTCTATGTCCTCCATCCCCCCCGCCGCTATCTTCTGGGAGACACACCGGTCCCAGAAGACAGCAGGGACCAGTGAAATTGTGCAGGCCGCATAAGGAAACCAGGCTGTGAAGCCACAAGGCTTCACTTCCTGCTACCCTTACCGAAGATGGTGGTGCCTCCACCCGAGAGCCAAGGGCCAGATCAGGCGTGGCGCTTTAT
This sequence comes from Rana temporaria, assembly GCF_905171775.1. Classification (NCBI taxonomy): domain Eukaryota; kingdom Metazoa; phylum Chordata; class Amphibia; order Anura; family Ranidae; genus Rana; species Rana temporaria. The sequence continues at coordinate 161,174,612 of NC_053499.1, read as the reverse complement.
GAATTGGCGGCTGTTCTCTGGGATACACACAGTTCCCAGAATACAGCGAGGAGGAGAAGTGAGAAGATCACCGCGGAAGAGGAAGTGGCAGATTAGGACAATCTGCCTAGCAACCGCAATTTCTGGTAAGTAAAAATATTTAATTTTTTTTCTATTTTAATTTTTTTTTGAACATCTTTATGTAATTTTTATTTTTTTTGTTAGGGTGGACCTCCGCTTTAAATTGACAGATCTCCGTTCCGTGCCTCTCAGGAGTGATTGTGGGTGCCTCCGCTCCATCGTCCGCACGTGTGCGCCCACTAGTGGTCTTAAACCAGCCAACGTATACCTACGGCGATTTGCTCAGGCGAGCCAACCTGCCGCAGTATAACTGCGGCGGCTGGTCGTCTAGTGGTTACATTGTAGCAAAGTGTCATTTCTTCAGTGTTGTCACACGAAAAGATACAAGAAAAGATTTACAAAAATGTACTTACTTTTGTGAGATACTGTATATGTGAAAGATTCAAAAATTTGCCCCAGTAGGCAATTGGTTAGTGGTTACCATATATACTCGAGTATAAGCCAACCCGAATATAAGCCGAGGCACCTAATTTTACCACAAAAAAATGGGAAACTTATTGACTTGAGTATAAGCATAGGGTGTCCATCTGCATGCCTCACTGTGCCTCACTGTGTCCATGTGCATGCCTCGCTGTGTCCATGCCTCACTGTGCCAATGCCTCACTTTGCCTCACTGTGCCCATGCCTCACTGTGCCCATGCCTCACTGTGCCATGCCTCACTGTGTCCATGCCTCACTGTGTCCATGCCTCACTGTGTCCATGCCTCACTGGGCCCATGCCTCACTGTGTCCATGCCTCACTGTGTCCATGCCTCACTGTGTCCATGCCTCACTGTGTCCATGCCTCACTGTGTCCATGCCTCACTGGGCCCATGCCTCACTGTGTCCATGCCTCACTGTGTCCATGACTAGACCGACGTTTAACATGGGAGTCTATGGAAGGGGTTCCCGGGTTTGAAAAGTCAGTGCTCCCCAGCCATAGGTCCTCCAGACAGCAAACTTTGCCCACGTATAGAAGAGAAATGGGGCTACATGTGTGCCAAGGTTCCAAGGCCGGTTCCGGGTCCCCAAAGTCACCGGAGAAATTACCGTTTAACATGGGAGTCTATGGAAGGGGTGCCCAGCTTTGAAAAATCGGTGCTCCCCAGCCGTTGGTCTCCTGGCCAACAAACTTTGCACATGTGTGGATAACAAATAGGGCTACATGTGTGCCAAGTTCCAGGTCCAGGAAACCTACGACCGGCTGGTACCCGGTCCCCAAAGTTACCAGAGAAATTATCGTTTAACATGGGAGTCTATGGAAGGGGTGCCCGGCTTAAAAAAATCGGTGCTCCCCGGCCGTAGGCTCCTGGACAACAAACTTTGCACATGTGTGGATAACAAATGGGGCTACATGTGTGCCAAGTTCCTGGGTCCAGGGGACCTACGACCGGCTGGTACCGGGTCCCCAAAATTACCGGAGAAATGATCGTTTAACATGGGAGTCTATGGAAGGGGTGCCTTAGAGAGTGTATAGAGTATATACGGTATATAGAGAGTGTATAGAGTATATACGGTAAGTAAATCCCACGGTAATAAAAAGAAATGGGAAAAGTGGATTCATATAAAACACACTCCATACTTCCCCTTTATCTCTGATTTCCAATTGCTAATGACCCAATCCAGCTTATTCCCCCATAGCGGCATTCCACCACCTACCGCGCACGCCGGTTGTGCCGCCTATACTCTCATTTTGCTGTATTGTATTTGACAATTGTTGCCACCGGGACTTTTCTTTATTTCTATATTTTATTTAACATGCGCGGCGGCGTCTTGGATCTGCTTGTTAAACAACTGTCTTTAAATTGGATTAGAAGCGTCAGGATGGCGAGTCTCCAGAGGTCGGCCTGAACTCGGCGAATGACGGAGCTACGGAGCGATTCTGAGGAGCGAACCATACAAAGAATTTACTTGTTTTGATGTGCCGGTTGATGCCAAAACTTGCGGCGGCTAAAAAAAAAAAAAAAAAAAAATCCCAGCGCAGAGAGCTAATGAAAGGCGATCCTTCTCATTGTTCAGCCTAACAGCTGTGGAGCGCGCAGATATTTATAACCAGAGGCGAAAATGTTTTGTGGGTCACCTCCTGGGACTGAAATGAGAAGGCTGCAATCTTTCTTGACAAAACGCGCTGAACGCTTATCACTGCATGCCTAATAAGGAGCGCCGCTGCTACGTTATGGCTGCCGCTCGCCATCCTCCTGAAGAGATTCCTATCTGCGCTGCTTTTCTTATAGGCTGCCGTTCGCTCAACGCGCAATCCTTCGTCGCTCAACACGCAAACCTTCGTCATCCAACACGCAATCCTTCGTCGCTCAACGCGCAAACCTTCATCGCTCAACATGCAATCCTTCGTCGCTCAACGCGCAAACCTTCATCGCTCAACATGCAATCCTTCGTCGCTCAACACGCAAACCTTAGTCGCTCAACACGCAAACCTTCGTCGCTCAACACGCAATCCTTCGTCGCTCAACACGCAATCCTTCGTCGCTCAACGCGTAAACCTTCGCCGCTCAACACGCAAACCTTCGTCGCTCAACACGCAATCCTTCGTCGCTCAACACGCAAACCTTCGCCGCTCAACACGTAAACCTTCGTCGCTCAACACGCAAACCTTCGCCGCTCAACACGCAAACCTTCGTCGCTCAACACGCAATCCTTCGTCGCTCAACACGCAATCCTTCGTCGCTCAACACGCAAACCTTCGTCGCTCAACACGCAAACCTTCGTCGCTCAACACGCAATCCTTCGTCGCTCAACACGCAATCCTGCGTCGCTCAACAAGCAAACCTTCGCCGCTCAACACGCAATACTTTGTCGCTCAGAATATAAAAAACAAAACAAAGAAGAAGGTGTAAAAGTCCATGAAAAGGCCGTTGTTCTCATTGGCTCCTCACAGCCGCCAGGGAAGTGTGAAATCTCCTCCTTATTGGCCGATGAACATTTGCAGAGGAAATTGTTTTGAAGCCGAGAAGGACGAGATCTCCGTTTCCATCCGTTTGCGTCCTGGCCACCCAAATAATTGGACAAACGCCACGCGATACGGCGGTAGCAGCTTTGGGGAATTACAATGAAATTGCTCTCGGTCTTTGGGGAAAATGGTATAAATAGCAGTTACAGGGCCCAGCGGGGGAAGGGTTCTCAGGAGCGACACACGGCAAAATGATTTCCACTTCACCGCCGTGACCGAGGAATTATGGGAAAGGTTTTCCTTCATTTCTTAGAGCGACGCGTTTACATCGGGCTACGAAACTTGGGAGACGTCTTTTCCTTCCTGTTGGGTCTCATTCACACCACTTAAACACCAATAGCCAGATTCAGAGAGAGTTACGCCGGCGTATCAGTAGATACGCCAACGTAACTCGGAATCTGCGCCGTCCTAAGTTTAAGGGTATTCTCAAACTGAGATACACTTAAACCTAGCTAAGATACGACAGCCTGCGCCGTCGTATCTTAGGGTGCAATATTTAGGCTGGCTGCTAGGTGGCGCTTCCATTGAGTTCGGCGTAGAATATGTAAATCACTAGATACGCCTATCCACGAACGTACGTGCGCCCGTCGCAGTAAAGATACGCCGTTTATGTAAGGCATTTTCAGGCGTAAAGTTATTCCATCAAATAGCTGGACTAGTCATTGTTAAGTATGGCCTTCGTTCCCGCGTCGAAATGTGAAAAATTTATGTCGTTTGCGTAAGTCGTCCGTGAATAGGGCTGGACGTAATTTACGTCCAGCCCTAATAATCGTGATTCTAATTTTGGCCGGAATCTTGCAGCTCTACTAGCTTCTTGTGCTGCTTCTTCTACTTCTAGCCTAAGCTCTATTGTAGAGAAAAAGCAAGTCAATACCAAATCAATACCAATACCAATACCAAATCCTTACCAATACCAATTCAATACCAATACCAAATCAATACCAATACCAATACCAAATCCTTACCAATACCAATACCAATTCAATACCAATACCAAATCAATAATAATACCAAATCAATACCAATACAAAAGCAATACCAATACAAAATCAATACCAAACCAATATCAATATCAATACCAATACCAAATCAATACCAATACCAATTCAATACCAATACAAAAGCAATACCAATACCAAATCAATATCAATACCAATTCAATACCAATACCAAATCAATATCAATACCAAAGCAATACCAATACAAAATCAATACCAATACCAAATCAATACCAAATCAATATCAATACCAAATCAATACCAATACCAAATCAATACCAATACCGCTTTCACGAATACAATACATGTATTTGGTATTTATGAATGTATACAGCGCTGCATTCAGTTCAGCTTTATACTTGCAGAGGGAGGAGCCAATCCAGGTACAGTGGAGATTCTATTGGACGTCCCCAAAACCAGACGGAGCCAAAATGATAAAAAAAAAAAAAAAAAATCCACCAGCTGACGTCCACGAAAAATAGACAGCGCAGACGCCGGCGCGTACACAATTGCTTATTAAAATGCGCATTTCGGGGGTGGGGCGGCGCTGGAACATTTGCACATCTGTCTTCCTAAATGATTCTCATTAGCCAGCTGTAATTATGCAATGCATACAATTTTTTTTTTCAGAGGATGTATTTCATAGATGCGCCGCGGCGAGGACGCAGCAATTAGGCGTGTAAATATTGATCTAGAGCATTATGGCGTTAATCCTATTAAAAAAAAACGGAGGCGGCGTCGGAGGCAAATTAACCCCATCGGGACCCCCGCGAAAAAAGGGATCGTTTTCTTTAGCAATAGCAATGCGTGCGTATTATGCGAGACGCCGCTTATCCCCCCCGTGGTATGCGAAACGACGAGCTTCCGTCGCAAGCATCCATCTGAATACGAGATCGGAGACGCGCCTCTAAGTACCAATACTTTTGGGCTCCTGGGTAAAAAAATAAACAGCTCACGTCGTTAAAAAGCAAGATGAAGATTCCTTGCGCTGCCGCCGCTGCGAATACCCCCCGCGCGTGTAAGAGCGTTGGGCTCATGTCAGCAAATCCTTTTAAAACTCGATGCGCCTTGTAAATAATAAGCGAGCGATCCCCTTTGATATTGTTACATTGTGTCAAGTTTAAAGAGCGTTATTTCCGGCGTTACGCTGCTTGGCGAGCAGATGGTGGCGCATAAATATTAAATACAAGATGGTTGACGGACAAGCGAGGAGGCGGGAGACGCACGTCTGCGGGAAAAAAAAAAGAACCCGAGCGCGTGGCGCTTGTGACAGGCGTGACGCCCCGTAGATTGCACAAAGACTGCCATGGAGTTGGTCACTTAACCACTTAAGACCCGGACCAAAATGCAGGTAAAGGACCTGGCCAGGTTTTGTGATTCGGCACTGCGTCGCTTTAACAGACAATTGCGCGGTCGTGCGACGTGGCTCCCAAACAAAATTGGCGTTCTTTTTTTCCCACAAATAGAGCTTTCTTTTGGTGGTATTTGATCACCTCTGCGGTTTTTATTTTTTGCGCTATAAACAAAAATAGAGCGACAAGTTTGAAAAAAAATCAATATTTTTAACTTTTTGCTGTAATAAATATCCCCCAAAAATATATAAAAAACATTTTTTTTCCTCAGTTTAGGCCGATACGTATTCTTCTACATATTTTTGGTAAAAAAAATCGCAATAAGCGTTTATCAGTTGGTTTGCGCAAAATTGATAGCGTTTACAAAATAGGGGGATATTTTTATTGCATTTTTATATAAAAAAAAAATTTCCTACTAATGGCGGCGATCAGCGATTTTTTTCGTGACTGCGACATTATGGCGGACACTTCGCACAATTTTGACACATTTTTGGGACCATTGTCATTTTCACAGCAAAAAAATTCTTTAAAAATGCACCGATTACTGTGAAAATGACAGTTGCAGTTTGGGAGATAACCACAAGGGGGCGCTGTAGGAGTTAGGGTTCACCTAGTGTGTGTTTACAACTGTAAGGGGGTGTGGCTGTAGGTGTGACGTCATCGATTGTGTCTCTCTATAAAGGGGATGACGCGATCGATGCAGCCGCCACAGTGAAGAACGGGGAAGCTGTGTTTACACGTGGCTCTCCCCGTTCTTCAGTTCCGGGGACCGATCGCGGGACCCCAGCAACAATCGGGTCTGCGGGTCCCGCGGTCCCGGAGCTTCAGACCAGGTTGCGGGCGCGCGCCCGTGACCCACGGCTGGGTAGATGTACAGGACGTGCCGGTATGTCCATCTGCCCAGCCCTGCCATTCTGCCGACGTATATTTACAGGAGGCGGTCCTTAAGTGGTTAATGTTGATTGGACCCTGGGCAAAAACATTCTTGGGGCCCCTCCATGCAATTTCGCTCTGAGACGTACAATAAATATCAGCCAGACTTAAAATCAGTTCACTGTATCAGATCAGGCAGAGATTGCGATTGGTTGCTAGAGGTTACAGCGTATCATCACCACTTACTGACTGGTTGCTAGAGGTTACAGCACATGATTTCTTCTTGTTGATTGGTTGCTAGAGACTAATGTACAGTAATACTGCTCACTGATTGGTTGCCAGAGATTGGCACCACCGACTGGTGGTATATGTGCGCTTCACAAACAAATAGTAATAAATAAATAAGAGGTTACATCACATCATCTCTTTACTGCACAGGGTCTGCAGGTGAGTCACCTGTACACAACAATCGGGCACAGCTGGGCAGCATTAAAAGCAGCACTTCACACTGAGATATCAGGACACAGCACTGCAGGGCCGCTATCAGGGGGGTACAGGCAGTACACCTATAAGGGGCCCGGAGGTCTCCAGGGGCCCGGATGGCAGCCCCCTTTAAAAAAAAAAATATATATATATTTTTTTTTTAGGGGTCTGGAGGTTCCCAGGGGCCGGGAGGCCCACAGGGCCCCAGATGGCAACCCCCCATTTTTTTATTTATTTTTTATAAAAAAAAATATATATTTTTTAATATATTTCTATTTTATTTTTTATTAAAAGGGATAATTTAATTTTTTATTTTTTAGAGGTCCGGAGGTTTCCAGGGCCCCGGATGACAACCCCCTTTTTTTTATAAAAACAATCTTTTTTTTTTTTCTTTCTTTTTTTATAAATGTTTATTTTTTTATATATATTTTTTTTATTAAAGGGCCCCAGAGGTTTCTTTTTTTTTATTAAAGGGCCCCAGATTGCAACCCCCCTTTAAAAAAAAAATACATAAAAAAAAAATATATATATATTTAATTTCTTTTTATTAAAGGGCCCCCCGCTTCTCAATTTCAGGCGGCAGCCCCCCGGTTCTCTGCTCCAGGAGGGCCCATGCCTGAAGCTGTGTAAGGGGCCCCATAATTCCTGATGGCGGCCCTGACAGCACAGGACTAAAACTTCAAGAGACGAGGGAATTTAAACTGGGGTAGCTGACAAGTATGAGGCAGCCGCTTTGGGGCCCCACAACAACGACAGGGCCCAGGGCAGCTTCCCCTTTTGCCCCTGCCTTAAATACGGCCCTGAGACAGACCCACCAACCACCCAGTCTTGCAGCCCTAGCTCCTCCCGCATCGCATTGATGGCGCCGCCGTCCTTTCCGGATGTATGAATCGCCACAACACCTGTATTTGCATTGGTGATAAATATTTCATTCGCCACGTCTGACCGCGCTTAATCCATTTGTAGCGGAAATAGCGAAACGGATAATTCCGCCGCCCGAGCAACGCAAAAGCCTGGATACTCTTTTTACTGAGCAAACAAAAGTATTGATTGAGAAGGGAAAGGTCGGGATGAAAGGGAAGAAGACGCAGCGGCAGAACCGGGGGGGGGGGAGGAGGGGCAAGCAAAGTGCCCCCGGGGCTTAACTAAGATCAATCACGCCGCGCCCTTCGCAGAAAGAGATTTCAATGTCATGATCGGCGAGAGGAAGTAGAGCCCCGACCTGATCAATCATTCTGCTATTTTTATACTGAGCTCTGCGCTCCACGCATTCCGAGTGCCGCGGAGGTGAAATGGCGTCTCCATCAGGAAACCCCACAATGCCCACAGACTTCTCATCCCGATATACAGAAGATCCCGTCCTATGGAAGAAAGCGGAGATCCCTGGGATCCTACAGGCATAGTACATACTAATGGTCTCCAAACTGTGGCCCCCAGGGGTGAATGTGGCCCTGTGCTTGCCTTTATCCAACCTTTGGGGCACTATTCCTCCAACTGACACCAATGATGGGGCACTATTCCTCCAACTGACACCAATGATGGGACACTATTCCTCCCACTGACACCAATGATGGGACACTATTCCTCCCACTGACACCAATGATGGGACACTATTCCTCCCACTGACACCAATGATGGGACACTATTCCTCCCACTGATACCAATGATGGGACACTATTCCTTCCACTGACACCAATGATGGGACACTATTCCCCCCACTGACATCAATGATGGGACACTATTCCTCCCACTGACACCATCAATGGGACACTATTCCTCCCACTGACATCAATGATGGGACACTATTCCCCCCACTGACATCAATGATGGGACACTATTCCTCCCACTGACACCAATGATGGGACACTATTCCTCCCACTGACACCAATGATGGGACACTATTCCTCCCACTGACACCAATGATGGGACACTATTCCTCCCACTGACACCATCAATGGGACACTATTCCTCCCACTGACATCAATGATGGGACACTATTCCCCCTACTGACATCAATGATGGGACACTATTCCTCCCACTGACACCAATGATGGGACACTATTCCTCCCACTGACACCAATGATGGGACACTATTCCTCCCACTGACACCAATGATGGGGCACTATTCCTCCCACTGATACCAATGATGGGACACTATTCCTCCCACTGACACCAATGATGGGACACTATTCCTCCCACTGACACCAATGATGGGACACTATTCCTCCCACTGACACCAATGATGGGACACTATTCCTCCCACTGACACCAATGATGGGACACTATTCCTCCCACTGACACCAATGATGGGACACTATTCCTCCCACTGATACCAATGATGGGGCACTATTCCTCTCACTGATACCAATGATGGGACACTATTCCTCCCACTGACACCAATGATGGGACACTATTCCTCCCACTGACACCAATGATGGGACACTATTCCTCCCACTGATACCAATGATGAGGCACTATTCCTCCCACTGACACCAATGATGGGGCACTATTCCTCTCACTGATACCAATGATGAGGCACTATTGCTCTCACTGATACAATCTATGGGTCACTATTCCTTCCACTGACACCAATGATGGGACACTATTCCTCCCACTGATACCAATGATGGGACACTATTTCTTCCACTGACACCAATGATGGGACTTTGGTAAATAGCCCCCCCATCATGTCCATATTTCTTAGCATCCATCACCACTAGAGCTTCATAAAATCCCAGTCGCTTGTGCGGCCGCATCCACTGTTGCAGTCCAAACCCGCACCGGAAAATGTGCATTGGGCGGTGAAAGTCACGATCCGATTGGTTAGAGAAAGTTGCGATGTGAGGCGGCCCGGCGCTGACAGCCCCACGCTGAGCACTCGGCTCCGTCCTCCATAAATATCCGCGGCTTCAGCACTGCCTCCCTCCGCCCGCCGTATCAAAGATCCTCAAACATTTGCATGCAATCAAGACTAATTTCCAATTAAAATACTTTGTTGCGATGAAAGAAAATGAATTTAAATGTTAGCTCGGGGGATGGGTGAAGAACGAGGAGTGTCAGGTTTTATACAGCTCTTGAACTGCCGCCGCCTGAATCCTCGGGTGGGAGGGGTCGGCGTTCCGATAATATAATTAAAACTCTGTAATGGCAATTTTCAAATATACAAGACAGATGTTTATAGAGCCGTTGTCTGCAGCCCCCCGACGATGTTTGCCGTTGTCTGCAGCCCCCCTGACGATGGTTGCCGTTGTCTGCAGCCCCCCTGACGATGGTTGCCGTTGTCTGCAGCCCCCCCTGACCATGGTTGTCGTTGTCTGCAGCCCCCCCGACGATGGTTGCCGTTGTCTGCAGCCCCCCTGACGATGGTTGCCGTTGTCTGCAGCCCCCCCTGACGATGGTTGCCGTTGTCTGCAGCCCCCCCTGACGATGGTTGTCGTTGTCTGCAGCCCCCCCGACGATGGTTGCCGTTGTCTGCAGCCCCCCTGACGATGGTTGCCGTTGTCTGCAGCCCCCCCTGACGATGGTTGACGTTGTCTGCAGCCCCCCCTGACGATGGTTGTCGTTGTCTGCAGCCCCCCCGACGATGGTTGCCGTTGTCTGCAGCCCCCCCGACGATGGTTGCCGTTGTCTGCAGCCCCCCTGACGATGGTTGCTGTTGTCTGCAGCCCCCCTGACGATGGTTGCCATTGTCTGCAGCCCCCCCTGACGATGGTTGCCGTTGTCTGCAGCCCCCCCGATGATGGTTGCCGTTGTCTGCAGCCCCCCCGACGATGGTTGTCGTTGTCTGCAGCCCCCCTGACGATGGTTGCCATTGTCTGCAGCCCCCCCTGTATTCAAATTGGTACATTTTTGTAATTATTTTAAAACTATTTTGGAGGATTTTTTATTTCTTTTTCTATATACATTTTATTGAATTCTCCCTCTCTCTCATTAATACTTTATATAAATGTAGCACCCTCTAGTGTTGCAAGGTTGCAACAGTAGGTCAGTTTTCTGTAGTGTAGGAAAAATTTCAGGTTTGGCTTTTCAATTTTTTGCTAAACAAACCAAAAAAATAAATTTTGAAAAAAAATATACAAACAGTTTTCATAGTTTGTTATAAAATTTAGCAAACTGGTAATTTTTCTTCTTCAATGATGAGATTGCACTGATAGGTGGCCCCGAAGGGCAACGATGTGTGACTCTAATAGGTGGCACTGATGGGCACTGGTTAGCAGTATTGATGGGCACTGGTAGGTGACACTGGTGGGCACTGGTTAGCAGTATTGCTGGGCACTGATAGGTGGCACTGCTGGTCACTGGTTAGCAGTATTGATGGGCACTGGTAGGTGACACTGGTGGGCACTGGTTAGCAGTATTGATGGGCACTGGTAGGTGACACTGGTGGGCACCGGTTAGCAGTATTGATGGGCACTGGTAGGTGACACTGGTGGGCACTGGTTAGCAGTATTGATGGGCACTGGTAGGTGATACTGATGGGAACTGGTTAGCAGTATTGATGGACACTGGTAGGTGACACTGGTGGGCACTGATTACCAGTATTGATGGACACTGGTAGGTGACACTAGTGGGCACTGGTTAGCAGTATTGATGGGCACTGGTAGGTGACACTGGTGGGCACCGGTTAGCAGTATTGATGGGCACTGGTAGGTGACACTGGTGGGCACTATTTAGCAGTATTGATGGGCACTGGTAGGTGACACTAGTGGGCACTGGTTAGCAGTATTGATGGGCACTGGTAGGTGACACTGGTGGGCACTGGTTAGCAGTATTGATGGGCACTGGTAGGTGACACTGGTGGGCACTGGTTAGCAGTATTGATGGACACTGGTAGGTGACACTGGTGGGCACTGGTTAGCAGTATTGATGGGCACTGGTAGGTGACACTGCTGATTACTGGTTAGCATTATTGATGGGCACTGGTAGGTGACACTGGTGGGCACTGGTTAGCAGTATTGATGGGCACTGGTAGGTGACACTGGTGAGCACTGGTTAGCAGTATTGATGGGCACTGAGAGGTGACACTGGTGGGCACTGGTTAGCAGTGTTGATGGGCACTGGTAGGTGACACTGGTGGGCACTGGTTAGCAGTATTGATGGGCACTGGTAGGTGACACTGGTGGGCACTGGTTAGCAGTATTGATGGGCAGTCGTAGGTGACACTGGTGGGCACTGGTGCACATAGTGATTAGGGTGTGCCCAGGTACACCTGGCAAACCCCCTGCGCACGTCTATGTGTGTTTGAGTTGTGTCAATGCAATAGGCTGCGCACACCGATGCCAACCACACGCTATCCATAACTATAAAACAAAGTTTTGAGCTGACATACCCACTAAGCCCCTCCCCCTCCCTCACAGCAGCAACCAAGTTTCAGGCCAGAAATGGCGCCCCATCGGCTTGGAATCCTATCGCTGTTCGGAGCCGTTTGATAAAACAGACCTCTTTATCTTGCCGTGAAAAACATCATTATATAAAAGCGGAACGCATTAGCTGGGAACATTCAATTTTTGTAAACATCTTTTTTTTTTCCCCAGGAGCTACGGAGGATTTTATGATTTGATTATTTACTTTGTTCTGAAAAGACTCGCCGTCCGGCGGCGGCGGTGGGGCAGGCCGCCGCCAGCTTGCGTACAACGAGCTATTACAGTCATGATGCATTAGGCCGTTCGTCAAACACTCATTAATTGAATAAAAATATGCCCGCTATTACGGTCAGTCCGCGGCTATAAAAGGACCGACGGTAAAATAATTAATTGGTTTACATGCAAGCGGAAGATAAAGCAAAACAATGATGGCGGCAGAGAAGGAACGGCGAGTGCGGTACGATAATGCCGGGAGAAAAAGGAAGGGGGGAGGGGAGGGGAGCTATTTACAAGCTGATGGAAGTGATCAAATAGACATCATCTGTAAGGAGGATAATACCCTCCGATCGGGACGCACTGACCCAGACGGGCATTTCAGAGGAACGATTTCATGCAAGTTGATAAAAGAAATAAGTTATTTGGATCACTCGTCATTCAGACTCCGCACAAAGACCCCCCCCCCCCCCCCCCCGGCAAACGGAGCTTTTTCATGCACTTTTCTCTCCCGTTCCCAACAAAGCAGGCCCAGAGTCCTGTAGAAAATGCATTTTGCTGCATCTCCTTTTGCAAAAAGCCTATTGCGTACAGAGCTCAGTAGCTCAAGCTGGACACAGCAGATCACAGTTTGCGCTCCAATCAAACCCAGTTGTGTGACCGTAGCAAATTAATTTTCGCTATTATCACCCTAAAGTTCCTCCTCGCCAATCAGGAGGCAGGTCTGTGAGACCTGATTTCCACTTGGCCAAAGTGGTAGATTTTTGTTTCCTTGGTAGATCTTCCTTTCCCCGGTAGATCTTTGTTTCCCAGGTAGATCTTTGTTTCCCCGGTAGATCTTTGTTTCCTTGGTAGATCTTTGTTTCCCCGGTAGATCTTTGTTTCCCCGGTAGATCTTTGTTTCCTTGGTAGATCTTTATTTCCCGTGTAGATCTTTGTTTCCCCGGTAGATCTTTGTTTCCCCGGTAGATCTTTATTTCCCGGGTAGATCTTAATTTCCCGGTAGATCTTTGTTTCCCCGGTAGATCTTTATTTCCCGGGTAGATCTTTGTTTCCCCGGTAGATCTTTGTTTCCCTGGTAGATCTTTGTTTCCCGGGTAGATCTTCGTTTCCCGGGTAGATCTTTGTTTTCCAGGTAGATCTTCATTTCCCGGGTAGATCTTTGTTTTCCAGGTAGATCTTCGTTTCCCTGGTAGATCTTTGTTTCCCAGGTAGATCTTCATTTCCCGGGTAGATCTTTGTTTCCCCGGTAGATCTTTGTTTCCCGGATAGATCTTTGTTTCCCGGATAGATCTTTGTTTCCCCGGTAGATCTTTGTTTCCCGGATAGATCTTTGTTTCCCGGGTAGATCTTCGTTTCCCGGGTAGATCTTTGTTTTCCAGGTAGATCTTCATTTCCCGGGTAGATCTTTGTTTTCCAGGTAGATCTTCGTTTCCCTGGTAGATCTTTGTTTCCCAGGTAGATCTTCATTTCCCGGGTAGATCTTTGTTTCCCCGGTAGATCTTTGTTTCCCGGATAGATCTTTGTTTCCCGGATAGATCTTTGTTTCCCCGGTAGATCTTTGTTTCCCGGATAGATCTTTGTTTCCCGGGTAGATCTTCGTTTCCCGGGTAGATCTTTGTTTCCCTGGTAGATCTTTGTTTCCCTGGTTAGATCTTCGTTTCCCTGGTAGATCTTTGTTTCCCAGGTAGATCTTTGTTTCCCTGGTAGATCTTTGTTTCCCCGGTTAGATCTTTGTTTCCCCGGTAGATCTTCGTTTCCTCAGTAGATCATTGTTTCCCAGTTAGATCTTTGTTTCCCCGGTAGATCTTCGTTTCCCTGGTAGATCTTTGTTTCCTGGGTAGATCTTCGTTTCCCGGGTAGATCTTTGTTTCCCCGGGTAGATCTTCATTTCCCGGGTAGATCTTCGTTTCCCGGGTAGATCATTGTTTCCCCGGTTAGATCTTTGTTTCCCCGGTTAGATCTTTGTTTCCCCGGTAGATCTTTGTTTCCCGGGTAGATCTTCGTTTCCCAGTTAGATCTTTGTTTCCCCGGTAGATCTTTGTTTCCCGGGTAGATCTTCGTTTCCCGGGTAGATCTTTGTTTTCCAGGTAGATCTTCATTTCCCGGGTAGATCTTTGTTTTCCAGGTAGATCTTCGTTTCCCTGGTAGATCTTTGTTTCCCAGGTAGATCTTCATTTCCCGGGTAGATCTTTGTTTCCCCGGTAGATCTTTGTTTCCCGGATAGATCTTTGTTTCCCGGATAGATCTTTGTTTCCCCGGTAGATCTTTGTTTCCCGGATAGATCTTTGTTTCCCGGGTAGATCTTCGTTTCCCGGGTAGATCTTTGTTTCCCTGGTAGATCTTTGTTTCCCTGGTTAGATCTTCGTTTCCCTGGTAGATCTTTGTTTCCCAGGTAGATCTTTGTTTCCCTGGTAGATCTTTGTTTCCCCGGTTAGATCTTTGTTTCCCCGGTAGATCTTCGTTTCCTCAGTAGATCATTGTTTCCCAGTTAGATCTTTGTTTCCCCGGTAGATCTTCGTTTCCCTGGTAGATCTTTGTTTCCTGGGTAGATCTTCGTTTCCCGGGTAGATCTTTGTTTCCCCGGGTAGATCTTCATTTCCCGGGTAGATCTTCGTTTCCCGGGTAGATCATTGTTTCCCCGGTTAGATCTTTGTTTCCCCGGTTAGATCTTTGTTTCCCCGGTAGATCTTTGTTTCCCGGGTAGATCTTCGTTTCCCAGTTAGATCTTTGTTTCCCCGGTAGATCTTTGTTTCCCGGGTAGATCTTCGTTTCCCAGTTAGATCTTTGTTTCCCGGGTAGATCTTCGTTTCCCCAGTAGATCATTGTTTCCCCGGGTAGATCTTTGTTTCCCCAGTAGATCTTTGTTACCCCGGTTAGATCTTTCTTTCCCCGGTAGATCTTCGTTTCCTGAGTAGATCTTCGTTTCCCCGGTAGATAATTGTTTCCCGGTTAGATCTTTGTTTCCCGGTTAGATCTTTGTTTCCCCGGTAGCTCATTGTTTCCCGGGTAGATCTTTGTTTCCCCGGTTAGATCTTTGTTTCCCGGGTAGATCTTTGTTTCCCCGGTAGATCTTCGTTTCCCCGGTAGATCTTTGTTTCCCTGGTTAGATCTTTGTTTCCCCGGTTAGATCTTTGTTTCCCGGTTGGTTGATCTTTGTTTCCCTGGTTAGATCTTTGTTTCCCCGGTAGATCTTCGTTTCCCCGGTAGATCTTTGTTTCCCTGGTTAGATCTTTGTTTCCCCGGTAGATCTTTGTTTCCCTGGTTAGATCTTTGTTTCCCCGGTTAGATCTTCGTTTCCCGGTTGGTTGATCTTTGTTTCCCTGGTTAGATCTTTGTTTCCCCGGGTAGATCTTTCTTTCCCCGGTAGAGGTGCGTTTTAAATGCTGCAGAGTTTTATGTCTGGCTTCTTCTTAGAGTTCTTCTTAAAAAAAGAAAAGAGTTCTAACAATGGAAATGAGTTTCAAAGCGACGGCTTGGCTCCTGATTTCGAGGCACCGCAGTCACGGTAAATATGAATATTTCAAAGTTTTAAAGCGTTTGTGAAATGCGGGGATCGTTCACTGTAAAGATTAATATCTTTTCATTAAAAGAAGGAGAGCGCACGGAGAGTTTAACATTTGCATATAGATAGAGTCAAGTAATAGGTGTATTGAGTGCTTAAAGATGCTTATTACCACACAAAAAAAGGAGAAAGATGAAGAACGAAGTCCTTATTTTTGTCCGTCTGTCAGAGCGGACAACATAAAAACAAATGAAGAGCGCACATTTCATCTGGCTGCCCGCTGGGATGGAAAGTTTTATCTACAAAGAACAATGCCGTTCAAATAGCAGCAAGTGAATTTCGGCTGCAAGTCCTTCTGGGAAGTCCCCGGAGCTGTTTGTGTGGAATGCAGGCGGCTGCTTAACATGCAGAATGACACCGCCGGACTAATTAGAAGGGACAACAGGTCCTCCGCTGCAGGACAACTTCACCGAGCCGGAGAGAGGATCGGCCATTTGCATAAACCTTAATTGAGGGACACTTGATGCTTATCAGCTCTGGAGCCCGGGGCCAGGCTGTGTCGGAGCAAGACGAAACGTGTTCTACTGGCAATGTGTTCTACCGCCCCCCCCCCCCATCCATGCATCCGGCCCCCTGATCTACATATCAGTGGCACCGAACCATAGATTCGGTGGGGTGTTCAAAAAAGGGTGGCCTCGGAGCGCCGAGCATTGTGCTCCAAGCCCACCCAGTTGTGTGACCATAGCAAATAAACTGGCACTATTATCACACTACCGGGTAGATCTTTGTTTCCCCGGTAGATCTTTGTTTCCTAGATAGATCTTTATATGCCCTGTAGATCTTTGTTTCCCCGGTAGAGCTTTGTGATCTTTGTTTCCCCAGTCGATCTTTGTTTTTTCCCTGAAAGATCTTTGTTTCCCCAGTAGCTCTTTATTTCCCGGGTAGATCTTTGTTTGCCAGGTATATCCTTGTCTCCCCCGTAGATCTTTGTTTCCCCAGTAGATCTTTGTTTTCTTGGTAGATCTTTGTTTCCCAGGTAGATCTTTGTTTCCCAGGTAGATCTTTGTTCCCCAGTAGATCTTTGTTTCCCCGATAGATCTTTGTTTCCCCGGTAGATCTTTGTTTTCCCGGCAGATCTTTGTTTTCCCAGTAATTCCTTGTTTCCCCAGTAGCTCTTAGTTTACTGGGTAGATCTTTGTTTTCCCGGTAGATCTTTGTTTCCCCGGTAGATCTTTGTTTCCCTGGTAGATCTTTGTTTCCCCCGGTAGATCTTTGTTTCCCCCGGTAGATCTTTGTTTCCCCCGGTAGATCTTTGTTTCCCCGGTAGATCTTTGTTTCACCGGTAGATCTTTGTTTCCCTGGTAGATCGTTGTTTCCCCGGTAGATCTTTGTTTCCCTGGTAGATCTTTGTTTCCCCGGTAGATCTTTGTTTCCCCAGTAGATCTTTGTTTCCCCGGCAGATCTTTGTTTTCCCAGTAATTCCTTGTTTCCCCAGTAGCTCTTAGTTTACTGGGTAGATCTTTGTTTTCCCGGTAGATCTTTGTTTCCCCGGTAGATCTTTGTTTCCCTGGTAGATCTTTGTTTCCCCCGGTAGATCTTTGTTTCCCCCGGTAGATCTTTGTTTCCCCCGGTAGATCTTTGTTTCCCCGGTAGATCTTTGTTTCACCGGTAGATCTTTGTTTCCCTGGTAGATCGTTGTTTCCCCGGTAGATCTTTGTTTCCCTGGTAGATCTTTGTTTCCCCGGTAGATCTTTGTTTCCCTGGTAGATCTTTGTTTCCTTGGTAGATCTTTGTTTCCCCGGTAGATCTTTGTTTCCCCGGTAGATCTTTGTTTCCTTGGTAGATCTTTGTTTCCCCGGTAGATCTTTGTTTCCCCTGTAGATCTTTGTTTCCTTGATAGATCTTTGTTTCCCCGGTAGATCTTTGTTTGCTTGGTAGATCTTTGTTTCCCCGGTAGATCTTTGTTTCCCCGGTAGATCTTTGTTTCCCCAGTAGATCTTTGTTTCCCCAGTAGATCTTTGTTTCCACGGTAGATGTGTTTTAACTGCTGTAGAGTTTTGTGTCTGGCTTGGAGTTCTCCTTAAAAAAAAGAAAAGAATTCTAACAATGCAAATTAGTGGCGGCCCATCCATAGAGGGCACACGGGCACCCCCTCCCCCCATGCATGCATCCGGCCCCCTGATCTATGTATCAGTGGCACCGAACTATGGATTCCAATGCGGCGGAGTGCACAAAAAAGGGTGGCCTCGGAGCACAGAGCATTGCGCTCCAAGCCCACCCAGTTTTGTGACCGCAGCAAAAAAAAGAGCTGCAGAGGCGGGTTCGGGACCTTCGGCGTGCCAGAACCCGTTAGGAAGAAGTACATTCTCTTGCCGTGTTCAGGGTTAGATTTTGGCTGACATAAAAAAAATAAAAATGTAAATGGAAATAAAGACAGCGTGGCTTTCATCTGCCGCTCGGAATGACAGAGCATGAAATAATACCGGCAAAGACATGAAACGCATTTCGTTTTCTCTCCAAGGAAATGAGTGGAAGTCAAGCGGAAGGAATCCATAGAAGCAGAACAGGAGGAGAGAAAATCCTAATCATACTACTTCATTTCTTGTACCTGGGAGAACCTGCAGCATGGCAGCCAATAGGGAAGTATAGGTCCCGCCATGACCCCTGCTGGAAAGGTATGATGTAGATGTAGATGAGGGCAACACTTTTTGATAGATAGTGAATTTTATATACAATTATATAGATCAGATCAAAATAAGGGACAAATAAGGAGGAAAGAGGGACAGAGGGACTTTGTTCCAAATCGGGCACAGTCCCTCGAAATCCGGGACAGTTGGGACCTACCCCAACCCCAACTCTAACCCCAACCCCAAACCCTAAACCCTAACCCCTAACCCTAGCTGACCTATAAACTTTAAACTCTAGCGGTGGCCGCTCCATTAGGGGCACAGGGGTGCAAACCCCTCTAATCCATGCACCTGGCCCAGGGCCATCTTAGTGCAAGGGCACTGCCCAGGGGCCAAAGGTACAATAATCTTGCATTACATCGTACTTGCCAACTGTCCCGGATTTGCTGGGACAGTCATGCTTTTTACTAAACTGTCCCTATAGGGTCGTGTCCCGGGAAGTGTCCCAGAACTTATACTGTGCCCTCCTGATCCCAGTGTTGTCTCCTCCTGACAACCCCTCTACTGTCCCCTCTTCCATTCCCCCTTGTACTGCGCCCTTTGTGTTGACTAATCTTTGATTTGTGGAATGTTTTCCTTTTGTAAAAATCGATTTAATTGAAAGTACTAATGAATATCTGTTTAATTAAAAAAATTGAGTGGGGGTCCCCCCAAATTCCATACCAGGTCCATCAGGTCTATGGATATTAAGCTGATTGGCTAACATGCACAGCTCCACAAGATTTTCCACTCTTCAGTTTTTAGTAAATCGACTTCTATATATTTTTTTTCTAATCCTGACACAAAGAGATTGAGCTGTCTGGTCCAACCGCCGTCCATAATGGACTTCCAGAGTGAAAAAGTTTTGAAGGTGCGCTGCCACGTGTGACAAACGGTCGCCTGTTCCCGGGTCTGAGTTCCTTTAGGCGACTCGCTCAGATTCCCAATATATCACCCGGTGCAGAACTGACATTCCTCGGAGTGAGAAAGAAAAATAACACTTTCTCAACACCTGCCACATGCAATGTCCGCTATTTATTGAGACAGAGCTGCAGCTACTACGAAAATCAAACCAGACATTTCCCTTTCCTCGCTGTTAGTAGAGGTGACGGGATTTTCTAATGCTGGGAAGAGAGAAAAGAAGGTCAATATAAGAGACGTAACTAGAACCTTCAGGGGCCCCCGGTGCAAGAAACTTTTCACCCCACCCCTCGGGGGCTTAATCAGAGAGGTCCTCTATAACAAAAGCCCTACTTTCGAGGCCTAATCTGAAAGGACCTCTATAACTAAGCCCCGGAGGTGAGACGAAACACGTCATTGGACATAGCCAAAGGGGCCACTGACACGTTTTGCACCACCCTTGGGGCTTGATCAGAGAGGTCCTCTATAACTAAGCCCCGGAGGTGAGACGAAACACATCATTGGACATAGCCAAAGAGGCCACTGACATGTTTCGCACCACCCTTGGGGCTTGATCAGAGAGGTCCTCTATAACTAAGCCCCAGAGGTGAGACGAAACACATCATTGGACATAGCCAAAGGGGCCACTGACATGTTTCGCACCACCCTTGGGGCTTGATCAGAGAGGTCCTCTATAACTAAGCCCCGGAGGTGAGACGAAACACATCATTGGACATAGCCAAAGGGGCCACTGACACGTTTCGCACCACCCTTGGGGCTTGATCAGAGAGGTCCTCTATAACTAAGCCCCGGAGGTGAGATGAAACACGTCATTGGACATAGCCAAAGGGGCCACTGACACGTTTCGCACCACCCTTGGGGCTTGATCAGAGAGGTCCTCTATAACTAAGCCCCGGAGGTGAGATGAAACACGTCATTGGACATAGCCAAAGAGGCCGCTGACATGTTTCACCCTACATTTGGGGCTTAATCAGAGAGGTAGCTTATGACTAAGCCTCGGGGGTCGGACAAAAAGTGCCAGTGGGTGTGGCCTAAGAGAAGCTGAGGTTGTTTCTTCACCAAAATGTAACATTATTACATTACTTTAAGGTGCAGGCATGTGGCATGACCACACTACATGGATAGCACGCTTCCTGAACGGGCTTCCCACATGCCCGCACCCTCTCAACTAGTAAATCACCGGAGCAATTTTTAGCACTTCAAGCTAAAACGGGTCGCAGTAATCACAATGCCACCAATCGCAATTTCAAACAGATACAAAAATAAACCTATCCGGACCACGCGCGACACAAGAACAACAGCAACCAGACTATGCCAGGATCCTACAATGAGGGCGGGCGACGCCTCTCCTTCCATGATGAAGTCAGAGATGAAATCTTGCTGCGTCTTTAACTAAATCAACTCCGTCTCCACCCCAATTGTCATTTGTGCCGGCTGTCAGATGCCGACTTGCAAATTTATCTTAATGCGAATCTTAATGAATGCAATTATACTATCAGCTCCTCACACCCAATAAATCACGGGAGCCGCGCCACCAACGCAACCCAACGGTTCATCTCCTCCAAAAATCGCACACAGCGTTCCCTCGTATTCAGGCAGCCGGTAGCGAACGTTACTTACTTCGCGGTCCAGCATCGCCGGGGACACCACCGTGACAATGTCGCCCTTTTCAGGGTCGATGTAGAACATGTTAGGCGAGGGCTTGTCGGGCGTTTGCTTGAGGATATTGTAGCGCAGAACGGCGTTGTCAGTTGTGGGGTCGTCCGCATCAAACGCCAGCATGTTCATCACTGTGGTACCTGAGGACGAGAAATGAAAATAGAGCGGTGGGTTAGCGAGGCTTTGTGCCGGGAAACGTTTTCTATTTTTACCTTAAAATGTGACTTTACCTTTACGATGAAAAATAAAAAAGGAGAGAGAACAATCGTGATAAATCCCTCGGCGTGCCAGACTTCACTTTTTCCACATTTTTTACAGTACAGCTTTATTCCAAAAATGGATTCAATTAATTATTTGTCTCAAAATTCGACAAACAAACCCCCATAATGACGCAAATTTATTAAAAAAACAAAACAAACATGTACATAAGTATCACAGGCTCCTCCCATGTACATAAGTATCACAGGCTCCTCCTATGTACATAAGAATCACAGACTCCTCCCATGTACATAAGTATTACAGGCTCCTCCCATGTACATAAGTATCACAGACTCCTCCCATGTACATAAGTATTACAGGCTCCTCCCATGTACATAAGTATCACAGGCTCCTCCCATGTACATAAGAATCACAGACTCCTCCCATGTACATAAGTATTACAGGCTCCTCCCATGTACATAAGTATCACAGACTCCTCCCATGTACATAAGTATCACAGGCTCCTCCCATGTACATAAGTATCACAGGCTCCTCCCATGTACATAAGAATCACAGACTCCTCCCATGTACATAAGAATTACAGGCTCCTCCCATGTACATAAGTATCACAGGCTCCTCCCATGTACATAAGTATCACAGGCTCCTCCCATGTACATAAGCATCACAGGCTCCTCCCATGTACATAAGTATCACAGGCTCCTCCCATGTACATAAGTATCACAGGCTCCTCCCATGTACATAAGTATCACATACTCCTCCCATCTACATAAGTATCACAGGCTCCTCCCATGTACATAAGTATCACAGGCTTCTCCCATGTACATAAGTATCACAGGCTCCTCCCATGTACATAAGTATCACAGGCTCCTCCCATGTTCATAAGTATCACAGGCTCCTCCCATGTACATAAGTATCACAGGCTCCTCCCATGTACGTAAGTATCACAGGCTCCTCCCATGTACATAAGTATCACAGGCTCCTCCCATGTACATAAGCATCACAGGCTCCTCCCATGTACATAAGTATCTCAGATTCCTTTTTATGTACATAAGTATCACAGGCTCCTCCCACGTACATAAGTATCACAGGCTCCTCCCATGTACATAAGTATCACAGGCTCCTCCCATGTACACAAGTATCACAGGCTCCTCCCATGTACACAAGCATCATAGGCTCCTCCCATGTACACAAGTACCACAGACTCCTCCCATGTACACAAGTATCACAGGCTCCTCCCATGTACACAAGTATCACAGGCTCCTCCCATGTACACAAGTACCACAGACTCCTCCCATGTACATAAGTATCACAGGCTCCTCCCATGTACATACGTATCACAGACTCCTCCCATGTACACAAGTATCACAGGCTCCTCCCATATACACAAGCATCACAGGCTCCTCCCATGTACATACGTATCACAGACTCCTCCCATACACATAAGTATCACAGGCTCCTCCCCTCAATACTTTGGTGAAGCTCCTTTGGCACCATATACATCCTCAAGTCTTTCTGAGTATTGATGCTACAAGCTCGGCACTCCTATTTTTGGGCAGTTTCTCCCATTCTTCTTCTTTGCAGGACCTCTCAAGTTCCATCAGGTTGGATGGGGAGCGACGGTGCACAGCCATTTTCAGATCTGAATGTGAATGGGGAGTGATTTTATCGTTATCAATCAGATGCTGCACCTGCAGGGCTCTAATGAGTAAGTGCCTCCCTTTGGGAGTATCTCACCAAAAATAAAAATAGAATTGTTGCAGGGGATGCCCAAAATCTGACTTCTGGGAAAATCAGTGAGCAGGAAATTACATTTCTCGGGAGGACGCTCTGTATACCATCTGTGTACAGAGCACCTTCAGGTGGCCATATTGCATTTTACAGAAAATTACAGCGGCTGCAGGATGGAAAGGAAATTTAATTTTTAACAACATTCAATTACAATATGACATGTGTAGCAATTGTATACACTTTGGGCCAGATTCACGTAGATCTGCGGCGGCGTAACGTATCGCATTTACGTTAGGCCGCCGCAAGTTTTACGGGCAAGTGCTTGATTCACAAAGCCCTTGCCTGTAAAGTTGCGGCGGCGTAGCGTAAATCCCCCAGCGCAAGCCCGCCTAATTCAAATCATCCGGGTAGGGGGCGTGGATCATTTAAATTAGGCGCGTTCCCACGCCGAAGGTACTGCGCATGCGCCGTTCCTTAAATTTTCCGACGTGCATTGCGCTAAATGACGTCGCAAGGACGTCATTGGTTTCGACGTGAACGTAAATGGCGTCCAGCACCATTCAGGGACGACTTACGCAAACGACGTAAAATTTTCAAATTGCGAAGCGGGAACGATTGCCATACTTAACATTGGATACGCCACCTAGGGGGCATGTTTATCTTTACGCCGCGTATCTCTTACGGAATCGGCGTAAATGTACTGCGACGGGCAAGCGTACGTTCGTGAATCGGCGTAATGACTCATTTGCATATTCTACGCCGACCGCAATGGAAGCGCCACCTAGCGGCCAGCGTAAATATTGCACCCTAAGATACGACGGCGCAGGCGGTCGTATCTTGGGCATGTTTAAGTGTATCTCAGTTTGAGAATACATTTAAACATACGACGGGCTTAGATTCTGAGTTACGTCGGCGTATCTGCTGATACGCCGGCGTAACTCTTTATGAATCTGGCCCTTAATTTCTTCTTTTTTTTTTTAATTAGCAATTTTTATTTTCCCCAGGAAAGTGGAGTTAACTTATCCCATTGACGATGCTCAAATCTCCATTTAAATCTGATACAGAACATATTGCTACATAAACATAAAAAAGAAACAAAAGAAAAAAACACATATAAAAAAACATAAAAAAGAAAAAAAAAAAAAAAAAAAAAAAAGAAGAACAAAAGAAAAAAACATAAAAGAGAAGAACAAAAGTAAGCGCTTTGGTAGGACACCCCCCCAAAGTCGCGTCAGAACAGCGGCGGCCATATTTACATCTAACGCCGGCGCCCGGTGTGCTCCTTCCTGCAGGATAATGGAGTTTCATGAAGGTTATTTGACCATGAAGAGGCGTCTTAATTATAAGTTTATTTTCGGAGTGATTACAGGCCGGGGCGCGCGGCGTGCGCGGTATACACAGATACGGCACATTTATTTAACAAGCCTGATTAATATGCAAGTGTACATTTGCAGAGAGCATTGCATTAGCCTCATGTAGGGCTTTGAATAAGGCTCCCGTTGTTCCTTCGCTCCGACTCATTCCGCCTTTCATTACCAATAGAAGAATCTGCTGCGACGCTGACCCCCTCTGATCCGGGGGTAATTACCACTGCACTCCGGAGTCGCCCGCACATACAGACGACCGGGGCGCCAAGAGGTGAAACTGATAAACGCCACGGCGTCCTAATGATGGCGCGACACTTTCTTCAAAAGAAGTCTCTCGATACGCTGGTTCTTGGTGTGAGGACCGTGGTGCCGAGCTCCCAACTGGCCTTCATTTGAAACCAAACCAAAGGAGAAATGCCATCTTACATTAGTAGTCCATTGAAAATTGCCCTCTTATATTTGTGGTCCTTTGAAAAGTGCCCTCTTATATTAACGGTCTATTGAATAGCGCACTCTTGAATTGGTGGTCCATTGAATGGTGCCCCTCTTACATTGGTGGTTTATTGAAGGATGCCCTCTTACATTAGTGCCCATTGAAAAGTTCCCCTTTTAACATTAGTAGTCTATTGAAAAGTGCCCTCTTATATAAGTAGTCCATTAGAAAGTGCCTCCTACATTAGTGGCTCATTGAAATGTGTCTTCTTATATTTGTGGTCCATTAAAAAAGTGCCCTCTTATATTAATTGTCTATTGAATAGTGCACTCTTGAATTGGTGGCCCATTGAATGGTGTCCTCTTACGTTGGTGGTCTTTTAAAAAATGCCCCCTTACATTTGTGGCCCATTGAAAAGTGCCTTCTTACATTAGTAGTCCTTTGAAAAGTGGCCTCCTACATTAGTGGCTCATTGAAATGTGTCTTTTTCTATTTGTGGTCCATTGAATAGTACCCTCTTACAATAGTGGTCTATTAAAAAGTGTCCTCCCACATTAGTGGTCCATTGAATAGTACCCTCTTATATTAGTGGTCTACTGAAAGGTGCTTTTTTTACATTAGCGATCCATTGAAAAGTACCCTCTTACATTAGTGGTCCATTGAATAGTACCCTCTTATATTAGTGGTCTACTGAGAAGTGCCCCTTTGCATAAGTGGGCCATTGAAACGTATGCGCTTATATTAGTGGTTCATTGAAAAGTGGCCTCTTACATTACTGGTCCATTGAAAATGACCCTCTTATATTGGTGGTCCATTAAATAGTACCCTCTTATATTAGCAGTCTATTGAAAAGTGGCCACTTACATTACTGGTCCATTAAAAAGTGCCCCCTTACATTGGTGGTCCGTTGAATAGTGCCCTCTTACATTAGTGGTCTATTCAAAAGGTGCCCTTTTGCATTAATGGCCCATTGAAATGTGTCCTCTTATATTAGTGGTTCACTGAAAAGTGCATTTTTACATAAGGTATCTATTGAAAACTGCCCCGTTACATTAGTGGCCCATTGAAAAGCGTCCTCTTAGATTGGTGGTCCATTGAAAAGCGTCCACTTAGATTGGTGGTCCGTTGAAATGTGTCCACTTATATTAGTGGTCCATTGAAAAGTGCCCTCTTAGATTGGTGGTCCATTTAAAAGTGCCCTCTTAGATTGATGGTCCATTGAAAAGCGTCCTCTTAGATTGGTGGTCCATTGAAAAGCGTCCTCTTAGATTGGTGGTCCATTTAAAAGTGCCCTCTTAGATTGGTGGTCCATTTAAAAGTGCCCTCTTAGATTGGTGGTCCATTGAAAAGTGCCCTCTTAGATTGGTGGTCCATTGAAAAGTGCCCTCTTAGATTGGTGGTCCATTGAAAAGCGTCCTCTTAGATTGGCGGTCCGTTGAAATGTGTCCACTTATATTAGTGGTCCATTGAATAGTACCCTCTTATGTTTGTGGTCCATTGAATAGTACCCTCTTATGTTTGTGGTCCGTTGAATAGTACCCTCCTACATTAGTGGTCCTTTGAAAAGTGCCCGCATGGCACTGTTCTGTGTGGCTTCCCTGCGGGTGCCTTTTCCACAGGCACAGCAAATGAATGGTCGCTGTGCCCACACAAACTCACCCGCACAGAGACGCAAATATGTGAACCCAGACACTTTTAACATTTTTAGTTTTCAAGATTTGTGTATCGATTTATAAAATGTTTAGTATTTTCCTGCTATTGGTGCTCAGCTTTCAGCACAGACTTGTTCACGTATTTATTTTCGTTCTTTTCATACATTATAATTGATGTCGCTTCTTACTGATGCATTTTTTTTTTCTTTAGCTTTAATTGTGACTTTAAAAAATAAAATAAAAACATTTAAGGCTAAATAAGTACCTTCTCTATTCTTCAGAGTATTGTGGCCAAATCCCACATTCCTGTTGCTGCGCATGGACTGTGTGTGAGGTGGTGGGGGCTGGGAGGGGGGGTGTAAGGTCCTACGAGACATAAGCATGTGTGGTGAGGACTTCTTGACAGTCTTCCCGGCTCTGTAGTAAGAAGTCTGAGACTTTGAGTTTCACCTCCAGTGACACCATCGGCCGCGCTCCGCAATTCACACCTCCCTCGCTTTATTGCTTGATGATATTGCTACTAGTGGAAGAATATTGATTCCTCACCTCCTCCCGGGAGCTGAACCTTTCTTGTCATTCAGCGTGAAAGGGGTTGGAGTGCAGTTGGTGCGGAGAAGTGGAAGAACTGAGTTGACAAGTGGACTGAAAATGAAAAGGCCGGCACAAGAAGGAGGATTCGTTTTTCAGAAGCAGAAGATCTGCACTGGCAGGGCCGATCCTAGGCACGGTGCACAGGGTGCTTTGCACCCAGGCGCCTGCAGAAGTGGGGGCGCCGTAGTGCCAGAGTTCTCCCCTCCCTCCTTCTCTCCTTGTTTGTGTCCGTCCAGATCCCGCAGACCTCCAGAGACAGCAGTATGCATCTCTCTATGGATCCAGAAAAATGTGTATATCCAGGGCGCTCCAAGAATTTGAATCCTGACAGATAAAGTCTGTGTTGGAGAGGGTAGCAGATCTTCACACACTTTAGGCAGCACTCAGGGAGACAAGCAATCCCTAATGGGAACAGAAAAACAAACAAGGCGCCTCTAAGTGCAGAAATATAAAACTTTTAATATCCCCTAAAGGGGTTAAAAACACTTACAATATGGTGGATGAAGCAGGCATGTAGCAGGTAAGTGTGTCCAGAAGATGTTCCAGTGGCAGGGCAGTCCCAGTCTGATGATAAAGCTTCTAGGGAAGTCCACAGGATAACAGCCAATTTGTGCTTCGTTTACTGGCTGAAGAAGGAACCAATGAGCTGTTCTGAAACGCGTCCCGCCTCTATGACACACTTCCTGCCCTCTTCCTGGTTGTGTTCCATGCTGGTTTTTGTCTCGCTTCCTCTGACATCATCCCCAGGCTCCATCACCGTTGTGTTCTCTAAACACTCACAGCACAAATTGGCTGTTATCTTGTGGACTTCCCTGGAAGCTTTATCATCAGACTGGGACTGCCCTGCCACTGGAACATCTTCTGGACACACTTACCTGCTACATGCCTGCTTCATCCACCATCTTGTAAGTGTTTTTAACCCCTTTAAGGGATATTAAAAGTTTTATATTTCTGCACTTAGAGGCGCTTGTTTGTTTTTCTATCTCTCTATGGATGATGATCCTGCTGACCTTCAGAGACAGCATTCCTCCAGGGACTATCATGCCACTGGCCTTCAGAGGCAGCATTAGGAAAATCTTCATAGACCATGATCCCACTGACCTCCAGAGACAGCAGTGCGCATCTCTCTAGGGATGAGGATCCTGCAAAGCTCCAGAAACCGCAGTATGCATGCCTCCATGATACAGCTGACCCCCAGAGATAACAGTATGCAGACCTCTAGAGACTATGATACAGCTGACTCCTAGAGATAACAATACGCATCTCTCCAGAGACCGCGATCCCGCTGACTTTCTGGAGAGAACAAGATATTTTACCATTAAAATGGAAACATTTTTTTCCTGCAAACATTTCTCTGCCAGAGCACTGATTAAAAAGAAGCAGTCAAGAAAAACATTGTCCTCATCTATTTGTTCCCAAGTTCTGTGCAACTGCCGCATCCGTTTAAAGGTGAGCGCGTTTCGTACTATTAATTCCTGTCTCTAGCAGGCAACAGATGTCCTCTTTATAAAGACATCTGCCGCATTAAAAAGTCAGCATGTTTTGAGCCACAGACGAGAGATAAATAAGTGATAGATAATATTTTCTTTTCAGCGCGGTGCGCTGTATTTACTGGAAAAGCGAAAAAGTAGGAATACGTACTCTTTCAAGGAAGCTTTTAGAAAAGGAACAGATTTCAATTACTAACACGCGACAGATGTAGAAGTCACTTGTTTATGATATGCCAGCTAATTATGCCTAATCTAAAGTTGCTGGTGCACTCTTTTCTATCAAGGATCTCAAATAACATGGGTAGGGCGCTATTTTAGATTTTCCTTTATGCATAAAGGGACCAGGTGCGACAATTTCTTCGTTTAACCGTTACAGAGATTTTGCCCAAATGGACAAGTTCCCGTAAAGCCCACCACCCAACCCACTTTCATTCACTTTCTCAGCAAACCCTGATGTTAGGGGTACTCTGTACTCTTTTTTCCAGAAGCACCCATAGACCCATCTGCACCAGACTGCCACTGGACACCCAAGCCAAGGTCCACACTACCTGTGGCATCCAATGTTTTCTGGAATCCACCAACTTCTCACACAATAAAAAAAACCTTCACCATTCTATCTGTCGAAAATAAATAAATAAAAGTTTTATCCAGATTTCCATTTCGGTATCTTAATTTAGCACTAAAGAAGAAAATTTGACAAAGTTTCACTCCACTAAGAACCAGTTTCTTGTAGTGCAAATATTTCTACATCCCAGGTTTAGCTGGCTTAGGAACCTTCAAGATAAAGGTTGCAGATTGATCAAAGTACGCAACAGCTTAGCGCTCTGTCTTTCATGCTAAGGGAAATTAAGGCGTGCTAAAGCTTAAATATAGGTCAATATCTTATTTTCCATGCTCCTTAATGATGGAAGTAAAACAGCTAGTGGGAAAAAAATATATATATAGGTGCTTCGTTTGATCTATTTGTATATTATGCTGTCAGATCTTCTTTATTCCACCAAATTATTTTAACAGATCGTCTAAGTCTAAGTCTAAAAATTCAAGGATTATTCCAATAATTAAAAACAGCGAAGCAAAAGAACTATAAAACCCATGAGGCACCAATGTTATTTTCAATTTGTTAGTTGCTAACCACAATCAACTTACATTATGGAAACCTCCTGCCTCAGTTTCCAGCATGATTACCGCTTACTAAGACAAAAATACTATTTTCAGACTGGGTCCCTCCTGCTGGCCACTTCTTCTTGTGAGTGTTTATAGTTAACATGCCATTAAAATTTGCTTGCAATTCACAAAGCTGCCTGGGTCCCTCCTGCTGGCCACTTCTTCTTGTGAGTGTTTATAGTTAACATGCCATTAAAATTTGCTTGCAATTCACAAAGCTGCCTGGGTCCCCCCCTGCTGGCCTGGGCATTATAAAGCAGGCATGCTGGAACCCCCTTATCCACGGTCCTAATATATGTAGCGCTCACCCCCGCAGGAGCCGCTGGACAGAATAGGGACGGCGTGCCACCTCCGTGAGCGTCCAGGGGTAATGATGATGATGAGATAATGAGAGCATTGACGGAATGTCCAAGCAGCAGGTGTCCTTTCTTGTAGCTCTATTTTACCCAACACGGCAAAACAGTAAACTTGAGGTAGATAGGAAAAGATGGGTGAGAAGTGGTGCACAGTGGTGCAGTGAGTAGCACTTTCGCCTAGCAGCAAAAGGGTCGCTGGTTCGAATCCCAACCACGACACCATCTGCCTGGAGTTTGCATGTTCTCCCTGTGTCTGCGTGGGTTTCCTCCGGGTACTCCGGTTTCCTCCCACACTCCAAAGACATGCTGGTAGGTAAATTGGATCTCGTCCAAATTGGCCCAGTATATATGTATATATGTGTGTATGACTGTGTGTCCCTAGCGTGTCATGATCCTACGGGGTAAAAATGACGCACCAGCCAAGCAGATACTGGCTGGAAAAAAGCGCCCAGAGGCGATTCAGTTCGCATGCGTTGCGCTATACAAGTCATTCATTCAGAAGGAGAATTGCAGATTCAGGCTTGAACAATATAGAAGCAGTCCTGCTTCCAGCGACACTTTTACCTCGTCGCCACTCCAGCCGGAGTGGGCACAGTGCACCCGGACAGGCCTCCCACACCGACCTGGCAACCAGGGCACCACTCGGAACCCTGGAGGGAATACAGGCCTCTGCCACAGACCTGTCCCTAATACATAGATCAAATAGAAATCTTCTTTAGTGAATTTAGTGCCTGAATCT
This sequence comes from Rana temporaria, assembly GCF_905171775.1. NCBI lineage: Eukaryota > Metazoa > Chordata > Amphibia > Anura > Ranidae > Rana > Rana temporaria. Next base: position 161,143,773 of record NC_053499.1, on the reverse strand, counting down.
CCCTCAGGTAGTTTTTCTCAACTGGTCATCGACTGACAGACAAACTCTCAATGTCCGGTCACCTCGATCCCCGATGGATTGTCGAGGCCCTGTTGGATTGCCTGCCACCGGGCTCTCCTCAGACTGACTCCCCATCGAACCGCACAACTCGCCTGGGATCTTCCTCAGAAATTTGGGGGACCCAGTCTAACACTGGGGCCCCCCCACAGCTTCAGTTGCTCTGGGCCAACATGGTCCCGGAACCAAGGACACCTCGTAGCACGCGCCCCCCCGGCCTGGTAGGCCACAATAACTCCGCCTCCCTGCGTCTGCTCAAGAAGTACCCTCCCCCAGCATGCCCTGCGAGGGAAAATCCCCTCCGATTGGCTGCTGGCAAGAGGCGCTCCGGCCTGGACTCCACTGCCGCCACCTGCCGCCCCAGGGTGGTAAGGCACCTCAGGAACACAGAATGAACCAACAGCACAGCCCAGCTAGAACAGAGGCCCAATTTGCACAAATGACCTGGATGAGAGTTAACTAACTCTCTCATCCCCCCTCTAAATTTAAAATAGGACCTGTACTGAAAGTACACAGGCGCTACATATATACATGGCATTCATCAATTTCTGTGCATTTGATTATAATGAGCCGTTTTGTTCTATATTTAGCAACTATCATTATCTCCTTGTCTGATCCTCGGTTTGGTTCTGAAGAAGCTTTAATGAAAAACGCGTTGACTTCAGTCAAGCGGATCCATCATCACAAGGCTACATGATACATGCCGACCGTATACTTCCAGGAGTGAAGCCTGCTATGTAGATAATATCTGACGGCATATTTCGGTAGTCGGGAGGAAATGTTGCTAATTACGAGAGGATTTGGATTTTAGGATCATGGCGATCTATTAATAGTTTATATGATGTTATAAAACGTATACACTTTATTTATTTTTTCATTTTAGCGTAATCTCATATGTACCTGTGGAATCAGTCCTTACCTTCTGTTGAGATGATGCAGTGTTGGACGGGGAACACAGGTGGCAGTCTTTTCCTATTACTGTCCTTCGGGCTTTAGAGGGGGCTGGACTGTATCCAGGAGGAGCAAACATGTGGGATTGGTGGTCAGTGGCACTAAAAAGAGTACATAGTGCTTGTGGTCAGTAGGAGGAGGAATGGTGCTCTACCAGTGGTAGGAAAAATGTCCCATTATTGATATTAGTGGGAAGAATAGTGCCTCATTGTTGGTGTCAGGAGAAGGAATAATACCCACGGTTGGTATTAGTGGAATAAATCGTACCCCATCATTGGTGTCAATGGGAGGAATAGTACCTTATTGTTGGTGTCAGTGGAAGGAAAAGTTCCCCATTGTTGGTTTCAGTGGGAGGAATTGTGTCCCATTGCTGGTGTCAGTGGGAGAAATGGTGTCCCATCATTGGTGCCAATGAGAGGAATAGTACCCCACTGATGGTGCCAGAGGGAGAAATAGTGCATCATCATTAGTGTCAGTGGGAGGAATGGTACCCCATTGTTGGTATCAAAGGGAGGAAGGGAGTACCATTGTTGGTGTCAGTAGGAGGACCAGTCCCCAATTGTTGGTGTCAGTGGAAGGAACAGTACCCCATTGTTAATTTCAGCAAAATGAATAGTGTACTAACATTGGTGTCAGTAAGAGGAACAGTACCTCATTGTTGTCAGTGGGAGGAATAATGCCCCATCATTGGTATCAATGGGAGGAATAGTACCTTATTGTTGGTGTCAGTGGAAGGAATAGTGACCCATTGTTGGTGTCAGTGTGAGGAAAAGTGTCCCATCATTGGTGCCAATGGGAGGATTTGGAACCCCATTGTTGGGTGTCAGCTGGAGGAACAGTACCCCATTGTTAATTTTAGTGTAAGGAATAGTGCCCTAACATTGGTGTCAGTGGGAGGAACAGTACCTTGTTGTTGTCAGTGGAAGGTATAGTACCGCATTGTTGGTGTCAGTGGGAGAAATATTACTCCATTGTTGGTGCCAGTGGGAGAAATAGTGCCCCATCATTGGTGTCAGTGGAAGGAATAGTGCCTTGTCAATGGTCTCAATGGGAGGAAAAGTGCCTCAAGGGCTGGATAAAGGCAACCAAAGGGCCACATCTGGCAGTTTGGAGACCACCACTCTAGATGGCCATTGCCTAAGCAGATGACCAGAGACCATCTGACAGAATGTTTATACAGAAGATAAATCCCTAACAGGTAACTCTTTACTAACATCAATGATCCCTTCAGTCTATATATGGTGGTAAAAAAAATGTATGGCCCTCCCCCCATGATCTGTTTCGGACATGCCAGCATTATAATTTTCAGAAAGAATATTTATTATATGGCGGTCAATAGCCACGGTCTACATTGTTTTCGGAAGCTTCCAAAGGCGGTCTACTTTCAATCCAGTAGCTTCACTCCAACTCTACATGGTAGATTCCCATTGAAGCCACCAACATGCCATTTACCGGCATAGCATCGGCCTCCAAAATGGAACCCCCCTGGGTGGTTAACTTTGTATTTCCATCACTGACTTTATGAGATGACTGTAAAGATTTCTTCAAAGACTGAAGTCACGAGGCCGGCTAGTTGTGGCACTTTTTTGGATTGAAAAAAGATCTGAATAATGTATGAAGTGTCCTGGAAGGAAAATTATAATCTTTTTGTTCCCCGTTCACCGCAAATCACAATATTTGATTTAAATGGAGCCATTGATTGAGAGCTGCGTATATTAGACTGTAATTAGGCCCTTGTGTTTGGTACGGCTGAGATTGTATTAAGATATTAATGGCAGATTGTGGAAGTACGGCGCTGCTGTTTTCTTCAATCCATTCTGCATGCAAATTTTACCCACCGGGTGCCAACTTGGCCTGGCGTGGCGCTCTTATGAAAAATATTACTTCCCGTATTTTTGCCACTTTTGAAAACAAAGCCTACTTTATGGGGTGAGTCTAGGTGGCCACTCTTTTGGTGCTGTAGATGGTTCTTTTAAAAAGTCAATGGAACTGGTTCATTGTCTATAACAGGGGGTGTCAATCTCAATTTGGATTGTGCACCGAATCAGCATTATTGCTGCCCTCAAAGGGGCCGGTTGTATCTGTAAGATTAGATGCTAGATCGCTTCTCGGCCTTTTGGCTAAGATCAAGTGTAGTATCTGTTCTTATCAGTTGCCAAGAGGTGGCGCTGTTCTAACCGTCCCTTGTCCACGGAGGTGTATTAGGGATGGCGGTGGCTAGGCAAGACCTCTTGGTGTAATGGCAACCTGGACGGTTAGTATCAGGCCGGACCGAAAGCGCACTGCTCGACGTACGGAAGGACGTTACGAGGCCGCCTTTATAGAAAGACGAAAAGGGAAGCCTCCTGATGAGGATGGAGAACCATTGGGTCTGGACGAAGGGTCGGGTCCCTGGCCTTCTGGCCTAGATTTGTGTGGTTTGCGCCCCTTTCAGTTTTTCGGTTGGGAAAGCCTGCCCCCTTTCGGTGTTATTGAGGGGAATTGGTGGGAGCAATGGGAGCGATGGTGGAAATTTTGCCAATATGGCCTCTACTTAGGATCTAAGTGTTATGATACATTCCTGGCTGGGGTGGGGCTGCATCGGTCTGGGCTGTTGGTCAGGGTTCAGAGAAAAGACCATGGTGAATGTGCCCCTGGAGTGACAGTCCAGGGGTGCCATAGCTTGCACAAGTGTTGAGGGCCTCTTCGAGATTTGGCACCATGGTCACTTCACTACACACTTTTTTCGCACCTGCCTCTAGGGCCGAGCCTTTTGGCTAGAACCAGAGGAATTTCTGATTACTGGCTGAAGGGCCAGCCATTGTATTGCACAATGGCCACTTTCACTTCTCCCACCTTTCTTCTCCCCACTTTCTATTTATTTTCCCCCGTGTTTGTCACATTTTTTTTTGGTTGCTGCACGTTTGTCACTGTGTGATTAGTAGGATGTGGGTCCTCGGGCCTACCCTGAACGTCTTGGGGGGGGGGGGGTGGCCTTCTGGCTTAGTTTGCCTTCTCTCATGGGGTCTCCCTTTCGGGGGAGTCCCACCAAGTACTTGGGCGGGTCTGTTTGGACCCTAGTGAGTACCTCAGTCCCCGTCAGGAGCCTAACGCCCCCGGGGAATTGGGGTAAGGTCCTTCCTAGTGGAGGAAAGTGTAACACCCGTTGCACGTTTTGTGTCATTCTTTATGTGTGTGTACTTTTTTTGGCACCAGGTGAAGTTCTTGGGTGTGTTTCACACGCCACTGGCTTCTCAAAAAAAAAAGACTAGATGCTAGATGTCCAAAGCACCCCAACTATCAGAAGTCAAGAGTTCCCCACCACCCCTTCTTACATCACAGTACACCTTCCTTACCTTGTGCTGCTGGGGGCAGAGCTGGAAAACACAATCTGGTCACAAGTAGCTGACGGGGCCAACCAACATTCTCTATCACCGTGGCCTCACCTGAACACAGCGCCCTCTGGAGGCCCCTACAGCACGACTTATATCTGAGGTGGATGCTGTGTCCCACTCCTCAAGGTCAGCCTAATTGAGCAGGGGGAGATCGGGGGGGAGGAAGAAACAAACCTAGGGGGGCCAACACCCCCTCTTGCCCCCCTGTAGCGATGCCACTACCAGGTACATGGCTTCCATTGTTTTATCCCTACAGACTTCCCCGCACGACACCGGTAATTTCTTCTTCTCTGTAAACAAAAACATTTCCAATTCTTCTGCCCATTAGTTTAATTTGAAGACCCAAAAAAAAAAAGAAATGTGAAACAATCTAGGCGCTTCAGAAGATGTAATCAGAGAGAAACGCGACAGCAGGACTCCGCCGAAAATGATATCATAATTACAACAAATGAAGAGAACACAAAACAAGCAGTAAGCAAATCAATGTCCCAGACAGTGAAGAATCGCACTCTTGTAGCGCTTGTCATTTCAAGCAAAAAATTTAGTTTTTTTGTTTTAACATTAAAAAATAAAAATGTGAATGTTGTTGGCAGAATAATATAACAGGTCTGGGTAAGCAGAGCCGGCTCAAAGCGATCAGAATCTGACAGCCCCGGGAAAAGCATCTTCCTCTTTCTCTTACAGAATTATAAATTTTCGCTTCTTTAGAAGATTTTTAATTGTTATCCTTCTCCCGTTACAGGATTGTATGGAGGCACAGAGCGGGGGAAGGGTACAGGAACATTTCTGCAGCATTGAAGGTCCCAATGAGCACAGTGACCTCCATCATCCGTAAATGAAAGAAGTTTGGGACCACCAGGACTCTTCCTAGAGCGGGCCACCCGGGCAAACTGAGCCATCGGAGGAGGAGGGCCTTAGTCAGGGAGGTGACCAAGAACCCGATGGTCACTGAGAGCTCCAGTGTTTCTCTGTGGAGAGAGGAGAGCCTTCCAGAAGAACAACCATCCCTGCAGCCCTCCACCAATCAGGCATGTGTAGGGGAGTGGCCAGACAGAAGCCACTCCTCAGTAAAAGTCATATGACAGACCGCCTGGAGTTTACCAAAAGGCACCTGAAGGACTCTCAGACTATGAGAAACAAAATTATCTGGTCTGAAACAAAGATTGAACTCTTTGGCCTGAATGTCAAGCGTCATGTATGGAGGAAACCAGGCACCGCTCATCACCTGGCCAATACCATCCCTACTGTGAAGCATGGCGGTGGCAGCATCATGCTGTGGGGATTTTATTCAGTAGCAGGAACTGGGAGACTAGTCAGAATCGAGGGAAAGATGAATGCAGCAATGTACAGAGACATCCTTGATATAAACCTTCTCCAGAGCGCTCTGGACCTCAGACTGGGGCGAAGGTTCATCTTTCAACAGGACAAGGACCCTAAGCACACAGCCAAGATAACAAAGGAGTGGCTACGGGACAACTCTGTGAATGTCCTTGAGTGGCCCAGCCAAAGCCCAGACTTGAACCCATTTGAACATCTCTGGAGAGATCTGAAAATGGCTGTGGACAGACGCCCCCCATCCAACCTGATGGAGCTTGAGAGGTCCTACAAAGAAGAATGGGAGAAACTGCCCAGAAATAGGAGTGCCGAGCTTGTAGCTTCATACTCAGAAAGGCCTGAGGCTGTAATTGGTGCCAAAGGAGCTTCACCAAAGTATTGAGAGAAGGCTGTGATACTTCTGTACATGGGAGGAGCCTGTGATACTTATGTACATGGGAGGAGCCTGTGATACTTCTGTACATGGGAGGAGCCTGTGATACGTATGTACATGGGAGGAGCCTGTGATACTTGTGTACATGGGAGGAGCCTGTGATACTTGTGTACATGGGAGGAGCCTGTTATACTTATGTACATGGGAGGAGCATGTGATACGTGTGTACATGGGAGGAGCCTGTAATACTTGTGTACATGGGAGGAGCCTGTAATACTTATGTACATGGGAGGAGCCTGTGATGCTTATGTACATGGGAGGAGCCTGTGATACTTGTGTACATGGGAGGAGCCTGTTATACTTATGTACATGGGAGGAGCATGTGATACTTGTGTACATGGGAGGAGCCTGTGATACTTGTGTACATGGGAGGAGCCTGTGATACTTGTGTACATGGAAGGAGCCTGTGATACTTATATACATGGGAGGAGCCTGTGATACTGATGTATATGGCATTTTTTTCCTTTTTTTTTGTTGTAAATTTACAAACTGCTCTCACGTTGTCATTATGGTGGATTGTTTGTAGAATTTTGTAGAATCTATTATTTTCCAATAATTTTAGATGGTTTTCCATGTTGTTGGACTCCATTTTGTGACCTCTTTTATCCACTACATGGGGGAGTATGTATGCAAAAAAAAAAACAAAAAAACTTTGTACCATGCCCTGTATTGCTATATAATGTCATCAGTATAATGGAATTCTTCAGCTCTCATGCAAATTGTATCGTTTTATGAAATGTTAACTATTGGTGTATTATTAAATATGTTGGGCCTTACATGAATTTCCCCAAAATTGGTCTTTTATGAGATAAGATTAAAGAATAACAATGCAGAGCCGAGGTCCATGTGAGCCGTCCGCCCCCCCCCCCCCCCCCCAACCTTTCATAGTTATTAGTGAGATTCTCTGATCTATCAGATCACATCCAAAGCTCGTCTCTCTCTGATGTGCGCCCATCTTTATAGTAAATAGCGTCTCCCTTCGAAAAATGATGAGAAACGTGGGTTACCATGGCAACGTCAGATGTGGTTTGGGTACCACCGCTACAAATGTTGTCATATTTAAATGAGATGAGAGAAAAGAAATAAAATAAAATAAAAAAAAGAAACAAACAAAAACAGCCAAGCAGATCTTCCATAGGAGCCATTGTCCATCTTTTGAACCTATTACCCCCCCCCCCCCTCCGCTCCAGCCCCCTAAAACGCCCCCTTTCCTCTATAACTGTACCCCCTAAACCTTACATTGAAAATCAAAGCCCAATTGGAAATCTCAGTTCAAAGTGGGATTCAGGTGAAAATAAAAGGAAAGAAAAACCTAAAAATAAATAAAAAGAAAACGAATGCAGCCATCACATCCAAGAATTGGTAAGCTTTTCAATATAATAAATGTTTGGCTTTGTGTTTTAAGTTACCACTTCAGTCCCGGAGGATTTGGCTGCCCAATGACCCGGGCCGTTTTTTTTTTTTTGTGCGATTCTGCGCTGCGTCGATTTAACTGACAATTGCGCGGTCGTGCGACGCTGTACCCAAACAAAATTGGCGTCCTTTTTTCCCCACAAATAGAGATTTCTTTTGGTGGTATTTGATCACCTCTGCGGTTTTTATTTTTTGCGCTATAAACAAAAATAGAGCAACAATTTTGAAAAAAAAAAAACATATATATATTTTTTCCTTTTTGCTATAATAAATATCCCCCAAAAATATATAAAAAACGTTTTTTTCTCAGTTTAGGCCGATACGTATTCTTCTACTTATTTCTGGTAAATAAAAAAAAATCGCAATAAGCGTTTATTGATCAGGTTGACGCAAAAGTTGTAGCGTCAACAAAATAGGGGATAGTTTTATGGCATTTTTATTAATAATTTTTTTACTAATAATCAGCGATTTTTATCGTGACTGCGATCATTACGGCGGACACATCGGACACTTTTGGCGCTATTTTGGGACCATTCACATTTATACGGCGATCAGTGCTATAAAAATGCACTGATTACTGTGTAAATGACACTGGCAGGGAAGGGGTTAACCACTAGGGGGCGAGGAAGGGGTTTAGTGTGTCCTAGGGAGTGATTCTAACTGTGTGGGGGCAGGGCTTACTGTGACATGACACTGACCGCTGCTCCCGATGAGGGGGGACAGACGATCAGTGTCCTGTCACTAGGCAGAACAGGGAAATGCCTTGTTTACACATCGGCGGACATCGAGTTTGTGGGTCCCGGGGGGGGCGCGCGCGCGTGCCCATCGCACGCATTCTTAAAGGGGACATGCAGGTACGTCCATTTGCTACTGCTGCCATTCTGCCGATGTATATTGGCGTGCCGCGGTCGGCAAGTGGTTAAACCGCTTATAAGGTTCTCTTGCTGTGTACGTCCTGCAGATCGGAAGTGATGTTCACTCCCGGGACGCGGCGGGTCCAGGCCGCTACAATTACGATATCAGACGCCGATTGTATTGACTATATTTTGATAACGGCTCTGTTGCCATTTTTTTCCTCTGCGTAATATTTCGCTGCGTTGCTCAAAACGCATCGGGCGAGGCTTGCAGCTGCATGTCTAACTTTTTACATTTAATTTGTCTCTCTTGTTTTTTTTTATATAATTTAAATAACAATCCGGCAGGGAAGACGCCGACACATTAGAAACAATGCAAACTGTCATTATGTTTAGAGCGAGGGGGAAAAAAATAGAAACAAATAGAGAAAGAAAAAGGAAACGATTGTGTCACATTTCAGAGGAGGAAGCCGGTGTGATGAGAATATTTGTAAATGGCAGAAAATGTTTTATTTAGATGTGCGGTGGGAGGCGCGGCAAATATGTGCGGGTGAGACACGCGTTTTTTTGGCGCCTGCTGGCTCAACCCTTCCACAGCACAAAAAAAAAGGAAAACTATGGCAGCCACCACATCAAAGAACTGGAAAGCTGAAAAATATAACATTTTTGCTCCTTTGAGTTCTTCGGTAAAAAACAGTTGCTTATGTGTAATAAAAAAGGATGAATGTTTATCTCACTGGCGGACGCTGAGGACTACAGAACACTTTCCTTCATGTTATGGAGATTAGGAGGGTTGTAGGTGTTTTGTAGTCCTAAAACATTTCCTGTCCTATAGAGATGATGCTGCTCCTCCATAGACAGTACAGTGAGTGAGTGTTGTCACCCTAGGACAGAGTATACAGCCCCAGAATCACAGGACAGAGTATACAGCCCCAGAATCACAGGACAGAGTATACAGCTCAGCACCACAGGACAGAGTATACAGCCCCATAATCACAGGACAGAGTATACAGCCCCAGAATCACAGGGCAGAGTATATAGCTCAGCATCACAGGACAGAGTATACAGCCCCAGAATCACAGGACAGAGTATACAGCCCAGAATCATAGGACAGAGTATACAGCCCCAGAATCACAGGACAGAGTATACAGCCCTAGAATCACAGGACAGAGTATACAGCCCCAGAATCACAGGACAGAGTATACAGCCCAGAATCACAGGACAGAGTATACAGCCCAGAATCACAGGACAGAGTATACAGCCCAGAATCACAGGACAGAGTATACAGCCCAGAATCACAGGACAGAGTATACAGCCCAGAATCACAGGACAGAGTATACAGCCCCAGAATCACAGGACAGAGTATACAGCCCAGAATCACAGGACAGAGTATACAGCCCCAGAATCACAGGACAGGGTATACAGCTCAGCATCACAGGACAGAGTATACAGCCCATAATCACAGGACAGAGTATACAGCCCCAGAATCACAGGACAGAGTATACAGCCCATAATCACAGGACAGAGTATACAGCTCAGCATCACAGGACAGAGTATACAACCCCATAATCACAGGACAGAGTATACAGCCTCAGAATCACAGGACAGAGTATACAGCCCCATAATCACAGGACAGAGTATACAGCTCAGCATCACAGGACAGAGTATACAACCCCATAATCACAGGACAGAGTATACAGCCTCAGAATCACAGGACAGAGTATACAGCCCCAGAATCACAGGACAGAGTATACAGCCCCAGAATCACAGGACAGAGTATACAGCTCAGCATCACAGGACAGAGTATACAGCCCCAGAATGACAGGACAGAGTATACAGCCCCAGAATCACAGGACAGAGTATACAGCCCCAGAATCACAGGACAGGGTATACAGCCCCAGAATCACAGGCCAGAGTATACAGCCCCAGAATCACAGGACAGAGTATACAGCTCAGCATCACAGGACAGAGTATACAGCCCCAGAATCACAGGACAGAGTATACAGTCCAGAATCACAGGACAGAGTATACAGCTCAGCATCACAGGACAGAGTATACAGCCCAGAATCACAGGACAGAGTATACAGCCCCAGAATCACAGGACAGAGTATACAGCCCCAGAATCACAGGACAGAGTATACAGCCCCAGAATCACAGTGTGATAGTTCTGCTAACCGCAAAGGGGTTAATATGGATTCTACTGCTGTTCCAAATTCCATAGTTCAGATAACTAGCGTGCACGTGGGTAATAAGTAACTGATACAGCCTTCTCAGTTGAAGTACTACGTTATCTCTGGTTTATTGCAGACAAGAGAAACTTCTACATACAGCATGATACGTCACTATTATGTTAATGTGAACTAGAAAGCGCATCTAATTGGTCGAGATACAAGAAGAGTACAAGATATGCATTCCTTTACAACAGGACAGAGTATACAGCTCAGCATCACAGGACAGAGTATACAGCTCAGCATCACAGGACAGAGTATACAACCCCATAATCACAGGACAGAGTATACAGCCTCAGAATCACAGGACAGAGTATACAGCCCCAGAATCACAGGACAGAGTATACAGCCCCAGCATCACAGGCCAGAGTATACAGCCCCAGAATCACAGGACAGAGTATACAGCCCCAGAATTACAGGACAGGGTATACAGCCCCAGAATCACAGGACAGAATATACAGCCCCAGCATCACAGGACAGAGTATACAGCCCCAGAATCACAGGACAGAGTATAGAGCTCAGCATCACAGGACAGAGTATACAGCTCAGCATCACAAGACAGAGTATACAGCTCAGAATCACAAGACAGAGTATACAGCTCAGAATCACAAGACAGAGTATACAGCTCAGCATCACAGGACAGAGTATACAGCTCAGCATCACAGGACAGAGTATACAGCCCCAGAATCACAGGACAGAGTATACAGCCCCAGAATCACAGGACAGAGTATACTTTGATTTACTTAATTGGAGGTTTCCTTGCTATACTTATAAATCATGGGGAAAACGGAGAGATTGGTTCCTTCTATGAAATGAAGAGCACCGGAGGCTCCGTATCGCTCTTCCAGGAGAGCAGAGACAATTATTCCAACAAGAGCGACACATTGGGGGGGGAAGTAACCGGCAAGCGTAAATGAGACTCACAAGCCTTCCCCCGGCATCATGTTCACAATGTAGCTTGACGCCGATGCTGATTTCCCCTTCCTAAAGATAAGAAAGCAGCCCCCCTCCCCCGAATCCAGGCACTGGCGGGGTATATATATATATATATCGCATGTTTATTTCAGGGCCCCACTGAATCTCTGTCAGCTCTGAATTAAAATGACAACACATATTTTAAATGTCAGGGGATGCTCGGCGCTGATGAGAGAGGCGCGCGGCGCCGCCTGGTATCTCTTGGACAGGAAATTGTATTAGCCGTTGCCGGGGTCAGGGGGTTTTGTTGGCTGTAAATTCTATTACACAGAACACTCCCGGTGATATATAAAAATAAATTGATAAAAAAAAAAAAAAAATGAGATTTTTTTATTTCTTCTTTTTTTTTGCAGTGTGTAACGCGTTTCTTGTAGCGGAGGGTCAGCTGGAGCGTGAACCAAATATATCAAGTCACAGATAGAAGTCATTTTATCTTCCAGATTTAAAGGGGCAGACCACCCAAAACTTTCATTTTTTACTTTTTTTTGGTAAATGTAGGAGAGTTAAACCAGCTGGTGGTTTCTTACATTACGATCGTGTACGATCGGCAGCTTTTTCCCCACTACACACGGCCGGATTTCCCGGCAGGAAAACTGCCATTAAAGCTTTGGCCGGGGAAACCCGGCCGTGTGTGTGCGCTCCACAGCAGTGTTCCGCCCATAGGAAAACTGCCGGGAAAAAGACCGCCGGGAATCCCGAAAAGAGAACATGTTCTCATTTTTCCCGCCGGGATTCCCAGCGGCTTTCCTGTTGGGAAAACTGCCATGCAGCATACACACGGACAGTTTTCCCGGCCAAAAGCTTTCATGGCAGTTTTCCCGACGGGAAAAAGGGTCGTGTGTACGAGGCATCACTCTCAGGGAGAACATGCAAACAGGTAGGTAGTGGGATTCCAATCGGTGGCCCTAGTGTTGCCAGGCAGAAGTGCTAACCACTTATCCACTGTGCTGCCCATCTTGTTATTTGTACTTCAATTTTTCTTTAACCTTTTTGGGGGGAAAAAATCTTCCTTCATTATGGCTGTAATCAAATAGAAGAATATCGTATATACTCAAATATAAGCAGAGGGAACCTAATTTTACCACAAAAAAATGGGAAAACGTATTGCCTCGAGTATAAGCCTAGGGTGTCCATCTGCATGCCTCACTGTGCCTCACTTTGCCTCACTGTGTCCATGTGCATGCCTCACTGTGCCCATGCCTCACTGTACCCATGCCTCACTGTACCCATGCCTTACTGTGTCCATGTGCATGCCTCAATGTACCCATGCCTCACTGTGTCCATGCCTCACTGTGCCTTACTGTGTCCATGCCTCACTGTGCCCATGCCTCACTGTACCCATGCCTCACTGTGTCCATGACTAGACTGACATTTAACATGGGAGTCTATGGAAGGGATGCCTGACTTTGCCTCACTGTGTCCATGTGCATGCCTGACTGTGCCCATGCCTCACTGTACCCATGCCTCACTGTACCCATGCCTCACTGTGCCTTACTGTGCCCATGTCTCACTGTGTCCATGCCTCAATGTACCCATGCCTCACTGTGCCTTACTGTGCCCATGCTTCACTGTGTCCATGCCTCACTGTGCCCATGCCTCACTGTGTTCATGCCTCACTGTGCCTTACTGTGCCCATGCTTCACTGTGTCCATGCCTCACTGTGCCCATGCCTCACTGTGTCCATGCCTCACTGTGCCCATGCCTCACTGAGTCAATGACTAGACTGACATTTAACATGGAAGACTATGGAAGGGGTGCCTGACTTTGCCTCACTGTGTCCATATGCATGCCTCACTGTGCCCATGCCTCAATGTACCCATGCCTCACTGTGTCCATGCCTCACTGTGTCCATGCCTCACTGTGCCCATGCCTCAATGTACCCATGCATCACTGTGTCCATGCCTCACTGTGTCCATGCCTCACTGTGTCCATGCCTCACTGTGCCCATGCCTCAATGTGCCCATGCCTCACTGTGTCCATGACTAGACTGACGTTTAACATGGGAGTCTATAGAAGGGGTGCCTGACTTTGAAAAATTAGTGCTCCCCGGCCGTAGGTTCCCCAGACAAAAAACTTTGCACACGTGTAGAGGAAGAGTGGGGCTACATGTGTTCCAGGTTCCGGGTCCAGAGGACCTACGACCGGCTGGTACCGGGTCCCCAAATTCACCGGAGAAATTACCGTTTAACATAGGAGTCTATGGAAGGGGTGCCTGAATTTGAAAAATCAGTGTTTCCCGGCCGTAGGTTCTCCAGACAAAAAACTTTGCACACGTGTAGAGGAAGAGTGGGGCTATATGTGCGCCAAGTTCCGGGTCCAGAGGACCTACGACTGGCTGGTACCGGGTCCCCAAATTCACCAGAGAAATTACTGTTTAACATAGGAGTCTATGGAAGGGGTGCCCGGCTTTAAAAAATCGGTTCTCCCCGGCCGTAGGTCCCCCGGACAACAAACTTTGTACACTTGTAGAGGAAGAGTGGGGCTACATGTGTGCTGGTACCGGGTCCCCAAAGTACGGGAGATCAGGCGCAAAAAGGTGACTTGAATATAAGCCGAGGGGGGGGGGGGCATTTTCAGCACAAAAAAATGTGCTGGAAAACTCGGCTCATACTCGAGTATATACGGTACTTCTGATTTTTTGTTTGCAGCCCTGATGAAGGAAGAATATTCTTCCGAAACGTGTTGCCACGTATTCTCTGAATAATGTATTCATTCCCTTCTTCTGTGATCTTCATTACTCCCTACAATGTCTGCATGTCCTTGGTTGCTCCACATTAGCTCGGCAAATTCTATATTAAATGGAACATGAAACAGAAGTGCGTTATGTGATCCGCCGCGGTCCGCGCTTCCTTTTAGTACAGAGTGACGTGGAATGCAGAAGTGTAAAGCCCTCCCGCTGTTTGTTTTCCCGGTGATAGATTGGAAGCCGATAAGAGATGCAGTATACATCTGTTTTTGCAAAAGCAGACCTCATTATCTTCCTGCAATGTCTGTTAAGTATAATCTCCGCCGCATTCCATTTTCCCTAAAAGCTGACTCCGATTTGCAAGTAAAGTAGGGTTGGGTGGGGGTGGGGGGGGGGAGACTTGTCAGAGGTGCGTTAAGCTGCCGTCTGCCATTTACATTCCTTGAAGTGGCAGGGAAATTGCGATGCTATCTCGGCGCGCTTGCGTTCGGCGGTAAAGCCCTGGGCCGTCGGGCGCGGAGAAGACAACAAAGAAATTCATTTCTCACCATGTGCAAAATGTATTTGTTTAGGGAAATGACAAAAGCTAATTTGTTGCCTTTGATCTTTCCTCGTTGTTTATGCGGGTTAATGAAAATACAATTAGTTTTCCTCGAAATGCATTGAAAGATAAAAATTCCGACTTATCTTTTTTTTTTTTTTATTATTATTATTTACGTTATTTGGAGTGAGTGCATTACAAATAAACACAACATAGGAATACATAGGCCAGTGTGTGGGGGAAACATATTGTGGTAATTTGAAGAGCCTGGACTACAAAGAATACCAATGAAGATCCAATGAAACAAGCCGGTTATACAACGGAGGCGAGAGATTCACAATACGGGGGCCACAAGGCTGAATCCCCACTTCATTCGTGGAACGCGCTATGGGTGGGGCTAGCACAGGCGTTCCCAACCTTTTAAACCCCGCCCCTCAAATACCCCTAAAATAATTTTGAACCCTCAAGGGACCCCCTGCTAAAACGAGTCTTGGTTTTCTTCAAGCCCAACTCGGGGCAACTAAAACATTATACCTTGCAGGGGGGTTATGATTGCACTGCAGAGGGTTAATTGCTTGTTTAGGGGAACAAGAGAGATATACTTACCCAATCCTCCACTCCTTCCTGCAGCCTCTGAACCCCCCGATCTCTAGTGCTCAAGGGTCCTGACGTCATCAAGACCCCCCCCCCCACACACACACACACGCACACAGCACCCCATAATACCTACCTGAGCCTCCTCTCTATCCAACAATGTACATGGGAGCCTAAGCTGTCCCAGATCTCTCTATTCTCATTGGATGAGACACAGCAGTCATTGGCTCCCATTGCTGTCAATTACAGTCAGTGAGCCAATGAGGAGATGGGGGGGGGGGAATCCATGGCTCTATGTATCTTATGGATGCAAAGAGTGGGGCTTGGTAGTGAACACACACCAGTGCCCCCATAGCAAGTGGCCTATTATTGGGGGTCACTGCTCAGGGATGGGGGAGCCAAGAGCAGGGGACCTGAGAAGGATTGGGGCTTCACTTCCTGGTTCCCCACTGCGCATGCGTGACTCGCGCAATGCCACTGGTCCCTGCTTTCTTCTGGAAGCCGTGTGTCAACCAGATACTGCAGGGGGGGTATATCCGGGAGTGGGTGCCAGGGCCGGACTTACCATTGGGCTTGACTGGGCTCAAGCCCATGGGCCCCGCTCAATAGGGGGCCCCGGGAGGAGGAAGCAGGAAGAGCCAATGCCGCTGCTAATGAAGAGGTAAGAAGTCCTCTTCACCCCCCCTGCTCAACAACTCCGATCGGTGGCCCCCTCACTGCGCAACAACTTTGGTCAGCTCCGATCGATGGCCCCCCCACTCAACAACTTGGATCGGTGGCAGCCCCCCCACTCAACAACTTCGATCAGCTTCGATCTCGGCGGCACCCCTCCCCTCGCTCAACAACTTTAACAACTTCGACCCCCCCTTCTCGGCTCCAGGGGGCCCCTCAATCAACACTCAAGCCCAGGGGCCCCCAACACCCTAAGTCCTGCCCTGGTGGGTGCAAATACCTATCCTAGAAAGGTATCTTCTCCCTCCCCCCCCCCCCTGAAAGGTGCCAAATGTGACACCGGGGGGGGGGGGGGGGAGGGTTCTGGACAGTGGAGGGTCCATTTTTGTGTGGACCTCCGGTCCTCTTTAAGGAAAAGAAAGATGGAATGGACGGAAGATGAAGAATGACAGATGATTAGGATGGGTAAACATTGGGCAGGTGAGAGCCAAAGGGGGGAAAACGGAAAACTTTCTCTGTCTCTCCTTGGAAACTGAGACTAAGCTCCTATCTCACTTTTACAAATCAGTGGCCTTGGGCTTTTATTCTACGAACGAACAAATAAAATAAATATAAAAAACGCAGAACAGACAAAGTGCCTCGTCCTCGTGAAATATGTATTAGATTATCAGAAAATGTAACAAAAAAAATGTAACAGAAAATGAATCACTCGGCGCTCTGTAACGAGACGCATCCTCCGTGTGTTATTGTCAACTCGGAGATGTAACCATTTTATTTTATATATACTTTTTATTATTTTATTTTTATGTTGTTCTCAACTGGTTTGCATATTTGTATATTTTGTATGAAATATGAAAAGAATAGAAATACTAGTTTCAGCCTAGACTTCAAAACACAATACAAAAAGAAAAAACATAAAAAAAAAGAAAGAAAAAAAGGAAAGAAGAAAAATATTTATCAGATGCTTCCCTTGGGTTGGGGGGGGGGGGGGGTTATACTGAATCCTACTCTATCCATGCCTGTCCTACAGATTCTTGGACTATATACAGCCGCACCTTTCTGTGACAGACGGGTCTTGCTGTTACCCATAGAAATAAGACCTATATTTGTCTAAATGGGTGAACTTTCAAGTCTCTGATACTACAGACCAAGCACCAGTTTTGAAAGGCCTTGGATATACCACCCCCAGTTTTGAAAGGCCTTGGATATACCACCCCCAGTTTTGAAAGGCCTTGAAAAAACACCCCCAGTTTTGAAAGGCCTTGGAAATACCACCCCCAGTTTTGAAAGGTCTTGGATATACCCCCCCCCCCAGTTTTGAAAGGCCTTGCATATACCACCCCCAGTTTTGAAAGGCCTTGGATATTCCACCCCAAGTTTTAAAAGGCCTTGGATATTCCACCCCCAGTTTTGAAAGGCCTTGGATATACCACCCCCAGTTTTGAAAGGCCTTGGATATTCCACCCCCAGTTTTGAAAGGCCTTGGATATACCACCCCCAGTTTTGAAGGGCCTTGGATATACCACCCCCAGTTTTGAAAGGCCTTGGATATATCCCCCCCCCCCCAGTTTTGAAAGGCCTTGGATATACCACCCCAAGTTTTGAAAGGCCTTGGATATACCACCCCCAGTTTTGAAAGGCCTTGGATATACCACCCCCAGTTTTGAAGGGCCTTGGATATACCACCCCCAGTTTTGAAGGGCCTTGGATATACCACCCCCAGTTTTGAAGGGCCTTGGATATACCATCCCCAGTTTTCAAAGGCCTTGGATATACCCCCCCCTTTCCTATTTCTTTCTTTTTAATCATCCGGGTGTTTATCATGTCATTTTGATATGCGTTACTCTGCAATAAACTCTATAGGAAGAAATATTTTCTTCCCTTTGCTACACAAATATTTGGCCGCTAGCAACAGTAGCATACCCTTTTCTTTTTTCTCTTCATATGACGAGCCTTGAGGTCCAATCTGGAGTCTCCCACAAGGGTTAACAGCTTGCCGACCGCCACACACCCATATATACATCGGCAGAATGTCACTGGCAGGCAAATGGGCGTACCTGTACGTCCCTTTAAATTTGCACACGCTGCGTGCCTCGTGAGTGCGCCCGCGGGTCCCCTGGAACCCGATGTTTCCGGGCGGCCTGCGATTGCGGTCAGCAAAGGCAGTCTTCATGTTGCCGGGAATATTCTTTTCTCTCTGGGAATATACTTTTCTCTCCAGGCAGGCCCGTCACTACAGGACAGGCAAAACAAACAATTGCTTGGGGCACCGAGCTGGCATGGGGCCCCCAACTTCCCCTTCCCAGGCTGTAGCGTGGCCGAGCTCCTCTTCCTTCCTCCTGTCTGTTCCCGGCTGGACTGACAGGAAGTGCACACTGAGTGCTCACTTCCTTTCAGTCCGGCCAGGAACACAGGAAACTGAAACTCCTGTGCCGCGCGGTACCCCGGCCCGGGCACTATCTGATAGGGGACTGGGGACCCATAATGATAGAACACAGGAGGAAGAGGAGCTCGGCCACGCTACAGCGGCAGCCTACAGGGAAGAAGGGGAGGTGAGAATAGAAAAACATAGGGACTAGGGAGGGGGGGAGGAGTAAGAACATGGGTGCAAAAAATGTGTGTAGCGCTAACGTAGGCTTTGCGTGCGGGGGGGGTGGGGTGCTTGGGGGCTCCCATTTTGCTTGGGGCCCCCAAATTCCTTCAAACGGCCCTGTCTCCAGGTATATTCTTTTCTTGCACATGCGCATTTTTTTCTATTGCATTTCTCGCACGATTCTCCCATCATTGATCAGAAAATAGTTTGATTTTCAAAAAATTTCCAGCATGTCGGATTCCTCAAATTTGATTGCCGCACGAAAATCGGCTGTTGCTGCCGCACACTAACGGTGCGAAATTCGTAGGAAAATTCTTTGATACGATTTTCGAAAGAGAAAATTATTTTGGAATTCGAAACGTGTATGGTCGCCTTTTAGATAATTTTTTTTTAAATTGGCAAAAAAATAATAATTAAGATTTCAAATCCTTGCAGCCATGGCAACAGTAATCAGAGTACAGAACGTTGCAAAAAATGGAGATACATGTGGCAAATGTTACTTTGTATCACAGGGGTAAAGGATCTTTCTTCTTAATTTTTAACCCCTCGACACTAACACCTCAAGGTAGTGAGTTGCTGTTCTGTACTTGGCCTTTAAAGCCGATTATATATATAAAATCACACACACTAAAGGTCTTGCAAATTAAAGGAAAAACTCATTAAAAAAAATGCAATAAAAAAGATAATTACTATACAAGCTGTTTTGTTTTTTTCATTTAATATTATGAAAAACACGCACCTTTTCATTTCATCAGTCCACTAAGATCATTTTTTAAATTGGCAAAATAAATTAAAATTGAATTTCCTTGCAACCATGGCAACGGTAGTCCAAGTGCAGAACACCCTAGAAATCTAACTAGAGCTAGCAAACATTTTCTCTTTTCTTAATTAACCCCTCAACCTTAACACCTTAAGGTTGTATGTTACTGTTCTGCACTTCACTCTATAGCTGATATATATATATATATATATATATATATATATATATATATAGAGAGAGAGAGAGAGAGAGAGAGAGAGAGAGAGAGAGAGAGAGAGAGAGAGAGAGACTTTATGAAGGTGGAGCCCATTAAGAGATGTTCCATGTTGATGAAAAGTTACATATATATATACTATATTATCAAAAGTATTGGGACACCTGCCTTTACACACACATGAAATTTAATGGCATCCCAGTCTTAGTCCGGAGGGTTCAATATTGAGTTGGCTCCGCCCTTTGCAGCTATAACAGGTTCACCTCTTCTGGGAAGGCCGTCCACAAGGTTTAGGAGGGTGTCTATGGGAAGGCTGTGCACGATGTTTAGTGGTGTGTCTATGGGAAGGCTGTGCACAAGGTTTAGGGGTGTGTCTATGGGAAGGCTGTCCACAAGGTTTAGAGGTGTGTCTATAGAAAGGCCGTCCACAAGGTTTAGGAGAGTGTCTATGGGAAAGCTGTGCACAAGGTTTAGGGGTGTGTCTATAGGAAGGCTGTCCACAAGGTTTAGGGGTGTGTCTATAGGAAGGCTGTCCACAAGGTTTAGGGGTGTGTCTATGGGAAGGCTGTCCACAAGGTTTAGGGGGGTGTCTATGGGAAGGCCGTTCACAATGTTTAGGGGTGTGTCTATGGGAAGGCCGTCCACAAGGTTTAGAAGGGTGTCTATGGGAAGGCCGTCCACAAGGTTTAGGAGGGTGTCTATGGGAAGGCCGTCCACAAGGTTTAGAGGTGTGTCTATGGGAAGGCTGTCCACAAGGTTTAGGAGAGTGTCTATGGCAAGGCTGTCCACAAGGTTTAGGAGGGTGTCTATGGGAAGGCTGTCCACAAGGTTTAGAAGAGTGTCTATGGGAAAGCGGTTCACAGGATTAAGGGGTGTGTCTATGGGAAGGCTGTCCACAAGGCTAAGGGGTGTGTCTATGGGAAGGCTGTCCACAAGGTTTAGAGGTGTGTCTATGGGAAGGCTGTCCACAAGGTTTAGGGGTGTGTCTATGGGAAGGCTGTCCACAAGGTTTAGGGGTGTGTCTATGGGAAGGCTGTCCACAAGGTTTAGGAGGGTGTCTATGGCAAGGCTGTCCACAATGTTTAGGGGTGTGTCTATGGGAAGGCGGTTCACAGGGTTTAGGAGGGTGTCTATGGAAATGTTTGACCGTTCTTCCAGAAGAGCATTTGTGAGGTCAGGCACTGATGTTTGATGAAAAGGCCTATCATTTATTTTTTACTAGTAATGGCGGTGATCTGCAATTTTTGCCAGGACTGTGATATTGCGGCGGACAGTTCGGACACTTTTGACACAATTTTGGGACCATTCACATTTACACAGCGAACAGTGCTATAAATATGCACTGATTACTGTGTAAATGTGACTGGCAGGGAAGGGGGTGAACACTAGGGGTCGATCAAGGGGTTAAAAGTATTCCCTAGGGAGTGATTCTAACTGTTGGGGGGCGTGGCTTGCCGTGACACGTCACTGATCGCTGTTTCCCCCGATGACAGGAAACAGACGATCAGTGACATGTCACTAGTAGGGATGAGCTCCGGCGTGTTCGCACACCCCACGCGCAGAGCCCGCCAGGAAGTTTTCACGGCGCTGCGCTAACCACAGGCAGGGAGACATTTCCCGATCTCTGCAGCCGAGCATCAGGACAATGTCTCCCTGCCTGGCGGGCTCTGCACGTGGACTGTGCGGACACGCCGGAGCTCATCCCTAGTAACTAGGAAGAACTGGGAGATGTTTTGTTTACACTGACATCTCCCCCGTTCTGTGACCTGATCGCGGGACACCGGCGGACACCGGCAGACATTGAGTCCGCGGGTCCCGCAGGCACGGTCACGGAGCTCGCACGCGACCACACACCCATTTGCGCCGCCGTGCCATCCTGTCGACGTAAAAACTCACGCGGCGGTCGGCAAGCGGTTAAACAGCGCCAGCACAAGATGGCCGCTCTGCCGCTCAGGTCTACAGTCATCGGCAAACTACAAGGAAAGTCTTAACTCTTCTCCAGATCAGAACAGGAGCGCCGGAATCAGGCAGCAAATTCCAGGCAATGCATTTGAGATGGAACAGCATAGTGCTCATTGCTTTGGTTTATTGTCCCGTCTAATGAAAGAAGCCTAATTCTATAAGCTGAAAAAGGTTTTTAGTTTGTAGCTTAAAAAAATAAAATAAAATAATAATAATAATAACACGCTCCCTAATGTGCCTTTTATTTGTGCCGGCATGACTTCTTCAGAGAGTGGAAAATGGGCCAAGACATCGAAGAAATATGAACACGGCTTCTCTAAAGAAATGAACCCACAGAGCCATAAACCGGGCACAGGCTTTAGAAAAAAGGGATTAACGTTCTAATTGTGCCTCTCGTAGAAATGTAATCGTGTTAGTGGAAACAATGTTAGGAGATTAACCGTTTGCCGACCAGCGCGACAGAATGGCACGGCTGGGCAAATGGGCGTACTACAGCTCCGGGACAAGGTCATCCAATGCCCAGGGCAAAGATGCCAAACTGCGCCCCCCCCCCCTTTCCCTTAGGCCTAGTACACACGAGAGGATTTATCCGCGGATACGGTCCAACGGACCGTATCCGCGGATAAATCCTCTCGAGGATTTCCACGGATTTGGATCCGATGGAGTGTACTCACCATCGGATCGAAATCCGCGCCGAAATCCCCTCGCGATGACATGTCGCGCCGTCGCCGCGATGATGACGTGGCGACGAGCGCGACGCTGTCATATAAGGAATTCCACGCATGCGTCGAATCATTACAACGCATGCGGGGGATCCCTTCGGACGGATTGATCCGGTGAGTCTGTACAGACCAGCGGATCAATCCGTTGGGATCGATTCCAGCGGATAGATTTGTAGACATGTCTACAAATTTTATCTGCTGGAATCGTGAAATTTCCGCGGATAAATATCCGCAGGAATGTACACACCATAGAATCTATCCGCTGAAACCGATCCGCTGAGATTTTTCAGCGGATGTATTCTATGGTGTGTACGGGGCCTTAGGGTTAGGGGTCAGGGTGCCCACCCCATTCCTGCAAAAAAACATTGCCGCCCCCTCCTGCCCACCCCTTTTCCCAGGCCTGGGCTTACAGGTACGTCCCCTTTAATTTGCGAGCCGTGCGGTCGCGTACGTGCCGGTGTCCCGCGATCAGGTCACAGAGCTGAAGAACGGGGAGATGTCAGTGGAAAAAAAAACATCTCCCCCTTCTTCCTAGTGACATGTTACTGATCGTCTGCTCCCTGTCGTCGGGAACAGCGATCAGTGATGTGTCACGGCAAGCCACGCCCCCCTAACAGTTAGAATCACTCCCTAGGAAACATTTAAAGCGGAGGTTCACCCTAAAAAACATCTATATACCATTACATCCAGCATACTTCCGACATCTACAGTAAGGCACATCACCAGTTTTCCGTAACTAGCTGACCTGCGAGTCGGCTCTATACGGCGCTATACGGCGCCTGCGCCCGCCGTGTAGAGCTGACTGCGCAGGCGCCATATAGAGCCGACTCGCAGGTCGGCTAGTTACGGAAAACTGGTGACGTGCCTTATGCGCCAGGGGAAGTTTTTCACCAGACGTCAATCATCTAACCTCTGAATAGGAAAGCCCACTCCCGCGGGAGCCAGAACCCGGAAGCCGGGGGGAAAATAACAATAAAACGTTATGTACGGCAAAAAAAAACAGCATACTGTAGATGTCGGAAGTATGCTGGATGTAATGGTATATAATTGTTTTAGGGTGAACCTCCGCTTTAACCCCTTCACTGCCAGTGTCATTTTTACAGTAAGCAATGCATTTTTATAGCACTCATCGCTGTAAAAATGACAATGGTCCCAAAAATGTGTCAAAAGTGTCCGATGTGTCCGCCATCTAAAGGGCCCCAACGCTTACCGGCAGAAGGCCCCTATTACTAAAGCTAACCGTTCCCTTCCTTCTTTTTTTTTTCTTTCCCTCTTTTCACTCTTTTAAGTCGTTCATGGTGTTCATCAATGATGGTGGTCACCCAAACAGTCCAGGCCTAACATTGCCATCATTAGGACACACAGACAGTATAACTCTGGTATCGTTAAATAAGATCTGCTCACTGCCCGTCTGGTATTTTGGGTGGCATTGGTGCTATTTATGTGCTAATACTTGTAGTGCCGCTCTAAGCAAAAAAATAAGTATATATATAGTCCCACTGGTACTCAGGAATGGGGTGCTGGCGAAAAATATCACCATCCAGTAGTGTATAGCATACTTGAAAAGATTGCTGCTCAACCCTATGCAGTCTATGTGGTTAATATGTAAAGGCTGGCCTCAGCCTTGCACCACTCCACACGCCATGTCCTCTGACATGTTTCGCCCCACCCACTGGGGTTTAGTCATAGAGGTCAATGAATAAGCCCCCGGAAAGTGGGGCAAAACATGTCAGAGGACATGGGGTGTGGAGTGGTGCAAGGCTGAGGCCAAAAGGGGGCACTATTCCCAGAGGCGTATCTAGTGAAAATGGCGCCTATGGCAAGCACTGAAACTGCGCCCCTGTCAGTACATTTGAAACCTTTCAGATAACCAGGGATAGGGAGGGACGCAGTGCGACGAGGACAGAGAGGGACACTGGGGACCACTGGTGCCTACATTTTTTGGGGGGGGGGCGCAAACAAACTGAAAGAAAAATCAAGTACAGCCACTGTGCCCATCAATGGCCAGTCATCGGCCGTCATGGGGGCTCCTGTCACTCCCCTCCCCAGGCCAAGCTGCAATATTAGCAATTGCTATGCCGGCGCCGCGCTTCAGCAGACCGGCTGCAACGTGGGGGAGCTACATTAGTGCTGGAGGCGGCCGCAGTAGGACGGGTGTTTTTTTTTTCCTGTGGGGGGTAGCTTTTTGCCGCTATGGCATGGCTGCCATACCCTAGATACGCCACATTCCTTCTACTGACACCATTGATGGGGCACAATTCCTCCCACCACTGATATTAGATGTGGTGATGTTTACTCCCACTGATGCCAGAACATTTTCCACCCACGCTGGCCACAGTCCGGCCCTCCCAATGTCTGAAGAACAATAAACTGGCCCTTTGTTTAGAAAGTTTGGAGAAAGTTTGTTGTACGCCATAGAATGCTGCGCTCCAGTAAACGGCAAACCTCGCTAATCCTTTGATGGTCCTTTTCAAGGCATTGATATTTTTTTTTTCCACAATTTTCTTCAAAATAACAGCTAAAAGGTATTTGCATCTCTCTAAAGTGTAAAAGACCTACAAATGAATGTTAATGTCCACAATTTTCATGTTATCTACTTAAGGCAAATTTCCATAATAAGCCCACCTGAGGCCGAAACGGCTGATAAGAGAACTGAAAAACGGAAGAAAATGTGGCAATTATTACCGGTATGTATGGAAAGTAAAGTGAAGACATGGTTGGCAAACAAGTAAGAATAACGGGTACTTTTTTGGCTCCCTGTGTTGGAGGGCAGCTGCACCCTTTGATTGCTGAAGGTCATGCTTAGGCTATACAGTTTTTTTTTTGTTTTGTTTTTTTTTAACCTGTGATCTCCCAGCTTCTTCCTCTTGCTGGAGCACTAGGTGGGGTTGTAGGGAGGTGCAGTTCAACCTCCCTGCACAGGTGGCGCTATTACGGCAGAGAGGATAGAGGAGGAGGGGAACTCTTGTTTCTCTGAGGCCTCCATAGGCTCCATCAGTGGAGCAGCCATCTGATCAGCAGCAGCCCATCCACATGAGGAGCAGGGGCGCCACCCCCCTAAACCATGCGCCCGGCCCCTAATTTACATGCAGGGTGCTGGACACATGGATTCAAATGGAGTTTTTATTTTTTTTACAAGCACGTGATTAGAGACTGAGGCTCTAATTCGCTGCAAAAAAGAGTGGTGGGCTCAGGGCGCAGAGCACTGTGCCCCAAGCCCACCCAGCTGTGTGACAATAGCGAATTAATATTCATTAGTTGTCCTCCTGATTTAGGTTTGGTGGTCCTAAGATCCGATTGGCTGAGAGGAGAAGTGAACCTATTGGCTGCCGGGGAGGAGGAGACGCAGGGGAAGCCGCGCCGCCGCGAAGCAGAGGAAGGGGGAGACGCAGGGTGAAGCTGCCATAAGGAGGAAGAAGGAGGAGATGCAGGGTGAAGCTGCCATAAGGAGGAAGAAGGAGGAGGCGCAAGGTGAAGCTGCCATTAGGAGGAAGAAGGAGGAGACGCAAGGTGAAGCTGCCATTAGGAGGAAGAAGGAGGAGACGCAAGGTGAAGCTGCCATAAGGAGGAAGCCCGCGAAATAGAGGGGTGGTGGCGGACGGATTGCCATATGCCACCCCCCAAAAAAAACATACCTCCCGCTGCCACTGCATCTAATTGGATCATACTGAGCTTCATGTCCTTGACGGCCATCTTTAGTGAGGGCAGTCCTAAAAATTAGCAATGTCCCACTGCAGTTGGCGTGCATTTACGTAAAGGTTAGGTCAGGGACTGCAACTCACTGGTGAGGGACAGTGTGTCTAGCACAGGGAAAGGTTCTGGTGGAGGAGGGACAGTGTAAGGGACCTTAAGCCTGAGCTGACACCTTGGACCTTCTTTCTTCTGCCTCTTGATGTCTTTGCCATAACACTGTCTAACGTCTACCAGTAGCGTGTACATAGCACATGCCTGGATCCTACATCCTGTACATAGAACACGCCTAGAATCTTTACCCTGTACATAGCACACGCCTGGAATCTGCACCCTGTACATAGCACACACCTGGAATCTGCACCCTGTACATAGCACATGCCTGGAATCTGCACCCTGTACATAGCACACACCTGGATTCTGCACCCTGTACATAGCACATGCCTGGATCCTACATCCTGTACATAGCACACACCTAGAATCTTTACCCTGTACATAGCACACGCCTGGAATCTGCACCCTGTACATAGCACACGCCTGGAATCTGCACCCTGTACATAGCACACACCTGGAATCTGCACCCTGTACATAGCACACGCCTGGAATCTTCACCCTGTACATAGCACACGCCTGGAATCTGCACCCTGTACATAGCACACGCCTGGAATCTGCACCCTGTACATAGCACACACCTGGAATCTGCACCCTGTACATAGCACACACCTGGAATCTTCACCCTGTACATAGCACACGCCTGGAATCTGCACCTTGTACATAGCACACACCTGGAATCTGCACCTTGTACATAGCACACGCCTGGAATCTGCACCTTGTACATAGCACACGCCTGGAATCTGCACCCTGTACATAGCACACGCCTGGAATCTGCACCCTGTACATAGCACACGCCTGGAATCTGCACCCTGTACATAGCACACGCCTGGATTCTGCACCCTGTACATAGCATACACCTGGATTCTGCACCCTGTACATAGCGCACGCCTGGAATCTGCACCCTGTACATAGCACACACCTGGAATCTGCACCTTGTACATAGCGCAAGCCGTTTCGCCTTTAAAAATAAATACTTGCGAGATGCGACTGAGCCCCTCCCCTCCATGACATTGTCAAAAGGAGGCGGAGCATGGGTGACCTTAAAATTCTGCCCCCCCCCCCCAAAAAAAAAAATTATGCGGACGCCCATGTCCCAGCCTGCTGTTAAAGTATTCAAACTTACTGTTAGGGCTCTCCCTATCAAACGTCCCAACTGGTGTATCCAAAATCCAAAAGGGTGATGGAGAAGAGACCAACCCAGTCAACTGTTAAAGCTCTAAATCAGAAGATTTCCAATTAAGATCAATTTTAATTCTCCGCTAATCTGGGACAACTGTAGAGGTCTGACACACTGAGCACGGCCTGGGCTCTGATTATTGTGCTCCTCTATTGCTCGGTAGAGTTCAATTATTGGAACCACCCATGCAGAACCCGCCCACTTCAGTACATTGCCGGAAACACCGGGCCGTCGTCAACAAGAAGATTTACATATGGGAATGGCCCGGCGCACACAAACAATTCCAGAATGAAAAACGATATCCTGCGGCAAGCGTGACTAAAACGTACCTTTAAGAAAGATTCATCTAATAATTGCCTCCTAAAAGCTGAACTTCAGGCAATAAGCTAATTTACATATTGAATATTCTTATAAGGAAATTGGTCCATCCGCCTAAGATTTACAGAACTGTGACTGCCGGCACAACCAACCCGGCCAGCTGCCTAATCCCAGCTTGTGGTTAAACAGTGAAGGGGCAGAAATAAAACCCTTTACAACCACTTTTTGCTACAGGTAAGCCTATAATAAGGCTTACCCGTAGCTCCCCTGGGTATCTCCTAAACCGTGTGACTACATGTGCCGACGTCATCGGCACATGCGCACGTACGTGCCGTTGCTTCAGTAAGTGTGCCATTACCGGCGGCTCCCGTGCGCATTGCGTGGGAGTGACGTCATCTCGGCTCTGGCCAATCTCAGCGCCGGAGCCCCTGATTCCCGGAAAGTAACTCCGGGAGCGATGTCACCGGCCGGAGTGGTGTACGGGGACCACTGCGGGGGCTTCGATCGAAGGTAAGTAATTCATAATGAGCTAGTATGCTATGCTCATTATGCCTTTGTCTTGCAGGTTTTTTTTTTTTTTTGTTCGTAGAATTACAACCACTTTAACCCCTTCAATACCGGGCACTTTCACCCCCTTCCTGCCCAGACCAATTTTCAGCTTTCAGCACTCTCACACTTTGAATGACAATCGCGCGGTCATGCAACACTGTACCCATATGAAATGGGGAGCCATAGGGAGCCACTTCCTATTGTGGCACAATAGGAAGGTTTTGTCTTCCTTTTTGTTTTTGTTCCTATTGTGGCACACCTGCAGGCTCAATCCAGAGAAATGCTGCCTGTGTCCATAGACACAGACAGCATGGCTTGACCCCGCCCCCTGCTCCCTAGTTACAGGATTTGATTGATAGAAGCAAAAGACAATGGCTCCTGCTGTTATCAATCTGCCCTGTGAGGAGGGAGAGAGTCACTGCTCCTAGGCACAGTACTGGATCAAAATCAGGCTCAGGTGAGTATAAGGGAGGGGGAACCTGGCGGGGAGGAGCTGCACACTGAAGGTGTTTTACCTTAACCACTTGCCGCCCGCCTCACGCAGATATACTGCGGCAGAATGGCATGGCTGTGGAGGGTGGCTGCAGCTTCAGATGCTTCCAGACGTTGTAGGGACAGTAGGGTGGAGGAGCAGAGGTAGGTAATTATGTAAACGGAGGTGAAGGTCCACTAATGCCTTACCATGAACTCGTCCGTTAGATGGCAGACCTTGCAGAATCCATTCTGCCGGTTTTCTTAGGGCCATACAAAATCCTCACAATAAGAAGACAGAGGAACCGTGGGAGACGCGGGGGAGGAAAAACATCTCACACAGAGAGCCGAGCTACAGGTGGAAGCCATTATTTGGTAAACTGGCGAGAAGAACGCAGCGTAGGCTCATGTGCTCGCGGTGAAGAAAACATTTACAAATTAATGTAGAGAAAGAGCAGAAGCAGCCGCTACAAGTTCTTCCCGAGGAAAACACAGCTACGGATATTAGGCGGCAATATGTCTCGGATGCTGTCATGGGAAGGCCTGCAGCTAGTCAGATGTGCGCCATGTTCACCTATCGAGAAAGCAGAGGAACGGGAGGGGGAGAGGATGTCCTGAGGAACACGGAGGAGTAAAATCCTCACAACAAAACACGGCTAAATAAAAATGAGCACACAAATACATATGTATCATTAACGAGAGAGAGAGAGAGACTCAATTTAAAGTGACACATATGGTGGGTATCAGCTGGGGACTAAACAAGACATTATTTTCCTCCTTACATAGCAGTTAAAGTGAACCTGCTGTTAAAGGCTTATGCTAGGTTAGTAGGTTCCCTGCTTACTATGCCTGGTGCGCAGTGCTCTGAAACAGCGCAACCCACCAAGTTCCGATTTACAAAGAAACACGGAAGACCGACAGCAGAAAAAGACCAAATATTCCATCGTGTGTACCCATTTTTTAAATTGCTTTTGTTTTTGTTTTTTTAGCATTTTTTTTTTGTAATACGTTTTTGAGTATAGACCTATGTGTGCCCTAAGCATGTTAAAATTCACTTACTGGTGACTGACTCTACTTTTTCGGAAAAATAATACCTTCTTTGTATATTTGAACTTTCTTTCTTTTAGAGTACATGTCCCCATGTTTTTGACCTTCGCTCCATATTGAAAATACTGCCCTCCTGAACCTTATTTACAACCTTCGTGTGTTTCAAGGTTTCCATCATGTCTCCGCTTTCCTTTCCTACTTGTTAGTGAGGTCATCACTGGACAATATTCTAAATGAGGTTTGTGTAGGGAAATCAGGACCTCCTTTCTCCTGGGTGATCCCTATAATAACTAAAAAACGATATAGAGGAATCTGGACCTAAAGATCTATAGAGAGGTATCAGGGCCTGCTTCCTCCTGCTGGTGATCCCTCTAGTGATATAAAGATCTATATAGAGGAATCAGGACCTCCTTCCTCCTGCTGGTGACCCCTCTAGTGATAAAAAGAGCAATATTATATTATATTACATATCCGGGTCACGGCACCAACATGTTGTAAATATTTAAAAGATAGTGGAATCAGGACCTTCTTCCTCCTGCTGGTGACCCCTCTAGTGATATAAAGATCTATATAGAGGAATCAGGACCTCCTTCCTCCTGCTGGTGACCCCTCTAGTGATAAAAAGAGCAATATTATATTATATTACATATCCGGGTCACGGCACCAACATGTTGTAAATATTTTAAAGATAGTGGAATCAGGACCTCCTTCCTCCTGCTGGTGACCCCTCTAGTGATATAAAGATCTATATAGAGGAATCAGGACCTCCTCCCTCCTGCTGGTGACCCCTCTAGTGATGAAAAGAGCAATATTATATTATATTACATATCCGGGTCACGGCACCAACAAGTTGTAAATATTTACAAGATAGTGAAATCGGGACCTTCTTCCTCCTGCTGGTGACCCCTCTAGTAATATAAAGATCTATATAGAGGAATCAGGACCTCCTTCCTCTTGCTGGTGACCCCTCTAGTGATATAAAGATCTATATAGAAGAATCAGGACCTCCTTCCTCCTGCTGGTGATCCCTCTAGTGATATAAAGCTCTATATAGGGGGATCAGGACCTCCTTCCTCCTGCTGGTGATCCCTCTAGTGATATAAAGATCTATATAGAAGAATCAGGACCTCCTTCCTCCTGCTGGTGACCACTCTAGTGATATAAAGATCTATATAGAAGAATCAGGACCTCCTTCCTCCTGCTGGTGACCCCTCTAGTGATATAAAGATCTATATAGAGGAATCAGTACCTCCTTCCTCCTGCTGGTGATCCCTCTAGTGATAAAAAGAGCAATATTATATTATATTACATATCCGGGTCACGGCACCAACATGTTGTAAATATTTACAAGATAGTGGAATCAGGACCTTCTTCCTCCTGCTGGTGACCCCTCTAGTGATATAAAGATCTATATAGAGGAATCAGGACCTCCTTCCTCCTGCCGGTGACCCATCTAGTGATACAAAGATCTATATAGAGGAATCAGGACCTCCTTCCTCCTGCTGGTGATCCCTCTAGTGATAATTCTTTAATGCAGAAGGGCCAGGATGTCCATTTAATTTAAATTTAAATGTTTTGTTCCACTTTAATATGGAGCCCGGGTTTTCTTTAAACCGGTGATATCCTGACCAGTGAGTTGGAAAATTGAAATTCAAGTTGACGCTTCGAGTTTATGTAAATCTTGTCTCTTCCGATTTCTGCAGAGCTGTCATAATTTTTTTTCTAATTTTTCCTATCAATTAAAGAGCAAATTGCTAAATCCTAATGACAAGATAAACTGTACATCGCTGATGTTTTCATTCTTACAAAACATTTTACAATCTCTATAAATGTCATCCGTCGTGCCAGCAAATTACTGGTCTCATTTTATGTCATGGATTTATTAGCACTCAAATTAGTGTAAACTTGAGAATTATTAAAAACACGTTCTGTGGGATCCTCTTTGCTCCGACAAGAGAGCCTAAATCCCGCGGCCTCAATTTATTTACTCTATTATAAAAAGTACTTATGAGGATTTCTCTGAATAGGCTTGTAGAGGTTTTTCAGGCCATAAAACAAATGTTCATGCCTGTGCTCCATAGCGTGACGGGGTAAGGTAAGGTTCACAAGGAAACAACCGCTTCGGAGAAAGTAGGTCGCAATTAGTATTTGCTTTATGGGCTGCAGTAAACAACTTGAGAAGATGGAAGGTTTTAGAGTCCAAATGTCTGGTCAGATAATGGAGGAATTAACAGAGAATGTCCAGATAAAACCAAGCCTTCAATAACAAACTCCCCGTCTGGAAAGCTTTTCATGCTTGTTGGATTCAACCCTTTCATGACCAGTTGTAAAGACGTCAGGCCAAATTCAAAAGCACAGCACAACCAGAGACGGAAGAAGGCCTCCTGTTGCATTTGTGACAGTTTATTCTCACGGATCTATTTGTTCATACTGATTTTTTCCGAGTCAAAAGTGTCAAATCCTAATGAAGATGGTCTTTCTGTGACCGTGAAACATGTTGGCTTTTCCTAAGATTCACATAATAAATAGTTAGGGTTAGGAGGTTAGGGTGTTAGGGTTAGGGGGTTAGGGTTAGGGTGTTAGGGTTAGGGGGTTAGGGTTAGGAGGTTAGGGTGTTAGGGTTAGGGGGTTAGGGTTAGGATGTTAGGGTGTTAGGGTTAGGGGGTTAGGGTTAGGAGGTTAGGGTGTTAGGGTTAGGGGGTTAGGGATAGGGTTAGGTTTGGGATGTTAGGGCTAGGGTTAGGTTAAAAGAGAACCAGGCAGTTGGAAGAAGAGAACCAGGCAGTTGGAAGAAGAGAACCAGGCAGTTGGAAGAAGAAGACCAGGCAGTTAGAAGAAGAGAACCAGGCAGCTGGAAGAAGAGAACCAGGCAACCTTGAGGTGAAGAAAGTCACACAGCAAGTAAAGGAGAGTCACACGGTAAGAAAGTAATGTGAGGGGAGTCACATACTGAAGAGAGGACAGCCTCACAGTGAGGAGAGGAGAGCCACACTGTGGGGAGAGGAGAGCCCCAGAGTTAGAATAGGAGAACCACATAAGGAGGAGAAAAGAGCCACAGAGTTATGCGAGGAGAACCACACAGGGAGGAAAGAAGAATCCCATAGTTAGGAGAAGAGAGGCACACTATATGGAGAGGAGAACCACACAGTGAGGAAATAGAAGCCATGCGCTGAGGATAAAGGATTGGCTTGTGTTCCCTGGTGCAGCTCTTTGCATAGATGCTGCCGAGTTACACCTCCTTTATGGGGCATAACTTTGCTGCGTACGTATAACTTACGCGCACTTGCGTCGGGCACACGTACGTTCGTGAATCGCCGTATCTCCCTCATTTGCATATTTGAATTGAAAATCAATGGGAGCGTCAAATGCGTCCAGCGTAAATATGCGCCCACTCTACTCCGGCGTAGGCAAGTTACGTCGGTGGGATGAAGCCTGTTTTTAGGCGTATCTTAGTATGTGGGTCCGGCGCACAGATACGACGGCGCATATTTGCACTTACGCAGCGTATCTGAAGATACGTCGGCGCAAGTGCTTTGTGAATCCGGAACAATGTATGTACGTTTTTTTTCTTTTTGGAAAAAGCAGACCGGGGAGGGTAATAACCAGAGACATGCTCTCCATTTGTATGAAGGCTTAGATGACGGGTTGACTTTAATCTCCTGCTGGCTGTGTGTCAGAGCCATTACACATAGAGGAACAAAGGGGCAGAAAATAGAAGTGCCCCGGAACAGAATGAGAGTCAAATCATATCTGTCTCAGCCAATTAAGTTGTATTATAGGGTTACAACCCTTGTAAAGCGCGGTACAGTAATGAAGTAAATTACCGTGTATGGAAATGACAGTAAACATGACTGCAGCAGCCCGAGCGGAGCGCGCTCGGAATTAGACGTTGCACCAAATCAATATTTTAACATTCGGCTCCTGCTGAATATTTTACCAGCGAGCTCGCAATATTCCTAACTGAAGTGAGGCCTAATTTGTACATAAATCCTGGATTCCGAGCCTCTCCAGAGAGAGCAAATTCATAATCACAAGATGGATAGCATGTGGTTAGACGTGATGGACTGTCGTGTAGGGAGCTCAAGAGCAAGACGGGGGGATGGGGGGCATAATAGAGGAATTATGGGTAACCATCAACAAATTAAACCAAATGAATAAAATAAGCTGTGATGTACAGTAGAGTTTAGGGCTTAGATTAACATTAAAGAGCAAATAAAAAATTAAGATGTTGTAAACAAAGAGGTTTTGTAGTGAAAATTATTTAAAAATGTAAAAAGAGAACTTTAATCAGGGGAACAATATGGCGGATTAGATTAAAGCTGAACTCCGGAAAGAGCAAATATTGTTTAAATACAAGAGTGATGAGTATTCTTCCTTGGTGTGCTTTGTGTGTTTCTTCCTGGTCTGTGCAGTAATCCAGTAAAACAGTCCATCACTCTAGTAGGCAAAACCAAACTTTGGCTCACTGCCAGTATAAACGTGCCCCACAAAAGGGCACAGACCTTAAAAGTCCTGCCATGGCCTGGACAAGGGGTTGCTGTCCTGGGCGCGGCATGTATGGAAGGGCTGGGGACATTTCAAGTTCCTTCTACTATGAGGCTGACAGGAGTAGTGACCGTGGCATCACTACTTCTGTCAGCAAAAAAAATGTTTTCCTTTACAACTCCTTTAACTGCTTCCCACCCAGCCTATAGACGAATAACGAGCGAACAGGAGCTCTCCCATTCTGGGCCCATTGTGGTATATACAATATAACAAATATATAGATATAACAAAAAAATCACAGCCAAGAATGGGGGAGTCTGAATGTGAAAGGCAAAGGTCTGCCAGGCCGGCCCACACAACCCATTGTGGTGTTCAAAACAAGATACCCATTCCATTTCTACCCCCCAGTAAGCTCTCAGAGAGAACTTGCCGGACTTGCCACGAGTTCTGACATGAGTACTGCGTTCTAACCCAAAGCCCAACAACCCAATAGGGGGAACATTGCTCAGGTCATCCTTGGTTACTACCATCCTCCCCTACAATAAAGCATCATCTAAGGGCTTTTGGGCATTTTTTTGTAGGAGGAGGTGACTGGTTGTTAACTGCTTCCCATCCAGCCTATAGACCAGGGATCCTCAAACTACGGCCATCCAGCTGTTGTAGAACTACACATCCCATAAGGCATTGTAGCACACTGACATTCACAGACATGACTAGGCATGATGGGAATTGTAGTTCCCGAACAACTGGAGGGCCGTAGTTTGAAGACCCATGCTATAGACGAATAACGAGCGAACAGGAGCTCTCCCATTCTGGGCCCATTGTGGTGTGTGGTGTTTCGACAGCCAGATATAAAAAATTTCACAGCCCAGAATGGGGGAGTCTGAATGTGAAAGGCAAAGGTCTGCCAGGCCGGCCCACACAACCCATTGTGGTGTTCAAAACAAGATACCCATTCCATTTCTACCCCCCAGTAAGCTCTCAGAGAGAACTTGCCACGAGTTCTGACATGAGTACTGCGTTCTAACCCAAAGCCCAACAACCCAATAGGGGGGACATTGCTCAGGTCATCCTTGGGTACTACATCGTCTTCTACAATAGCAGCCCCATCTAAAGACCTTGGGCAGCCTGTGCAAACACCGAAACAAAAAAACAAGCAAAATGTTTTATTTTCAGCAACTTACCACATAAATAAAACCTGTTTGACTTCCATTGATGGCATGTCCCCCCCCCCCCCCCAATTACAGCCTGTCATCACGGATTATTTAGCACGCACGCCTATATTAGAACTAAAAGTTCTAAATAAAAACACACCATTGCTAATTAAATGTTTACACTCCGAGGGAAAACAGTGATGAATGGGAACGTCACTCGTTCATTGCCGGCAAACAAAACAATATATAATTATTTGCTAGGAACACTTATCGATACCCATTGTGTGGGCCGGCCTGGCAGACCTTTGCCTTTCACATTCAGACTCCCCCATTCTGGGCTGTTGAGATTTTCATCTGGCTGTCAAAACACCACCAGCCTGTTAACACCATGTTCTAAAAGCCAGTCCGTTTCCCTTTCTTACCTGGTAATTATGTTCTGATATTTATCTGTTTCCTTTTGAATGGTGTTCCTTTTGCTGAAAATAAAAAACGCTTTCGGGCAATTGTAGTAATTGGTGGAAACAGATTTTCAGCTGCTCTGCTTGTTCTAAGTGGGAATGAGAGACGCTGGGTTTAATTCAGCTGCAAGCATTGTTTTCTCTCCTTTTTTTTCTGAAAGAGACCGTAATGGTTTGTTTCTTTTATGTTCATTTTCGTTGTGTGTGTTTTTTTTAGTAAAAGCTCCACAACATATCCCTCCTTCTTAACAGCATCCCTATGAAGTCTCAGCAGAAAAAGAAAACTTTTGTTCTGTTCCCCAATAGAGATGTGCCGAACACCCATCCCCCCCCCCCCCCCCCACGGTTCGGTTTGCACCAGAACTTGCGAACAGACAAAACGTTTGTGCGAACATTTGAACACTATTAAAGTCTATGGGACACGAACGTGAAAAATCAAAAGTGCTAATTTTAAAGGCCTTATGTAGCGGTTGGTTGCTACGGGTTACAAACATCAAACATCAACAACACTAATGTCCGGCACTCGCCATCCCGTGGTAGAACCCCCCCGCTCAACATCAACATTGGCATACCTCCCAACTTTTTAAAAGTCCACTGCGGGACATTCATGTTGTTGAACGGGGGCTGGGGCGAGTCTAGCGAAATGTTTTTCTCCAGGCACCAATGTTGTTGTTGAACGGGGGGTTCTACCGCGGGACGGCGAGTGCCGGACATTAGTGTAGATAACTTCGTCTTACCCTCTCCTCCCGTGCTGCATCCACTGGCTCCTTTTCCAGTGCGGGACTGCGGGAATACAGTCTCTATGCGGGAAAGTACCGGCAGGTTGGGAGGTATGACATTGGTGCCTGGAGAAAAATATTTCTCTGTCCTGTCGGAACACCAACCCCCCCCGCTCAAAAACATTTGTGTCAGGAGAAGAATATTTTGCCATCCCGCGGGCAGAATTAACACCCCCCCCCCCAACTCAACAACATTGGTGTCAGCAGAAATACATTTCGCTGTCCCGCGGTAGAACACCCCAACAACATGAATGTCCCGTAGTGGGAGGTATGCTCAAAACTTCAGGTCCAGCCCCTATTCCAGAACAATCATCCTGAAAGCGGGGGGGGGGGCATCTCTGAGTCAGAGCACAGGTGATCACACCCAAATTTAGGCAAGCCTGTGCTCTAGGTTAGGCCTCCTTGTTTCGATCTGGGGCTAGGAGTGTTCAGTGTAGTAGACTGAACACTCCTAGCCCCAGATCGAAACAAGGAGGCCTAACCTAGAGCACAGTCTTGCCTAAATTTGCCTGCACTGATCGCTTAAACATAGAAAAATTCTATTCTAGCACCTACCTAAAGGTAGAGGGTGCTACACTTATATGTATGCAAAGAAAAAAAACTAATGAAACTAAACGAACATAAACAATTTTTTTCAGGAGTTCACATGTCTATTAGTGACACTTGAAGGGTCCAAGAGGTGAGGAGCTCCTTTCCTCCATCTCCCCGTAGAAGGTGCCCCCTTTGATCCTCGTGGTTGGGGACTAGGCTACAAACAAATCTGACTCTTTTTGGAATCATTCAGGTCTCGTCTTTCTTTTAGAAGAGTGATCAGTGGAAGTCTCCGGTGTGTCATGCCAGTAACAGATGTTAAAATTGCTTCCAGGCTACTGAAGACTTTCTAATGCAAGCTGGATCCATCTTTATGTTTAATGTAGCAATAGTCTTACTGTCTTCTTTTTAATTTGCTCGGGGCCATGAAAGCACGGTTCACCGAGAGGAGGCTGCTAATTACTCCGGAGACATAAACCTCGTATTGAGGTAACAGCTCAAAGTCAGCGCGGAACATCCGCGACTTTCTTCCCAACAAAGCAGCAATTAAAGGGAAAGTAGTGTGTTGCCTTCACTCGGCACACATAACGACTTGTTACGGTAAGCTTTACTTTTAATGTCATTTTTTTATGTAATGCGCCGGCACGTTTTTGTATATGATCAGACAGATTCTTCAATCAACAACTGCCGAGATAAAAAATCTCCTCCACACGGAGGGTGCTGTGCTTTTATTATAATAGCCCTGACTGATAGACTTGCATTAAGAAAGAGAGGGAGAGTAAAAGAGGCAGCATTAAAATTGAAGCTGCACAGCAAAAATTGAGTAAGTGGCAGTCGCTTAGTCAAACACACCACCCCCCCCCCCCAACCGTAGCTCGTTTGTCCCCTCAGCAGCCCTGTTTTTACATCATCTAGGTCGCGGACAGCTTTGGCTCTTTCCTGTGTCTCCTCCTCCTCAGCGGCAGCATCCTCCTCTGCGGCTTCACCTTGGTTCTCCAGGTTCAAGGCGGCCTCCTCCTCGGTGACTTCACCCTGGTTCTTCGGCTTCACGGTGGCCTCATCACCGGCAGCTTGACTCTGCTATGCTGGCTTCATGGCGGCCTCCTCCTCAGTGGCTTTGTGGCGGCCGCCTCCTTGGCGGCTTCTCTCTGCATCTCCAGCTTCACAGCAGCCTCCTCCT
Organism: Rana temporaria; assembly: GCF_905171775.1. Classification (NCBI taxonomy): domain Eukaryota; kingdom Metazoa; phylum Chordata; class Amphibia; order Anura; family Ranidae; genus Rana; species Rana temporaria. Next base: position 161,105,456 of record NC_053499.1, on the reverse strand, counting down.
CGGCATCTTCATCCTTTTTCTCCGGCTTCAAGGCAGCCTCCTCCTCTGCAGCTTCACCCTGGTTCTCCGGCTTCACGGCGGCCTCGTCCTCTGTGGCTTCATCCTGGTTCTCGAGCTTTACGGTGGCCTCCTCCTCTGCGGCTTTATCCTGGTTCTCCAGCTTTACGGCGACCTCCTCCTCTGCGGCTTCATCCTGGTTCTCTGGCTTCATGGCGGCCTCCTCCTCTGCGGCTTTATCCTGGTTCTCCGGCTTCACGGCAGCCTCCTCCTCGGCGACTTCACCCTAGTTCTCCGGCTTCATGACGGCCTCCTCCTCACTGACTTCATCCTGGTTCTCCGGCTTCACGGCGGCCTCATCATCGGCGGCTTCAGCCTGGTTCTTTGGCTTCATGACGGCCTCCTCCTCAGCGGCTTCACCATGCATCTCCAGCTTCACGGCAGCCTTCTCCTCTGTGGCGTTACCCTTGTTTTCCAGGTTCACGGCGTCCTCCTAGTCTGTGGCTTCACCCTGCATCTCCAGCTTCAAGGTAGGCTACTCCTCTGCGGCTTCACCCTGCGTCTCCAGCTTCATGGCGGCCTCCTCCACAGCGGCTTGACTTTGCATCTCGGGCTTCGCTGGGGCTTCCTCCTCGGCAGCTTCACCCTGCACCTACGGCTTCATGGCGGCTTCCTCCTCGGTGGACAATACTATTGCTTCTCCTCTTGGCCAATCAGGTCTTGTAAATCCACTTCCAGATTGGCCAGGAGGAGAATCAGGAAGACGATAGTGAATATTAATTCGCTATTGTCACACAAGTGAGTGGGCTCAGGGCCCCGAGCGGGGGAATCCAACCACAGGGCAATCTGTGGTCAAATGGCAGGCAGAGTTTAGAGAGACGTCAGGGTCAAATCCGTGGTCAAACGGAAGGAAAAGTTCAGAGATCTCAGCAGGTTGTAATGGTAACTTGTAAACTGTATATAATTGTATTCTATTTTGTATGCTTTGCCTATGTATTGCACACTTCACTCATTACATGTTGCATTCTTTCATGTCCTGATTAGAATTTAGCCTGCCTGTGTTACGCCCCTTGTTACCATAAACGTGCAATTGTAAAATTAATGTAATATTATTGGGATACCTACATAATCATGTGTATAAAAAAATTCAATTGCTTCAAATAAACAGAACAGTTATTTGGAAAGATGCTGAGTGTATCTTTTTGTGTCTCTACTGCAGTAGTTATTATTAATATGGCACTGATAATCAATATGAGGATAGGAGTTGCCTATCTATAAAATTTCCAGAACAGTAGTCAGGGTCAAATATGTGATCAAAAGGCAAGCAGAGTTCAGAAAGAAAGTCAGGGTCAAACCCGAGGTCAAAAGGCAGGCATAGTTTAGAGAGTAGTCAGGGTCAAACCCGAGGTCAAAAGACAGGCAGAGTTCAGAGAGTAGTCAGGGTCAAACCTGTGGTCAAAAGGCAGGCAGAGTTCATAGAGCAGTTCAAAGTCCAATCCTAGGTTGATAACAAGGAAATATATACTAGCTGGCAGGGCGGGGATCAGGTGAAGGTAAAGGTCAGGGATATGAACAAGGCAGGTAAACAGGGAAAGAGAGCCTTGCCTGATGAGGGCATGGCCATGTGCAGGACAAGGTGGCTGAGTGGTCACCAAGGATTGGTTGTTCAATGGGGGATAGGCTGGGCCTGAGCTCCGAAAAAGTATTGCCCCAGGGAATTCTGGGTCTTTTGAGGAACGTGGTTGGAAGAGCTGCCCACCCTCCCGCCCCTTTTTTTATGGTATGTCACAGCTTGCTGCGGTTTATTGACCTTACCAGAATAAAATTGGCTGTATTGGACTATGTCCAGGATAGAAATTGGGAGCAGGCGGCCTGTCCAGCACTTATGGCAAGGACAGGCCCCCTTTTGGAGTTGCGTGCTCACAGTACAACTGTGACTGCC